>NC_137466.1:209404378-210004378 GCF_964235325.1 Thermobia domestica | reverse complement strand
TAATAATGAAATGAAATGAAATCTTTAAGTTTTATGTCCATTAGGCTAAGGGAAACGGACGATTAACGTACAACGATATTCTATATCTGACATCTGTGTATTACTTCCATTTCTAATTGTAGCTATTTTGGCCAACGGTGCTTAAAAGTGCACAATCCATTGTGAAGAAGAAGAAGAAGAAGAAGAAGAAGAAAATGGTAGAATATATGTGGAGATAGATAAAATAATCATGTAATGAGAGTTGCTGTAACAAGATATATATAGTTATTTGTTTCGCGTTGCTATGACAACAGAAGAAAGATTATTCATGGAGTTTTAAGAATAAAAGTTAATTGTGATATGCATTTGATGTGCCTAATTTCTCTTGTAATTATGAGTAAAAATTGAGATGCTGGATCGTGTTGACTTAATCGAACTGTGGGCAATAATTGTAACAGGAAGGTAAAAGAATTTTAACTGTAAGTTAAAAATAAGAGTGAAACGTTACAAACGCAAGTGAATGGTGACGGAAAACTTTATGGAATGATACTGTGGGAGAATACGGGAAAACCCACGGCCACAATATTGTCCACCACAAACTTACTTGGCTGTAAATCGAACCAAGTACCCCACGAACCAGAGGTAAGCACTCTACCACTGTACCACCGTATCTTCCGCAAATATTAATAAATGAATAATAATAGCATATTTATGATTGAATATCGAATCACCTTTATAAAATATACATAAAGAAAAACGTCCACAAAAAAAAAAAAAAAATCAAGGAATTCAATATAGAGATCAAATTGCTTGCTACAAAGTCAACGTTGTATATATATTTTATATTTACTTAAAACTGTTTGGTGAAGCTAAAACTGATAGAAAATTCATACATAAAAAGCTCTTTTCTATCTTGTTAACGAAAATGTATCACCTCCTGTAAACAAGTGTCGCTGAATAAGCGATTTTCCTTATTGGATTACCGTCAACACATCCTTATGGAAGAAAACCAATAGGTAAACACCTGTTCAATTTTCTCCTTGTCTGCTTACAGACGATTTGAATTATTTCCACAAAGAAATTCTAAATATTACTTTTCTGTTTACAGTTTCATACATTTAAAAAAAAATTATGTGTGTATATATTACTTGATATTATGTAATTTTACTTAGTGGTATAGTTTTCAATTCCGTAAATAATTACCATATTCGTATACTACGTAAGAGGCTCTATTTCAATTCCCAGTAACAATATATATATTTAACAAGAATCTCATGTAAAATATAGGGCACGGTGCGATACATCTTACGAAGTAAGAAGGGGTGTTAACTTTTTAAAAAAAATCATAGTGTAGAGGGGTGATGATAGCTCAATAGTAGAGCGCTCACTTCTGGTGCGAATGACCCCAGGTCACGTGAGTTTTGATAGACCACATTGCGTCTCTGGGTTTTCTCGTGGTGCTCCCGTTTCCCGCGCGTTGTCTCCCACCATTTTTTCATAACTACACTACTACCTATCATTAATTATTATTAATCTCCTTTAGCTGAAGGGCATTACCATGAAACCAGAGATGGCGTGGGTCAATGAAAACTTGACCAATAACCCACGCACCCATCATCGCAACCCACGACCCACCATAACCCACCATCCACTATGCCCCAATCCGACCCACCACTCACGATTACCCACTCTGACAAACTCCAATCCACCATCCACTAAAACCCATAGTCATCAAGTCTGTTCCATGATCCACGCCCTCCTCGCCACTGACTAAAGAGTTTACACTTGTAATAAAACAAGGCTATGAAGTTATCACTTATCGGAGTGTGAATTTCTATGGTCTATGACTCAAGTATGGCTCTGTTACTATCCAGTGGATCTGACCTTCACGATATAAAATTATAAAGTGTTTGTCATGGGCTATATATTACCATGAATTTCAATTTAATTATCATATAGAATTATTTCCTCGTTGAATTACAGGTACTTGTCAGTGGAAAATAGGATGAAATTTGAAAGTCTCAAATCAAGGTCAAGCAGGCCAACGTAAAGGGAAAAGAAGTGTGATATTCGACTGTGCCTCAACACCCAAGTACTAAAGGCTGTGACAAACTTCTTGGTATGTCAGCTAAACGAATAAAACGCAAGCTCTGGCGCGGCGTTGCCAAGTGGTAAAGAGGTGTGGCTATGGCTAAGCAGACAAATTGCAGCGCGATCAGGTGACAGGGAATAGACGTGGATGTGTACAAAATAAATGTGGCAATACCGCTGACCTCCCATTTTCTAGCAGCATTTAAAACGGAACTTGGAGCGCCACCTTCAAATGCCAAGATGTTTGTCACGCCGTTTAAATCCTATTGCTATTATTACAATTACAAATATCAACATCCAAAAGTTCCTGAAGTTCTTTTTCTACTTACTGTTAGATGTACGTACTCATCTCAGGTAAGTACATAGAATCAAATGCAAAGGGAAGAAAAATTGAGGCAGAAAGAAGAAGAAACTAAACCGTAGACAAATTCACCAGTGTGAAAATGCAGTGAGCAGAATGGGTCGCTGGATCAAAGTGGGTCGGTGGCTCAGAGTGGGTCACGTCATGTTGACCCACGACCCGCTCATAAATCGACCGACGACCCAGTGACCAACTCCATCTCTGCATGGGACATAAAACTAGCAATTTCATTTCCTTTCATCATAGAGAAAAGTTCTACGTTTAATTCTAATGTTTTTTAGTTTAGCTTAATTTAGTGATGGCCCATACCAGTAGGGTACGCAAAGGGGTTTTTAAAAGTTTGAAACCTCTAAAACTAGACCTTTAAAAAAAAAAAACATTTATTAGCTCTATATTTAAGATATGCAGTATATACAAAATTCACACTTTGGCCCCTAACACTCTCGCCTTCGGTGCGAGCGGTCCCGGGTTCGATTCCCGGTGGGGGCACTCGGTCGAAAAGGTGTAAAACTCTTTCTCAGGCCAGCCACCCTGAATGAGGTTTTTCCTGAGTTTTCCTCATTCACACCAGGAAAATGCCGGGATGGTACCTAACTTATAGGTCCCAGGCCGCTTCCTTCCTTCCCTTTCCCCGGATTGTGTGCTCGCCGAGGGACGTCATCCCTCAAAAACCTGAAGGGCTAAATGGCCTTAGATGCCGAAAGCCCAGAAAATCTAAATCCTAAATCCCTAAAATTCACACTTGTAGTGAAAGTATACCAGATGGAGAGCTTAAACCCCCTTCCCTAATGAAATTGTGTACGCCACTGTGTCTTACTATTACCTTGGAAACATTTCATTATCCTGTCGTTTATATTTATAAAATGCGTGTCTGTATTGATATTGAATGGGCGTGAGGAGACAAGCATAATCTCTAAATGGAAAAACAAATACCACGTTACATCCTCAATGAGATTTTAATATACAGAGAACGTTTCGAGGTCATCAATGGAACTTTTTTTTTTTAAATATCAAGAACAACACGAACTACACTAATACATGCGTGTACAAGGCACATAATGGTTACGAAGATTATGAACAGATGGCGTACGTGACAATCTCGGAAACAAATGAAAACCATATGTTAACCTAACTGAATTGATTGAACGCGTTTCTGTTTTTCGTTTCGGGTGGATATTTTAACTTTGTGATTGATAGAAAGAAAAAAGTAGATTGAATTTGATTGAATTATCGTATGATTTTCATTTGTTTAGGGTTATCGGTTTGCATTTCTCTTTCTTCTTGTTCTTTAAGATTAGGATTAGGAATTCGGTTTCTGGGCTTTAGGCTTCTGTGGGCATGTTAGCCCGTCACTATAATTAGGATTAGGAATTAGGTTTCTGGGCTTTCGGCTTCTGTGGGCATGTTAGCCCGTCACTAGGATTAGGATTAGGAATTAGATTTCTGGGCTTTCGGCTTCTATGGCGATGTTAGCCCGTCACTAGGATTAGGATTAGGAAATAGATTTCTGGGCTTTCGGCATCTATGGCCATGTTAGCCCGTCACTATAATTAGGATTAGGAATTAGGTTTCTGGGCTTTCGGCTTCTGTGGGCATGTTAGCCCGTCACTATAATTAGGATTAGGAATTAGGTTTCTGGGCTTTCGGCTTCTGTGGGCATGTTAGCCCGTCAGTAGGATTAGGATTAGGAATTAGGTTTCTGGGCTTTCGGCATCTATGGCGATGTTAGCACGTCACTAAGATTAGGATTAGGAATTAGATTTCTGGGCTTTCGGCATCTATGGCCATGTTGAACCGTCACTAAGATTAGGATTAGGAATTAGATTTCTGGACTTTCGGCATCTATGGCCATGTTAGCCCGTCACTAAGATTAGGATTAGGAATTAGATTTCTGGGCTTTCGGCATCTATGGCGGTGTTAGCCCGTCACTAAGATTAGGATTAGGAATTAGATTTCTGGACTTTCGGCATCTATGGCCATGTTAAACCGTCATATATGAGGGATGACATCCCTCAGTGATCACACTATCAGTGGAAAGGAAAAGAAAGGTAGGAAGCGGCCTGTGATCTGCATGCTAGGTACTGTCCCGGCATTTTCCTGGTGTGAATGAGGAAAACTCAGGAAAATCTCGCTAAAAATGAAAAACCTGAAAACTCTTTTACACTTTTTCGACGGAGTGTTCCCATTGGGAATCGAACCCGGGATCGCTCGCACCAAAACCGTTCTTGTTCTTTGCCATCGAATTTGTTCATGTTTAAATTGGTTTAGTGTTTCCATCTTTGATATTTTATATCCTTTTGTTTCTGTCCTAAACGTATCTATTTTCCATTCCCTCTCCAGTTCTCCATGTTTCTTTCATCTCATATTGGGTTTACACCTAAAACTAAACGTCAAAACAAGAGTCTTAGTTTAGAATCTCACAATTGAGTTAGGTACTGTAAGGCAATGAAAGGAGTTAATAAATACATATCAAAGAATTGCTGAAATATCGACAATGGGATGAAACGGAAGTAATCTAAAAACGCAAAAGATTATAAAAGACTAAAAATACAAAATCGCAGACCTATGAATGAACGAGAAAACCGTGCCACTAAAGATAAAATCATAAAAAGAGTTTTCTTCTTGGTCCTACCAGATATATTATTGTACGGATTCTGAATAAGTTGTGACACTGACAGTTAATATTCATTTATTCTAAGGTACCCCGACAGTTTTAAATAATATTCCTTTTATGTAAGATACCCTAACAATGCTAAACATATTCGTTCGATCTAAGATACCCTAATAGTGTCAATGAATATTCTTTTGACATAAAATATGCTAACATTGTCAATTAATATGTTCCTTTGATTTAAGATATTCCGACAATAATAACCATTAATTCTTTGATACAAGATAGAGTGATAGTGTCAACTAATATTCCTTCAATAAGATACCTTAACAGTGTTAATTAATATTCCTTCGGTACAAGATACCCTAAGATTTTCAATTAATTTACCAACGATATAAGAAACATTGAGTATGTCAATTAATATTTCATCAATATAAGATATTACATAACAATTACAATTAATATTAGAGAGGATCAGTAACTAAGATTACAAGACCGATATTTCTGAAGTTTCGTCTGTTAAAGAGGAATGAAGAGAGTGCGATAATTTTAATACATGAAGTTGGCAACTGTGCAGAGTTTCAGCCACCCGCCACCTATGGCGCTAGGTGTATGTAAACACCAAGGATGTTATAAAATAGAGGATCTGCCCATACGTATCTTCATCCTATGAACTCAGTGAAGCCGAAAAACAAATGAGCATCGTTTGAGCTGATACGTCTGATTGGCTACTCTCGTTTCCGCCCTGTTTGTTGGCTCGAACCATTGCGATCTTAGTGGCGCAGAGCGGGCAGAATAGGTGTGGCGGAACTGTGACGTATGGCTTCACGATTTTGTTGTATGGGCAGATCCTCTATTTTATGACATCCTTGGTAAACACAAACGGCCACTCGTTTGGAAGGGTGACATCCAGAAGTCCTAAAGTGCAGAAGTCCTAAAAGGCAGAAGTCCTAAAAGGCAGAAGTCCTAAAAATATGGGCACTAGACCTAAATTTTAGGACTTCTGCACTTTAGGACTTCTGCACTTTAGGACTTTTGCACTTTAGGACTTCTGCCTTTTAGGACTTCTGCCGTTTAGGACTTCTGCCGCGATATGATTTTTAGGACTTGTGCCTTTTAGGACTTCTGCCATTTCGGACTTGTGCCTTTATCATTCACTTGCTTTAGTTCTGAAATTCGCCACCACCACACGAAATTGGGACGATGCAGCAACTAGTTGGCAATAATGTTACGAACGTATCTAATTCCAACAGTAACAGCTATATTTGTACTACTAAGATCGTTATTATCACTATCTGTTCTGCACTTATACACGAATTACATAATACAACCTATTTCATTCTAAGAATTAATTACATAATTTGTTAAGAAATTCATTTCTTTCGAATGGAGATACGAGAATCCCAAGACAAATTCCTCTCTCGAAGAACTCCGCTCAGTTATTCGATTTGTATGGACGAAACATGTAACCGCGGCTGAATTTCACCGTCAGCTGGTAGGGGTTTATGGGAAAACTATAATGTCCCGGCCAGGAGCTCTCACCGAGGGCGTCATCTTCCTTCATGTCAACTCGCACCCGCATACAGCCCGGAAGACCACCACGCCGCTTAAGCAGCTTTGCTGGGACATCATCGACGACGGTCCCCACAGCCGGGACCTTGCTTCAAGCGACTTTCACCTGTTCTCGCATTTGAAAGAGCATTTAGGAGGCCGTCGCTTCGCTTTAGACGAGGAGGTGAAACACTTCGTGACAACGTGGCTGAACACGCAATGCAAGGATTTTTACCAGGAGGGTACATTCAAACTCATCTCACGATGCGACAAGTGCTTCAATCGATATATGACTATGTCGACTAATTACCGAATGTATGTGCTATCTGTAGGCTGTATTCGTTATATGAAATAATATATATATGTTTCACTGCAGGATTTGTAACCTTACTTTCTGAATGCTTCTTTGATATAAGAAGATATAAGATACCTTGACAATGTCAACAAATAATTTTTCATATAAAATAGCATGATAATTTCCATTCATTTAATATGAGATACGCTAACAGTGTCACCTAACATTATTTTCATAAAAGATATCCTAAGTGTCTCGATTGAAATTCCTTGGATATAAGTTGTCTTGCCAGTATCAGGAAGCCACATTCTTGAGAGAAATGTTAGAAAACTTACAGCTCAAATCCTTCGTCTACGTTTCAGATAATTCACGAAAAGAGGTGCTTAAAAAATTAATAATGTTGAAACTTGTAATATTTCAAAAACAAAAAAAAAAAAAAAAAAAAAACCTCAACTAACTTTCTAACAGGATGTATGTATATTTTTAACTCTGTTCCTGTTAGCCACTTGCACTAGAGGAATTTTTTTCTGAATTATATTTTCTAAGCTTTGCAGGACAAAAAAGGGAGAAGAACTTGTGATACGATCCGTTGAATTTTTGTTGACGTTCTGAAGGAAGAGCTGTAACAACCCCAGCAACAGAACGAAAGAAGAAGTAGAGCTACTGAGGAACATTCTATCCTCTCAACAAGCTTAAAAATCTCATTATGCGTTCAGTGGTTAAATTATTAAAACAAAATCCTGTTAATACCGAAAACATCCTGCACAGAAATGCACACACACTTCCTTCTTTTCCTTTTATGTGGATTTTGTTTTCCGCATGGGTTTTTTTTCTCTTTCTTCTTTTTTTTAAGCAACGTTTTTCATTGAGGTTGCTCTCATTTTGTCACGTTTCCAAAACGAAAAAAGAAAACTTGGTAATCTTCTGGTGCTACATTAGTTTCTATTACTTAATTCTGGTAAATTTATAACACAATTTTCTATATTTGGAATGTTTACAGTATGAATGAAGAGATCGACAAAACAAGTAATTTCCTGTTGGAAGTGCTCATTAAGAGAAATGCTATTACATTTGCAAAGACAATAACAAGCCGAATATATATCACATATTAAATTGAATTGGATTTTGTGATAAAAAGTGAAGTAAAATAAAATTTAATGCACGTATTGCACATTTATAGTGAGATGAAAGCAGGACTGGCTCTACCATACGTACAACACGTACACTCATGTCCAAAAAAATGTCGCATATCTATAATTGTCTTCTTGTAAGAATATAATTTGATATTGATTTAGCAGGGTACTTGTAACACTGACACTATGTATATAATAGAGAAATGTATATTTGTGGTAAATTTCATAGGAAAAGAATTATGAATACGAAAATTAGAATAAGTAAAAAAAAAAAAAAAGTTGCTAAATGGATAAGAAAGTTTTATTTTCGTTTTATTGTTCTTATTTACTGCTCTTTTGACATGAAATTTGCCACATACATGCCTTTACCGATTATACACACACACTAACATTATAAGAAATACCGGGCAAATTCGTTATCAAATTATATTCCTACAACAACATATTTATAGACATGCGACAATAATTTTGGACATGAGTGTACATTTGCGCGGGGCGGGAAGTTTCGGGGGGCGGTAAAATCTGTTATAATAACTATTTTGTTTAAAATAAATATTTCTTGTTGGAAGCAGACTTCATGATGGTGGTACTTAAAGTTACTAAGTTGACCTTCTATTTGATTACTACACTCATAAATTATTTAAATAATTATTATTTTTCTGACCAGAGTAGGCATTTCTTTATTAAAAATAAATTATTTCATAACAATTTCCATAACGTAACGTTACCTTCCTCAGACGTTAATATGTCTGTTCATATTAATGTAGGTAATAGAGATAAATTATGTTGAGGTCAGATTAGTTTAACGTCAGTCACATGGACAGAACTAAAGCAAATGATCAAACAAATCCCATCATGAATTGCTTGATTGTTCTCAAATGCAAGAGCTCAATTCTTGAACTGTAGCAAACACCTGTTCTATTTAATTAGTAATCACAGTTTTGATACAAAAACTAGTCTTGTCTTTGTCACAAACAACTTTCTTATCATTGAGGTGGAAACATTTTTTTTTTTTAAACTTTAACAGATGTACAACGAAAATCGAGAAATAAAGATAAAAAGCTAGTTGCATTGGAATTCCAGACTGACATACTGAAGTTGAACCTCAATATTAAGTACCAAATGATTACCATCTTTTTTCTGCAGGTGTGTTTGCTTTATCTTTCACTAACATAATAGATTATTATTTAATAATAAAAAAAAAAGACACAATGATATTGCATTTGTAGTGTTTATGTCTTTCTGAGTGGGAGTGCGTTTTCCTTCCTCATCATTGTTCATGATGGGGGTATCATACTTAAAACCGTGGCTTTTTAAGATTTGTTCTTTTTGAAGAAAGGAGGGCGGCAAATAATGCCATTGCACGGGGCGGCAAATTGCTTAGGGCCGGCCCCGGATGAAAGTACGGTTTCGAATCGTACGTGTGGTATCCAATGAGCTCCCATTTTGAAGACATTGAAGCTTTGACCTTTAAAATTTGCGACATAGTAAGTAAATTATAAAACTCTAAAATTGTATCCCAGTTATAAGGATCCTACTTACCAACTTGTGGACTAGGTGTGAAGCTTTGGAATAAAATAATTTTGCTAGGGAAATGCTATAGACTCTGTCCGTCCGTCTGTTGGCAGATATCAGAGCAATTGATTTATTTGCTTCATTTGTATAAATATATATGCATTATCAGCAGCGATGCTATATGGAACGAGACCTACAATTTCTGATATAAAATGATATTTGAACCACTTTAGTGTATCTGCTACTTTCCCTGCCGGAAACCGAACTCTGGACTTCGTGTACCAAAGATAGACGGGCTAACCACTAGACCATTACGGAGGGCAGTTATCAGAACGGTAAAAACATAACAATATTCATTTTATCCGACTGTCCCAGGAATAGATTCCATCTATATACCCTTATCCCTGTATTGAAAACTAAAGTAGTAGATCTTCCGGTTTCACAGCTGGATACCATTTCCAGTCTCAAGATTGGAACGCATTTCCGGTTTCAATATCAGAACAAAATAGTAGGAGGGAGCCAGAAGTGTTTTGATGGGGTTCTAATAATAACGGGTTTGACCTCCACAGTTATTTTTCTATTGAAACCGGAAGTAGTTTATCTTCTGGTTTCTATATTTCGAGTCCACTTCCGGTTTCAAATATTGAATTTCCTTAATTCGGAAGTTTAGTATGATAGTTCCATAACAAAACAAAACTTGTTTTTCTTTTCTTGCAGTGTCTTCGAGCTCTAACGACTTTGATAAATCTTGTATATATTGTCTTAGTTTTCTATTCGAGACAGGTTTAAGCCCATTTACCTAGCATAACACTCAATTAAGGATAGGATGATTGTTTCTTCTGCTTTAGAAGGCTATAGGGAAGTGGAATATAGCAGGGAACGAAAGCAGACTTAGGACTACAGATATTGATGATTTCAGAGGGTGACCTGAGGGAATTAGCCTCCGGAGCTATTAAATTACCCCCTCCCCGCTGCTTATCTGCAATTGTGTTCAATAAGGGTTACTAATGTTTTTTACAGTAGGTGCCCTACAATTATGTTTGTTATTAATTGAACTGCTAGCATGTTTCGGGTCGAATAATATTACTAATTATTTCGATACTTTAACCCCCTTCGTATTGAAATCCCCCCGGGAGAAAACGTCTGAAATCATCACTAATTTTTCATATCCCATTTACTTATAAAAGAATGACATATTGCCCTATTACCTTGATTTTTACTTGGAGATATCAACTTATATTCATCCGATATGGAAGTACTTTGTATGAATAGGTGAAGAGGTCAGGATTTTGACACTAGTTTATCTCCACTTAGAATGTAACTTTTCTGTATTGTGCAATCGGATATTTAATTTGTTAATATCTTTATATAAATTGGCACTTTAAACGGAATATTATCTTGCAATTATGAAGGAAAATGTGTGAATAAAACTTTTTAAAAAAAATCATTACACAGGATGATTCGTAATTCTACACAGTAAAATGGTTTGCAGATTTTACGCTCATAAACAGAAAAAAAGTCCCACAACTGCTATGATCTGGCTCGTTTAGTTATCATGATATTAATAAAAACAAATGAAAACTCTCGTCTTGATAGAAAGACTAGTCGCTCACTGGAGGGTGGTATATCTTTTGATCAAACGAGAAGTGCAAAAATATTTCTAATTAACATTACGTCTTGATTCACATTTTTCTACAGACATATTTTCGTAGAATAACCGTAATAGTCAGACCTAAGTGAACGTTTCGGCCTGCCTAATGACCTTGATCGTGTTCTATAAGAGGATAAATGCTGTTGTTAATTTCCTATTCTGAGCTTTATTCATGTCATTAAAATAGACTGAATTTGTCATTTATTTTATTTTTAACATCAACTTCTTTGATATGTTTTATTTTCTATGGTTTATTATTTTAAGTTTAGTGGAATCTATTTTTATTTTTATTATTTTATTCTACATTTGGACGAGTTTTTTTTTATTATCTTTTCTCTATTTACGGAGTCATACTTTTATTGTTAATTTTTAGATTGGCAGTTTATTTATAAGCAGCAGGTGAAGACCAGGGCCCTTTATCGTGAATCTTTCAGTTTAACGTCCCACGATTATGCCCATTAGGCTAAGGGAGACGATGATTAAGGCAAGTGAATGATGATGAACGAATTTGTGGAATTAGAATGGAGGATATAATGAGAGTACCCCGCGAAAACCTACGGGCACAATGTTGTCCACCACAAAATTACTTAGCCGGAAATCGAACCAGAGGCCCCGCACACCAAAGGTAAACACTCTACTAGGGATGACGCCAAAGTTTCGGTTCCGGCGGAACCGGTTCCGCGAGGAACCGGTTCTTGGCGATCCGATTTTAAAAACCGGTTCCGGAACCGGTTTTAGACTTGGATCCGAAAACCCGGTTCCAAAACCGGATCTTAGAAACCGGTTCCAGACCTGGATCTGAAAACCCGGTTCCAGAACCGGCTCTTAGGAACCGGTTCCAGACCTGGATCTGAAAACCTGGTTCCAGAACCAGATCCTAGGAACCGGTTTCAGACCTGGATCTGAAAACCCGGTTCCAGAACCATATCTTAGGAACCGGTTTCAGACCTGGATCTGAAAACCCGGTTCCTGAACCGGATCTTAGGGACCGGTTCCACACCTGGATCCGAAAACCCGGTTCCAGAACCGGATCTTAGGAACCGGTTCCAGACCTGGATCCGAAAGCCCTAAGAATCATAAAAGGAGGCACAAAGTTCACCTTCAAAATACTGCAAAGGGAACCACGCGCTTATGCCATCCCCGCCCAGACCCGTTTGTGCCCCCCCCTCAGAAAAACAATTTGGTCTACCAGTGGATGTTTAGCCAAATGAGTTTGCCTGTTTAGCCAATGAGTTTGCCAGTTACACAGTTTGTTTAGGCAAATGAGAAAAGCGGCCGCCGCCTGGGCACCTGCCTGTCGCTTCCACCATTTCATCTAACACATTGTTCACAGCTTGCCAGCAGCTCGGGTTTAGCGTAGGGATGGCCGCTGGAACCGGTTTCAGAACCGGATCTTAGGAATCGGTTCCAGACCTGGATCCGAAAATCCGGTTCCAGAACCGGATCTTGGGAACCGGTTCCAGACCTGGATCCGAAAAACCGGTTCTGGAACCGGATCTTCTAGAACCGGATCCGTTCAGAGCCGAATACCGGTTCTGCCAAGAACCGGTTCTGGCCATCCCTACACTGTACCACTGAGCCATCGTGTCTCCTTCCTTTATCACGAGATAAGTAGCCCCGGAACCTACATACCCATTAAACATTCAATCAACATGAAATGTTTAGACCATTGGCTTTTATCGTGGCAGAGACTCTTTGCTGCTGATTTCCCCCTTACACCCTCAACTAATGAAGGTAACTTTGGGCTATTCGTTTTAATCGTGTCTTCTGTTTCGTTAGATGTCTTATACTACCTAATTATTATGCACCTCGACAGTTGTCCACCTTCAGCGAAAACTCGTTGAAGGAAATTTAGGTTCAGAAAGAAATATTTCCTATTTAATTTAACTTTTATTTATTTATTTATTATTTGACTTTGACTTGTGTGATACTGTCAATTTTCAGAGAGCGCTATGTTAATTAAAATATTCCACTTGGAAGGCGTTTAAGTACGGAATCTTTCTACGAAATTTCTAAATTGAGGGTTTTATTAAAAAAAAAAAAAATATTGTCACCCCTCCCTAACTTTAAGTCTTCTTTTTTGTAGTGTTAATGTTTTTCTTTCCCTTCCTTTTTCATTCCAAAGCAATTTCTATGAATAAAAAAATGCTGTTCACACTCCAACGAAGATAAGAAGTAAAAATGGAATTTATATTTTTTGGAAGTAAAAGTGGATTTTTTTTTTTGTATTTCACCTTCTCTCACTTCCCTCTAGGTGTGCTGGGGGGATCTTTCCCCCCACTGGGGGCTGAGCTAGGACTGAAAGGACATCGGAACTGAGAGAGTAAAATCATTAAAGTGTAATGAGTTTTTCGAAAATGAATTAGGGTCGACAACCAATCAGAATAAAATAAGCCGCACTTAAAAAAAAAAAAAAATAAAATAAACTTAAGTTGAGCGTTGTGTTCCATGGCCAACATAACACTTTCTAAAAATTTACATCATACAAATCAAAGCCAAAAGAAAGAAATGAAAGGAAAAGTTATATGGCGCAAAAAATCTGTTTGTAAGTAGGAATTACCTTTAACAAGATTTCGCCGAAGATAGACAAGTGTTCAGTAGGGTTGCCAACTGTGAAAAGTAAAATTACCAGCACCCACTCATAAGTCTCTAAACAGATGAAGAATAATTGTGTTTTAAATCATAAAATATATTGTTGAGTCTGACAAAAAATACCGGTCTGGCGGTAAAATACAGACAAGTTGGCAACCCTACTTCTGTTTAGATAAATGATTAGTGATGCATTCGGCGAAACAGGAATAGATTGGCGGCTCTCGTGATGTGGACAAATAGCGTAACCTTACTTTTGACATACTCATTATATCTCCAATCAGTCACAACAAGTTTATGTCGCTGCCCTTTATGGTGGCGGGAGGAGACAAATAGCGTTTGTTCTTACTTCCAATTACTTAAGGTAAGATTAGAGCACTTGAATGATAGGGACCAATACCGTTGCTTATTGTGTCCTCATTATATCTTCAACCAGTGTTGTGAGATTGAACGTATTTGAGGCCGTTCACATATTACGTAACGCTTTTTTTTATTGTCAATTTTTACTCCCTCCCTAACCCTTGTCACATTTTGTAACGCAAGGCAGAACGCCTTCCTCCCCCTTTGTCACGTAACGCTTTTTGAATTTTGCAATTTCACCAATTTTGTTTATTTTGGGGATTATTACGATAAAAAAAAACTAATTTTAATGGCAGAACTTTTTATAAAAGAACGTTTCTATTCTGAAGAAATGTGTAGTATTTTTTTCGCTAACAAATCAAAGTATTAGAAAATGGTAGCACCGGAATAGTATTTGAACTCCATAAGGTAGTTTAATTAACAATCTTAATTCTTTGAAATTATATACTGTCTTTTTCCCAAGGAGATCGTACCAGCTCTTTTTAAGTTGCCGATGATTGGCAAGGAGGAAGTACTGTCGGAAGATGAAAGTGAACCAGGATCTAAAGATCTAACTTCACTTTATCTCTTTTGAAATTCTTCTATTGTCCTAAATCAGTCAAAATGCGAATAAAGTCGATTTCTCCAGAGAAATTCAAATCCAAAGAACAAAAAATTCAGTACGTGGTTAATATCCAACGAATTCGGTTTTTAATATATTACTTTGCTTTGGAAATGTGAATCGTTCCATCGCAGAAAATACTATTTTACGAAAAAGAAAATGAAATTAAATCTTTAAGTTTTACGTCCCACGGTTATGCCGGTGAGGCTAAAGGAAACGGTGATGATGAGAAATGAATGAAATGGTGGAGTGAAGAAAGTGGGAGGAAACGGGAGAACCCCGAGAAAACCCACGAGCACGGTGTTTGTACACCGCAAAATCCGCACGGCGCGATCTGGGATGGAATCAGGGACCCCAAACACCGGAGGTGAACACTCTTCCACTGAGCTACCGCGCCCCTCAAGAAAAAGAGTTTGTTCTGTTGCACATCCGAAACTCCTTAGAAGAATAGAGTGGACAATGATTTAAATTAAAAGTTTTGAATCATGTTCTCAGAAATAGCGATACGACTGGGAATGCGAGGGTATTTTTAAGCAGTGGTCACAATCGTTAACAACTAACTCCAGAAAAGCTTCGTGTGCCGTAATGCAATATGGCGATAACCAGAAAATGGGTTTTTATTATAGTGTAATTAATCAGAGTTCGTCACCAGGCATGCTGGTGTCAAGTAGCGTCTTCGAATTCCTTCTGCATGACTCATTTTATATAGACTATATGTTCGCAATTTCCCAAAACAAATTGAATAAAATTATTTGTTTCAATGGTTACATATAAACCTGAGAATAAAAATAAAAATCATAACAAAGAAAAAAACATTCGTTACGTAACGAAGGCGTAAACCTCCTTATCCCTCCTTGTCAAACATCGTAATCAAGGGCGCCCATCAGGGGAAAGGTGGAGCGCTCGCACCCTATAGGAAATTGTACTTGAGAATATCGAAAACCCAATAGAATTTTTACATTAGTTACAGCAAAATTTGAAACTATATTTTAAATATCGCTTATACTTGTCCCCCCCTTGGAAACCACAACATGGGCGCCCTTATTCGTAATGCAAGGCCGAACCCTTCCCTCCCCCTTATCACATTAATATGTGAATGACCCATTTTGATCGCTTTTGTATAAAAAAAGAACATTCCATAGATATGCTAAAGAGAGTGACCTGCTTCCTATGAACAATTCTCTCCTAAAGATCTTGTGAGTTCTCAACTCATCACTACGATATCACATGCAGAAGCTTGTGTATTCTCAAGGGTTTAACACAAGAACACTTGTGGAATGCAATGCCAATTATAGGAAATAAGAACGACCCATGATGTGCGTCATATCTTCCAACGAACACAACAACACTCATGACATAAGAGAATTGAATTTTGCTGTGATTGTAAATGGCGAGCACTTCAAACAACTGATTTGAACGTACTACCCAGGTCAAAGGTCATATTGGCACTGAGTCATCGTACTCTCAGTGCATCCGTAACAACAAAGCGGCCCAAACCAGATATTCTTACAGAACTTTTTCTTTTGTTTCCAAACTGAACCAATTCGTTAAATGCAATCTTTATACGCATATAAAAAATGAAAATCACTGTTCATGACTTCGCACATCTTGAACCACCAGACCGATCTCGATCAAATTTTCAACATAGATGAGGTTTGGGCCTGGGATGGTTTTCATCATGTCATTTTGACTGTTCAACTTAGGGGAGGGGTATATATACACAGGGTGAGCATAAAGTCTTGCCCTGATTACAAAAATTTATTACAGAAGAACAGTTGGACATAATAATGTAAATACTGGTCAGTTACATAGGTTAGTATTACAGGTTTTTTTAAGACCACTTCAACATGTGCCCCCTTGGTAGCTCGGAGAATGTCTAAGCGGTATTCCAGTTCCCTCCAGGTGTTTTTTTAATATGTTTTCTGTCACAGTACCCACAACTGCTTGTATCCTAGCCTTCAGTTCCTCGACGTCAGCAACAGGTGTGGCATAGACTCTGTCCTTGATATAGCCCCATAAAAAAATAAAAAATGAAAAAAATGTTGAAACGCTTGCCGAACACGGTCAAGAGTTGCCTCACTCACTTCTCGGAAGATATTTAACGTTGCCTGTTGCTTTAAATCTTTCATACCATTGCTTTATTGATTTCACATCCGGAGGGCTGCAGTCATACGAAGTCACAAACTTACGCTGAACACTGATGGGCGATTTGCTTTGAACACTGATGGCATACACTCTGTCCTTGATATAGCCCCATAAAAAAGTCCAGTGGACTAATGTCTGTGGCGGGGAGAGCGTCATACCACAGCACGCATTGTGCTTTCTCCTACTTCGATGCTATTTCGCCAACTAACCCGCGCGAGCCAAGTAACGTACTGCGTCACTCTTCGGTAGCACTAGTGCCATCTATTGGTCTTAAAAAATTTGTAATACTAACCTATGTAACGGACCAGAATTTACATTATTCTGTCCAACGGTTATTCCGTAATATTTTTTTGTAATCAGGGCAGGACTTTATGCTCACCCTATATATATATATATATATATATATATATATATATATATATATATATATATATTCGAAAATGACCGATATTAGTATCGAATCCATAGCTTTCGAGGTCGCTGAGATGAACAGTGACAGTTCCGATGTCGTTTAAATTCAGCCCACAATAGTAATATTTATTTGTATTTATATATATTACTTGTCATTTTCTAATCTTTCATTATGTTTGCTTTGTTTCTATCGACTTGAGAGCGTTTCACTAAAAGTAAACAGTTACTGACTAATGAATGTAACATATTACTAATTTTTTCTTCTTTTAACGCAGCTAAGCGGGTAATTGACACTAGTAGAGGAATAAAATTATAGGTGAAACATATTGTTACGGACTATATCGATATATTAAAAAGGCTGCTTATCTTTATCTACTTCCGTTTATCCATTATGGAATGAGTGTGGTAATCGATGTCAACAGATAGATAAAGATAGAAAGAAAACTCATTCTTGGAGTGCTGAATCTATATATATATATATATATATATATATATATATATATATATATATATATATATATATATATATATATATATGTGTGTGTGTGTGTGTGTCTTACCATTTTCGCTGTATGGAGATAAGTATTGAAACTGGCAGAACTAGTAAATTTCAACTACTTCGGATTTTTGTAAACTATTTTGTGTGGTCATAGTACGTTCTCTTGAGACACTGAATCTACTGCTGAAAACCGCTTGTGTCTATCTATCCAGTGCTGTGCCGTCGAAAATCAGCACAAGGGGCGAGAGTAAAGGATGGCAGCAACTTACATATGAGTGAGATCGACAGACCAGCAGCGAAGCGCCACCATGTTTGGCGCGAAGTATAAGAAGATTTTCAAAACTAAAATGTGCTTTACCTTGATTTTGACACAAACAAACTATTTGCTGAGCAAAACAATATGTTCACATAAAAAAACTACATACGTGTTACAGTTTCGCCAACTAACGTTTTGGCTTCATCAGACACTATCTCTGTAACACGTATGTAGTTTTTTATGTGAATATATTGTTTTGCTCAGCAAATAGTTTTTTTGTGTTTAAATATATACAAAGCAAAGCTTCTACTTATGGAAAATATTACACTTGATTTTGAGTACGTTTTATTACTTTTTTCCTTCCATTTTATATATGTGCACATGCATTTTCCTAACATGAGTAACATTTTTCCCTCTTTCTTTTATCTTTCCTTCTTTTCCTTTCTTTTTCCCTTCCGAATTTTGCGCCCTCTTGCTTCGGCGCCCGGGGCCGTTGCCCCGCTCGCCCGCTCCCTCCCTACGGCATGGTACTGTATCTTTTATCCTTTCTGTTCTATAGCGATCAACGTTGAAACCATAAGTGGTTGATTTCTACTATTTCTCATTTGAGTAGTACGTTAACAGAGGACGGAAAATCTTGGAACGCTGATTGACTGCAAGAGACTACTACTCGATACAGTCTACCATTTTTTTTTCTCTATAGAAATCAGTATTAAAAACGAAAGTACTAATTAGTTTCAACCAATTTCGGCTTTGGTAGAATAGACTTGTGACTATGCTTTCCTGAGACGCTTAATCCATTGATTTCAGGAAACATCTTGTCTCTATCTATATAAAAAAAAATACATTACCGTTTTTGTTCTATAGGGATAAACGTTCCAACCAGAGATGTTTAATTTGAACCACTTCCGGTTTGAATAGAGGGTTAACAGAGGAGATAGAACCTATTCTTGGTAGAAAAAAACAGCGTGAATTGATTGTAAGATACAGCTTTTCGCTATCTATCACCGTTTTTGCTCTGATACTTATCGACAGACAAACGGACGAACGGACATCCATTCTATAAGGCTTTCGACACTTACTCATACCATAGTGTAGAAGTTTAAAAGACAAAGGAAGGGGTATCGAAAGTTCTTAATTCATCGTATTTGATAGAGCAGACAGTAAAATATACGAATATACGAGTAAGTTGTAACCAGAACATGTATGTAGTTTTACTAGTGGTGGGCACAAAAACCGGTTTTTCGGTTTTTAAGAAAACCGAAACCGGTTTTGAAAATTTTCAAAGAAACGGTTCGGTTTTTCACGGATCCGGTTTCGATTTTATTCAAAGCCGGTTCCGATTTTTTCCAAAATTTGTTTTATTTCTTACCAGAATAGTGTTACGTTGTTCTCCGGAAACCGAATCTGCTTCCACAGAAATAGATTTATGTGCCTTGCAAAAGTTTTCACCGAAACCAGTTTCGGTGTAAACCAAACCGGTTTTGAAGAAAACCGAAACCGGTTTCGGTGAAAACCGAACCAATTTTTGGAGAAAACCAAAACTGGTTTCGGTGAAAAACCGAACCGATTTTGGAGAAAACCGAAATGTCGGTTTTTCGGTTTTCAGTTTTTCTAAAAACCGGTTTCCGATTTTTATAAAAACAGGTTTTGCCCATCCCTAATTTTTACTGCGTTCTATAATCATATCAGGATTTTGCATTAGTTTTAATTTTTCTTAAGTCATTTCAATGCAGTGATAATTTCAGAAGTTTTTCCCCCGGAAGGAGGACTTCTACCTACATAGGGGGTGAAAGCAGTACTGCAAAAATACTGGTAACTCACTTTAAGTAAACTGGTTAAGAGAAAGAAAATAACATCAGCAGCTAGCCAAAACTGGTAAGAACTAAGCAAGATAACATTAGTAGCTAGCCAACGGTAGCTAGCCAAAACTGGTAACAATTAAATAAGATAAACCAGTAGCTAGCTAAAACTGGTAAGAATTAAGCAAGATAATATCGGTAGCTATCCAAAACTGGTAATAATTAAATAAGATAACATCAATAGCTAGCCAAAACTGGTAAGAATTAAGCAAGATAACATCGGTAGCTAGCCAAAACTGGTAATAATTAAATAAGATAAGACCAGTAGCTAGCCAAAACTGGTAATAATTAAGCAAGATAACATTAGTAGCTAGCCAAAACTGGTAATAATTAAATAAGATAACATCAATAGCTAGCCAAAACTGGTAAGAATTAAGCAAGATAACATCGGGAGCTAGCCAAAACTCGTAATAATTAAATAAGATAAGACCAGTAGCTAGCCAAAACTGTTAAGAATTAAGGAAGATTGAAACTTATTAAGGTCTGTATACGAGTACCGAGGATGGTCTGCACTGCATGTATAATCTTTTTAACGAATCCTATGCTCATGCATTACTTTGAAATAAAAACCTGAATAAAAAGACTATACTGTTTCTCTTAGTTCAATCTCTAAGAATACAAACAAGACTTCACAAATATAGATGGTCTTCGAACACGGCTGTACCTTATGAAGCATTTTCAATATAGGAAATCCATTATGATAACTATAAAGGTAACCAAGAAAGTTTTGTTGCTTTTTCACCCACCACCTTTGAACATCGAAATGTCACCTAAGACGTACCTGGAAGATCAAAAATACTCCCCATTAACATCGACGACCTTCTTCCAACGTTCTGGAAGGCCATGGATTCCATCGCGGTAGAACCTGTGAAGCGAAGAAAATATCAAGTGCATTTTGCACCTCTACTAGGGATTTGAACTGGTGTCCTCTAAGATGATTGTCCAAGGAATGGAACAGGTGATAATCGGACAGTGCAATGTCCGGGGATATGGCAGATGCAAAAATGTTTCTAATCCAAGACGTAGAATGGCGTCCTGGGTCATCCTAGGCACGTAAGGTTTAGCGTTGTTCTGTAACAGGAGAACCTCTTCGCGGTTTAGAAGTGTTGCCTTCAGAGTTTTGAGTTTTTCTTGAACACTGCTCAACTGTTGACAGTACAAAGTTGCATTGATGCTCTCATCAGCTGGTAGCAGTTCCAGATGCACGATGCCGCGAGCAGTCCACCAAACAAACAGGAGGAACTTCTTCTGGTGCACTGCTGGTTTCGGCTCTTTTGGACCCCGTTCATGGAATGCTAACCAATGATGATCGGCGCCGTGGAGCTTTGTACAGGACCCACTTCTCATCACATGTCAATACCCTGTCCAGAAATGGCTCCCTCCTCACATGAACAAACACAAACAAGCAGTGTACACAGCACAGGAACGCAGGTGTCTGCTCTCGTTGCCGTTTGGCACGGAGTCAAATTATGTGGGACCCATCGATCCAACTTGTAGTGCTTCCCAAGTTGATGGAGGTGCTGCCGAATGGTTTCTCCACTCACACTGAATTGTAGTTCCAGTATTTCATATGTCTGGCCACTGTTCGCTTCAATTGCTGCCTGAAGATCTTCATTTTGTACATGTGTTGGTCTTCCGGCACGTGATATGTCTTCAAGTGTTTCGTCACTACCCTTATACTTGTTAAACCACCGCTGCACTGTCCACGTAGTCACGACACCCTACCAAAGGCCTGGCTTACTTTCCGGTCCGCTGCAGCGGCGTTTGACCCCAGTTTGCACTCGTACAGCACACACGTCCTTATAACATTCTGTGGAGGTCCCATGTTCATTCTGTCCTTACGCAAATTCACGGTGTAACTGAACTGGTACAGCCAGGTAGTATGTTGGATATATCCATATCAACAACTGACCTTCGCCATGTCTCCATTCGCATTTAACTCACGGTGTGAGGGCCAGTGGAACACAAACTTCCACAAAAAGCGAGAGAACTTTCCTGGTTACCTTTATAAATTTAATTTCATGATCCTACACCATGGAAGATTCTGATTAGTCAAGTGGATGGTGCGCTCAACTGAATGATGAGTGGTATCGACTCCCAAAGATACAGTATCTTTGTTCCAATCCCAGAATTTGATTCTTCCAATCTCCCTAATCGCTTTACAATGCTGGGTCACCATTAAGAATTAAAATCGAAATTACGTCAGCGACGCTGCCAGCTTCAATTTCTTGGGGAGGCAAGTGGAGGGTAGAGACATTTTTGGAAGGTAACTTTTTTTAATACCAAAAATAATAGTTTTATATTAATTGGCGTACTTTGCAATACAATATACAGGGCAAAGCTACACCGACAACGTTTGGGACGAGATTCCTGACACCAAGATAAGACAAAAAGTATAGACCAACCTGGGTGCACAAATGCTTCTTTTCGGCGTTATAAGCTACTGAAAACATGAAAAAATAAACTTTAAAGGTCCATAGCTCCAAAACTAGGAACCAACAGTAGTCGTTTCAAGACTTTACGTAGGAACTAATATGTGTCCTATCCAAATATCCATGTTTCAGAATCCTGCAGTACTTCCGTAACAATGTTTATAAAGGGAGTTTGGCTGCGGGCATATAATTTGAAGTACTCATCAACTACCTCTATAAAAATTGTTGCGGAAGTACCGCAGGATTCTGAAACTTGGATATTTGGATAGGGCACATCTTACTTTCTAACTAAAGTCTTGACCCGACTGCGGTAGGCCCCATAGTTTTGGAGCTATGAACCTTTAGAATTCATTTTTTCATGTTTTTGGCAGCCTATTACTTCGAAAGGAAGCATTTGTACACCCAGGTTGGTCTATAGTTTTTGTCTTCTCTTGGTGTCAGGAATCACCTCCCAAACGTTGTCGGTGTTGTTTTGAAACACCCTGTATATGGAGAGTGGTGACAATGTCATCTGGGGCACCTGCACTCTCTCAAGTCGTCATTGGATCATGTGCACTGCACTAGAAACATACAAATTGGCCATTCGCTTATGGAAGAGTATGCGCGGATTAAAGTGTTATGTTATATAGTTAAAGAATATTTAGTATATGGCTGAATGGTGAAATTAATTAAACATATAGTGTACTCTGTACTCACGTACGGGCTCATAAAATTATTGAAAAAAAAGTAAAATAAATAAAACACGTAACGTACTCATCAACCTGTTAAGTACTGTAGGCAGCAAGGTTAGAATATACACTAAAAGACATGTCATTAAATTTCGCTGCTAGATTCCAGATGTTTCCTTGAAGGAGCATACAATAAAAAGGATATTAAGTATTAAAAAGGATTTATTTATTATCTTTATCAAGATTTCTGCTGAATCGAAAGTGGATTTCGTTATAAAATAATAGCTAAAACGTTAAGAAAAAAGGAAGCAATGTCACCTGTCGTTATCAAGCTTTTATAAGTTTTTTTTTTTTTTCAAATTCAAATTTATTGAGGCTTAAATACTTGTCTCTCAGCAACTACTACTCAATTCTGATTATTTATTCTCTTTTGTACAGCTCATTACCATTGAGAAACAAGGATCTAAAACACCGTTTTATGGCTTCCTGCAGGTAGCGAAATGACAAGACTGGTGTTAAAGAACAAATCACTAACTTCAATTATGGCAATGGAGGTTGCACATACAGGAAAAGTCGAAAGACAGAAATTCAGCAGCCGTTTTACGTCTAAAGAAATTTAAATAGTGAGTAAAATAATAGACATGCAGTTAAATACACCTGATGACTTCACGTTAAAGCCAATTTGGTTCATTTGTGAGAAAGAATTTGAGAGAAATATGGGTCAAATAAATAAAATGGAAATTGGAGCGGTATCCTTAAATGCAATACAACTTATAATACAAATTGAAGTCCGTTGCTATGTTGCTCTGAATGAAATAAAGAAAGAATAAATGCAATAAAATGGTTAATGTTAGTCGTTCACGACTATTATATCTGCTGGATGATGTCAGAGTATGTCTTTAATCTGAGAGCAGTGACGAAAGAAAATTTTTAAAGTTTTACGCCCCACGATTATGCTGGCTAGGTAAAAGGAGACGGTGATGATGAGAAATGAATGAAGTGGTGAAATGAAGAAAGTGAGAGGAAACGGAAGAACCCCAAGAAGACCCACGCACACGGTGTTTGTCCACCCCAAAAGTTCACTTGGCGTAAGCTGGGATCGAACCAGGGACGCCATGCACCAGAAGTGAACGCTCTAACACTTTTTTAAATTGCAATTTAAGAGTCTTCATCCAGGCGAAATTAAAATACCGCTTATTTTACAGTAATTACCGTATACGATATCTTCAAATAGATAAAAGATAATTGAAATATGGAACAAGAGCGCCCTAGACAACATTATTTTGCGTGAGGTACCGTTATCACAAGTCACCTAGCGGCTTTCCGTTTTCAGCTGTTTAGAAACGCGAAAATAAATGCCGATTTTCAAAATGGCTTGAAATCGAAAGCAGATAAGTGAGTCGTGATAACGGTTTCTCATGTAAAATAATATTGTCTAGGGCGCTTTTGTTCCACATTTCGATTATCTTTTATCTATTTGAAGATATCACATAATTACTGTAAAATTAGCGGTATTTTAATTTCGCCGGGAAGAAACAAAATAAGGAAAGTGATACAAATTGGCAGGTACAAGGAAATGTACATTATGCATATAGCACTCTAAAAAAATGCAAGTAACCTATTGCTCATGGCAAAAGGAATTTGGTTTAGCTGTGCATATAAAAACATAGTATAGGAAGTATGAACAACTTTCTGAGATTCTGCTAACGAATATAAAACAGTGTTGCCAATCAACCAATTAACAGTTTGATATTTAGTTCTCGAAAAAAAAATAATAAAGTCTGGAAAAAGAATTAAGTCTATTGAAATAGCTGTGGGAGTAGTGCGGCACATGTGGGCCACATAACGACAAAACTGGGGCCACACCACTGTTGCTTCACCATATTCTGTAAGACGATGTTGAATAGTGTCCTTTACATTGCAAGAAGTACAAAGATCAGAGTCACTAAAACCAAGTGAATGTCGTCGGGCTACAGTATCAACAATTTGATGCGCCACGATAAACCATACGGATCTTGCTCAGTAAGTTAAATAAGGAGCATGTAAAACACGCCAGATACGTTGCCAATTAGACTATGATGGGGACGCTTAGTAACGATAGTAGGAGCAAGGGTATAAGGTTGGCGAAGTGCCGAATATAGTTTTTTGACAGAGGGCACTTCGTCTAAATCATTATTCAACAGTCGATGACAAACCTCATACAAAACCGTTTTCAGATAAGTATATTGAGGTGGGAGGTGTCCAAGATAGAAGGGGGCTTCTAATGGAACACGGTGTAATAAGTTCATGAGAAGCTGAGTGGTAGGATGATAAGGATGCTCGTGGAGTAAACGTAAACATCGTTGGAGCAATAGGGCTTTACTCTGCAATTCGATATCTTTCAAATTTAATCCACCGTTTTGGAAATCGTTGCACAAGATTTGGTAGGAAACACGAAAAATCATAGGTTTCCACAAAAAATTACCCACAATTGTCTTAATTTTTGCAAGATGACAGAAAAAGTCAGGACTTGGGCAATATAATGTAATTGAGATAACCCATACAAACGCACAAATTCTAGGCGAGATAAGAGGCTAACGTTACGAAATCGATGTTGGTCAAGAACATAAGTTAGCCGATTGACTATAAGGCCAACATTATTAGTAATAATGTCCACCACACTAGAATTGAAAGTCACTCCCAAGATTTTAACTGACTGCTGTAGCTGACCAATTGAAGTAGTAGTAATATTGGTTGACTTACCCAGAGGCATTACGTACGTTTTATTAGGGTTAAGCTTGGCTCCGGATACTGATTCGTAGAACCTTACGTGCTGTATTAAAACACTTATGTCGGCGTGACCAGTAGTGAAATATGTAACATCGTCCATAAATGAGTAAACTCGCAGAGAAGTATTACATATAGTGACACCATGAAGGGCATGTCGGACATTATATAGAAATGGCCCTAAACTTAGAATAAAAATCTGACTGCTCAACGGATCGCTCTGTTATATGCCATTACTAATGCGAAAGGCACAACTGAGGTATCCATTAATTTTGAAAAAAAAAAAAAAAAAAAAAAAAAATGAAATGAAATTTTTAGTTTTACGTCCCACGGTTATGCCAGTTAGGCTAAAGGAGACGGTGATAATGAGTGTTGAATGAAATGGTGGAATGAAGAAAGTGGGAGGAAACAGGAGAACCCCGAGAAAACCCACGCACACGGTGTTTGTCCACCACAAAGCCATTAATTTTGAGTTCAATTATCCAATTGCAATATAACACCTTAATCCAATTACAGAAGATACGCTAGGCTTGCAAACAAGAAAATAAATATGTATGGTTCACTCGATCAAAAGCATTCGAATAGTCGAAAGCAACTAAGGCCGCGTCACATTGGTCAATATCTTGATGGTAACTGATGACGTCGCGTTTAGCAGCAAGAATATCTTTAGCACGTTTACATGGTAGGCCACCATGTTGGATAGTCCCAACAAGATAGGCAATCGGGCACTAATACATTGATTAGTAATTTTATAATCGAAAGTCAGTAAAGATATAGGTCTATAGTCCGCCACTGTACGAGGATGATACTTCTTCGGAATCAAACAATGGCAGCAGTCCGAGAGGATTCTCCCAAAATGCCTACTTGCAGTACATAATTCACCCATTCAGTAAGACCACTGAGCTACCACGGCCCCTTAGCAGCAAAGAAAGAGGAAGACTAAGGTCCAAAAACAAAGTTGTAGAGTGGGGATGACCCGTGACCCAGAGGTAGTGACTCATGATATACCAAACTTGGTAACCCGGACACACCTATGACCCGGTTTGACACGCACAAACTCATGACCCGGAGACAACGGAACATAATCTTACGCATAGAAAGTACCAGAGGCTAGCAATGTAATTCTAATAAACAGTTTTTTCCTCGCTTGTTTTGTGCTCCCTTATTGGTCGAAGCATTGCACTGAAAGATAACTACAGGGTTTAATATAGTATAAACAGGTCAGAATGAGAGAAAAGATAAGTATGATTGAATTCCGGATATATGAAGAGTCATAAATATGGAAACTACCGGTATGGGCTGCTAAAATTAGTACAATACACATTGAACCGCGGAGAACTTTGCATTTGAATTAATTTTACCCAAATCCTGAGGGGACACTTCGCGAATTTACCTCGTGACAGAAATATTCTGGAATCACTGCATATGGATACGAAAAAGTTTGCCCTTGTTGCTAGTTAAGTGACTAGCCTGCGTGCCTCCGCTGAATAGAAACCTGGGTTGGATTTTTCAGTAGAGGACAAGGGCGCCCATCAGGGGGGGCAAGGTGGGGCGCTCGCCCCCTAGAGGAAATTGTACTTCAGAATATCGAAAATCCAATAGAATTTTTACATTAGTTACAGCAAAATTTGAAACTATTTTTGAAACGTCGCTTAGGCCCTATACTTGCTCCCCCTTGGAAACCACAACATGGGCGCCCTTGGTAGAGGAGTCTTCAAACTTGAATACATTACGATGGTTCGAATTCCACCTTAAATTGTAGGTTCACGTCTCATATAGTCTTGGTACTGAGAAGGGACATTAAACTCCAGCCGATGAAGATTTTAATTGTTTATTTATTTTTGTTGGGGGGTCAAGGCTACGTTGTTCAATACAATATGAACTTTTGAATACAAAGGCTGCAAAATAGTAATAATAATTCTTTATTCACTCGCTGTAACAACTAAATGTCATCATTCCAGAAACTGGAAAATATATTACTGGAGGTTTTGTATCCTTTCAACTTTTTTTTCCAGGAGCAAAGATGAACGATAAAGAATCACGAATCATAAAGATTTGATGATTTCAGTGACTACAATAACCGAGTCGTTTGGGAATGAATCATTTCCATGTTCTTCTTTTCTTGTGCTGTTAACAAGTTTATTGCGTTAGATAAATTTATTTGCATCTTTTTCCCTTTCAGAATGAAGCAGATGTAAATCCACGGAGGACGACAAAAATGTTTGCTATATAATAACATGAGCAAAAATGACCTTGAAACAAAATGGCTGAACAAGGGCAACCACTTGCTTTTGTACACATGTGGGCCTCCGTTTAATGAGCTTGTAAACGTTACTTTTTAAACATACGTCTTCTTCTGCCTTAAACAGAAGAGCTCTGCAACTGTTAGTACAACGATTATAGAGCGGGAACTCATAACATTTTTTGTTGCTTGCAATGTTAAAGTTTCAAAAGGGAGATGTACAAGTATCAAATTTGGCGTTGGAACACTTTTATTGCGTTTTACGGTTTTACTACCGGAAACTACAAGCGTTTGGTTAGAATTCGTTGAATACGCTGATAACGTTGTAGGAGGTGACAGAGAAACCTGTCTTATCGGCTACCATTGATTTCATTTTGTTGAAAAGGGTCCAACTTTAACAGGTGGCCATCATGCAGAAAAGAAGTGTATTTCGTAATAGAAGTAATTATGGATTATAAAATTAACTACCGAATTTTAATGAATTAGCTCTTATTAGCTATAGATTATTTTCTCCCTCTGTTTCTTAGGTCATCAATCTCTGCAATCATTGAAGGACAGTTTCTTGCCTCGACTTGCTTAATCTGAGTCGAACTTTTCAATTCTTTGTTATTTTTGTCTTTCTTATATCCTGAAACCTACCTATCTTGGCCATCATGGGGGCCGCGGTGGCTCAGTGGTAGTACTTGGGGTCCCGGGTTCGATCCCAGCCCCCGCCAGGTGAACTTTGGGGTGGACAAACACCGTGTGCGTGGGTTTTCTCGGGGTTCTCCCGTTTCCTCCCACTTTCTTCATTCTACCATTTCTTTCATTACTCATTCAGCAAGTAGCATTTGGCGCATTCGGTGCACAACAGAATATTGCACTATTTCTGGAAGCAATATTTGGCGCATTCGGTGCACAACAGAATGTGACACTATTTCTGCAAGCAGTATTTGGCGCATTCGGTACACAATGGAATCAAGTCCAGTATTCGTCATTTAGTAGATATTTCATCTTTAAGACCTGTATGTTAAGCTCCTTTAGAACTCAGCAGATTCAATCCCAGATATTATAAATAAGTCTTAACAACTGTTTGCTTCGTATTACTGAAGAGTATAATAACAAATTCATATTTTAACTTTGATAATTGGACGAAATTCCCTTGTGCTCTGAACAGTAGCGTACGCAGGAATTTATTTCGGGAGGGATCCTAACTCTATATGAGGGTATTTTATATTAAACTTCCTAAAATTGCCCCTAAAAATAGGCTAAACTTACACAAAAGTCGAAATTTCGGGGGGGAAGGGGTCCGGACCCCTAGGACCCACCCCCTGCGTACGTCCCTGGCTCTGAATGTCCCCATCTCTAGAAGACAGAATTGCGATCTTTGTGTGTGTGTGTGTTTTAAACCTTTTTTTCAAGTACTACATGGAGATAATTAGAAAACCAGATATAAACATGTGGTTATAACATTTTAAGTCTAATTAATATACACATTTTTATATTGGTTTGAACAGAAACCAGGAATGACCGCAGGTGTAAAAATGAACTTGTCTCCTTAACTCCTACTGTTTCTATACCGGTATATGAATAACCGAAAGGCACATATGTAACGTAAGAGAAAAGTGCATCTAATTTTGTGTAATTGAAACGGAATAATTTGCTTACAAGAGTCTATTTATATAATTTACTCTTTTTATTTTTATTTGTGAGCATTACTTTATCCTTTAAACTCGCAAATATTGCCTCCGAGAATTCTATAATAAGCTAAATTATAGAGAAACCATGTTTTCTTTTTTTTTTTTCACTGAAAAAAAAAAACCTTTTCCATGAAAATAACAAAACCCCAAAAAACCGGCGGAAATGTTGCTCTATTGTTACAGTACAATAATTACTTTGATTCGTTCATAATCGCCAGCGTGCCAGATCGTGCGCTAATAATTAACAGTATTGATTTTTTATTTCAGCCCAGAGTGTGACACTGATAATCCTAACAAACAAAATGTTTATTAGAAAGGATAATATCGCTCTTTGTTGAGGGTCATAGATTACGATTGATAACTCATTGCGATAGCACCTGTTGGTTGCAGGTGCATGCATGTAGCTGCATACGTATTTCCTGCTTATGCAATGCCACACAAATTAGTGAATTAAACGTTTGAATGTATGTTTTATGTAGATTTAACCCTTGGGATTTATAAATAGTACTTTCGCACCTGCAGGTGCTGTATTTTAACAAAATGGCAAATCATTATCGTCTTCATAGATGGTATACGAAATCTGGATGCAAACACTTCCTCAGAATTACTAGAATCTAAATTAGAATTACTTCCCTGGAACGGGTAATCTTAAAATTTTTAAGTTATACAAGTGTTTTTTCTTTTAATACAAGTTGTAAACTATTATCAAACATGATAAATGGTATAAAGCATGTTAATTACAGTGGAAGTTTTTATTCGTAAGGATTATATTACGAAATACGCCGCGAATAATTAAACCGTGAATAGGGAATGGGAAAATGTATCGGGTTACGAGATAGTTCCAGATTTACGAAATTACAAATCAATAATTATAAAAAACTCTTTTAGCTAATTAAAATTTCTTAACAAAATTATCAGTCTTAGAGAATGGCTTAAAGAATTTTGTTAATTTTTCTTGTTTTGCAGTTTTTAAAACATCTGATAATTCACACTGATTGTGACTTCGACAGTGGCTTTGATCAATTTCCTTTTATAAAGAAAGTTTTTGTCCATAGATAGATCAATTACTACGAAAGACTCATAGAGCTTTATGCAGAGTCATTTTGACGAATGATTAGCGTCATACTAAAGGCCTGGCTACTGCAGGAAACATATGTTTAGACGAACACTTTAGTATGTCACTAATCGCGCGTCAGAACGACTCTGCATAAGGCCCATAGAGTTTTTGACTTGAATTTAGCGTTCCGTTCAGCAGTGAGTCTACGAGGCTTACAGCTTAATGTGGGATCCAAATAACATGAGTTGCCGTCGAGAATCGAACCCAGGTAACCCGCGTCACATAACCACAAGGAAATTCGCTTGTTATGTAGTCAAAGAGATCATTAACCATTCGTAATTCTTCATTCAAATGTTTTAAGGATAGTTTCCGTTTGACTTTGGTTTGATTTTCTTTTTACTTTAGCGTCGCTTTCAGCAGCTAGACTATATACGGTAAGATGTGGAAATACAGCTTAACATGGAATTCAAACCACATGGACTCCTGACGGGAATCGAATCCGGGTCTCGCAGGTCTTATATTTTCCGTACTGGTTGTAGGTTTTCCATCACTAAAATCGATGTTAAAACATTTGTTCCAATTCCATTTTAATTAACTCTTCATTTTAAGATTCAAATAACTCATGAATGTCATTCAATTCCGACTGTTCGAAACCATCTCGTCGTATGTTATTTGCAATTTTAACGAAGTTTTCAGTTATTGCTTGTACAACGCTCCTCCACAAGTAAACAATCCGTGGTTTTGGCCCGTTCCCGTCACTTCTTATGAAGATCCTGCTGCATCTCTGTGGTTTCGTAGATAGTGTGCGACATAGAATTACGCAGAAGAATCAGGAGATGAGGATAGATCCAAAGGTCTCCTCTGGAAGAATCTCCAGTGGAAGGAACATGGTGGCCCGAGAAGTGACTACTATACTGTCGGGACCGTCGATCGGTTTTTCGACTCCTGTTGGAGCACACCTCGCTTTGCGACATTGAAACCAAAGTATTCGCGACCTACAAAGCCTACCGGTTCTCTACCTACCCATAGCGACCCTGGTACTCACCAGTCAAGAAAGTAGGGAGTCAGCAATGCATTGAGTGAAGATGATCTTTATTTGGCTTCTTTCTTTCACTCTTGGTTGGTCCATGCGTTATATATACATATGAGTGTTTATGTCTGGGTATAACAAACGGTTCTGCAAACTCGAAATATTTTAACAACCGGTTCTAGTGAACCGACTGAACAGCACCACTTGCTTTCCACAATGCCAAGTATGGTTTTAAATGTTCTTCTTATGCAATACAATTTAAAGGACCAAAATTATTCCTTGGCCATGTCTTAGAGTAAGGACATTGTGTTTAGTGGCAAAAATACCACCTTTATATTAGAATATGCTGCTTCAAGCTCATGTGGATGAATTTAATGTATTATTCAAAAGTAAAGCCTGTGACAAACATCTTGGCATTTCAGCTAAACGAATAAAACGCAAGCTCTGACACGACGTTGCCAAGTGGAAAAGGGGTGTGGCTATGGCTAAGCAGACAAACTACAGCGCGATCAGGAGACAGGGAATAGACGTGGATGTGTGCAAAATAAACGTGGCAATACCGCTGGCCTCTCATTTGTTATCAGCATTTAAAGGGAACTTGGAGCGCCGCCTTCAAATGCCAAGATGTTTGTCACGCCGTTTAGAACACTTTGAAGTCTAAATTATTTTTTATGCGACTTACAGTAAGAAGGGGTTCTTAATTCAACCAATTGCGGGAACATTCATAGATAACTTGGACATAGGCCTAGGTATATCAACTTAGACGAATTTTTAATTTGAAAGAACATACTTTTGCAGTGATACGGTGTAAATTTTATTGGAAAATAATGATACTCTTTGAAGCTAGAACATGAAGCACCTCAACGAGTCTAGTATTAATACTGTAATTAACCAACTTCATTGTGTGGTTATACATAACTTCTATGTGCTTATTTTCCTAAAGAAATAAAATAATGCATCGATTGCAAGTGCAGAATTCGGTCAGAACTATTTCCCCCACGAATCTTGAAGTATCAAATCTCGAAACCATGTGTAAGAAACTTTGAATAGGCTAGTTCTCTTATATGTAACTTCTGTTAATTTTATGATGTTGATTCAGTTGATTTTAACGCCCCTTTCAGCAGCGAGACTATATGAGACAGGACCTACTGACTAACGTGGAATCCGAACCACATGAGCTCCCGGCGGGATTCGAACCCGGCTCTCCCACGCCAAAGGCGCGTACGCTAACCGCTTAGCCACGAAGGAGCTCAAATTTTATGATGCATACAATCATAAAAAAAAATATTATTTTTGCACTAGTCTTACAATATTTGTACCTTTGTAATACTTTCTTGGGATTATTTATCACAAATGCGGTATAAACAGCCGATTAGTTCAGTGATATGCAATTGGTACATTAATTCCCATCGCTCTTGTGGCCTCGCGTAGCGTAGTCCTAACGCTTCGCCTTCGGTGCGAGCGGTCCCGGGTTCAATTCTCGGTGGGGACACTGTCCAAAAAGTGTAAAAGCTTTTTCAGGCCAGCCACCCTGAATGAGGTTTTCCTGGGTTTTCCTCATTCTCACAGGCAAATGCCAGGGTGGTACATAACTTATAGGTCCCAGGCCGCTTCCTTCCTTCCCCAATCCTTTCTTTCTTCCCTTTCCCCGGATAATGTGCTCGCCGAGGGACGTCATCCCTCAAGCTTCCGGGCTTAAGCTCCCCCCCCCCCCCGAAATCTTTCTTACTATAGTAAAGCAAATGAAATATCTTGCAGAATTTTCTCATTTCCAGGCAAAGCACCCCGCGAAACAAAATCGTAAATACGCCACTGCGGTTTCATGATGCTGGCTCAACACTACAAGTTCTTATCCTCATACCCTCTTGGGAACTGAACGTGGGACCATATGTCAAGTCGACTATACATAAACATTTCCTTATGCAGCTACTGATATAGCTGTATGTTCGCCCACGTCATTATTAGGGTAGTCTTCGACATAGGAATTGAAGCTGTTGTCAAAGTGATGTCTTGACTCTGGCAATGTGTTTGTACACTGTCTCATCTCGTACCGCATGACTTCACGATAATTCTGTCTCGTATACTCTCGTGGGTAAATCTAATTTTTATATAATATTCAAATATGCGTTCTAATTTGTTCAATACGTCGTGGGAATTCAAAGCAAACATAATTCTGTCAGATGCATTATTAGGATGTGGACATTGGTAACTAATTTTGCAGTCAAGCACATAAACTAAATTTTATAAAGATAGTAAAGGTAAGATGAAGAAAAGGGTTAATGGTGGAAGTTATACAATGAGAAACTTGAGTATGACTACTGCCACTGAATATCATACGGACAATAAGAATGAGAATGCAGGAACAGCCTTCTACAGATGTTAGGGAAGTCCCCATACCGCAATTCATTTCCTTATCAAGGTTTCAATATAACAAAGAATAATTTCAGTGTAATTTTAGTTGTGGTATTGGTAACTACTTTCATGGTCACAGGGTACTTGACAAAAGAGCAGTTGAAGTGAATATATCGCGTTCAACGATACACATCAAAAAGATTTGGATATGAATTTGAATTATCTGATAACGACACATAGAACAGTGTGTACCAGCCTGCCGTGCTTTGTTGACAAATTTCCAAATGCTGTCTCCTACTCATGACTGTTATTTTCAGTTTCATATGCGATGTGTTAACACAAGAGGAATGTGATCTTCTGGGGTAACGAAAAAATCTTCGTTATGTGCAAGTGTTGTTCGCACCGCCTCATATGAGCTGGTGTTCCAGAGAAACTTTACCCCAGCAATTATTACGGGGGGATAATAATTCCCTAGGGAATCATTACTTCTCGAATTCCCTTTTATTTGAAATGTTTGAACAGAAAATCATACCATATCAAAAGATACATCAAAGAAGCACACCGACGAGGAGAGTAATAATTTTCTAGGGTATTATTATCCCTTGGTAATAATTCCCGGAGGAAAAGTTTCCATGATACACCGAAATGACATAATGATACTTGTTCGGACCATATTTTTTTTATGACGAATATATGAATGAATATTCTTATTTACATCTGGTTAATATTTCAGCTGCAAGAGAAGAGAATCATGGATCATGTATGGGTACAGCAGAATGAAACCATAGTTCATTTTCCTTGTCATATGTGTAATTTTCATAGTGACGATTTTCAGGCTGCTGGGTTAGGGTAGTTCTCCAGCATCTCTATCTCTATTGAAATTAATGTGCGTGAAGTTGGCCAAATCCATTTTGATTTTGCTCTAATTTTGAAGTTTGGCAGCACTAACAAAAATTTTTACGGCAGAAAACAGCACGAACGTAGCACTAACGATAGAGCACTTTTCGTGAGGTTTGGCGACAAATGGCGGGCTTCGTGAAGCTGGTCGGACACATTTTGAAGTTGCACTATTCGTGAAATTTTAGCAGCACCAACGAAAATTCTTACGGCAGAAAACAGCACTAACGTAACAATAACGATGGACGAAATTTGGTGAATTTTACCGGAAAGTGGCGGGCCAACTTCACGCTCCGTCGTAGAAGTTACTGTATATTGTGGAACTAACGTATATATCCAATCTATGAGAATTGAATAATGAGACGGCAGTACTAGATCTACAGCTTCTGGCCAGCGCTGTAACTTAGATTTCTTTCGGGGGTGGGGGGAAGCATTAATACGCGTATTTGGGCCCCCTAGAAAAAAGTTGTTTTTTCTAATTCTTGGGCCCTTTGTTTCTATCTTTCTCTTACTCTTTAAGAGCCCACGGAGCCTGTGGGCCTTCCGCACGGCAAGGTCTGTGGGGCCGTTAGTTGCACCCCTGTGCCCGTACCATACATGACAAATTAATTAAGAGGACAATATTGACACATCTCAATGCCATACGAATAAATATCATGTCTAGGGCCCCTAATAGTAGATTTTTTTTTTTACTGAAATGGGCCCATGACTCATTTTTGTTTTATTTATCTTTTGTGTGCTGTTTTATTTATGTAATGTAGTGAATCTGTTTGATGTCCATTTATAATTTCATGTTTGTATCATATATAGAGTAAGAAATTTTTGTATTAAAGTGGGCCCCCCTCGAACGGCGGGGAGCTTCCCTGGAGGGCAGTTGCCCCCTTGCCCTCCCACAAGTTACGGCCCTGTTTCTGGCTTCAATACAGCATAAAATGTGGGAGATGAACCTTTCCATCTGACCCTGAATTCATATTAAAAAGAGTTTATCTTTATCTCATATAAATATTACTATTTAGGAATCAATATTAAACCGGAAATGGCACTAGTTATCGCTACTTCCGGTCTCTGGAGAAAAATAAGATTTGAGATTAAATGTATGATTTGGAAAATATACCAGAAAGTTGTTTGTTGTCGCCTATCACCGTTCATGGTGTATGAAAATCAACATTACCACTGGAAGTGGTTCTAGATTTCTACCACCTCCGATTACAATGGAAAAATGAAATTGGAGATGACACCTATTCCTGCAGTACAGATTTATATCAAGAACCAGCTTCTTACTATCTATTACTGGTTTCCTACCATGACATAGATTTACATTTTTCGGCTTGAATAGGTGGATAAAAGTGGATATAAAACTTATTCTTGAGGTGTTGAATATCACCGGGAAGCCAATAGTCCCTATCATCTACCTCTTCTATGTTTTGGATATAAATGTTGAAACCACAAGTAGCACTGGAGTCTCTAGCATGTAAAATTTGGAGGGGGCGGCATCAAAGAAAGTGATTTAAATGGTAGTACCTAGCCCAACCTATTTATTATCTTCGATTCCATTTGTGACCTTTCTGCTTACCTTCACGGACCCCCTGATGTAGATGAAGAACTCTGTTATAATCGTTTCACAGCCTGAATATTATATTCCAAATAAATATAATTATTATTATTTATATGTTATTCTGTCGTTAGTACATAAATTCAATTAGAATAGAATAATGGATATTTTGTATTTGAAAATATTGAAGGGGACGCGTCCCCCTCGTCCCCCCCCCCGCCAGAGACGCCCGTGACAAGTAGAATTAGATTTCTATCACTCTTTTGGTTACAAAAAGGAATCAAATCGGAGATGAAATCTATTTTTGCGATATTAAGTCCATATGTAAAGCAAATCACACACACACATATTTCTCGCTATCTGTTACTGTTCTGCAGTATTGTTATCAATGTTGGAACTGAAAATCGTAGATTTTCACCACTTCCGGTTTCCATAGAGGATGAAAGGTTGAGATGGCAGTTATTCATGGGACTGAATCCATATATAAAGGCTTTCGTTTTGTTAAAACTTACCGTTTTTACTTTATGAAGATTTATACTCAAACCGGAAGTACCAGTAAATGCTTGTCCCTTCCGTTTCAATAGAGAGAAAATAAAGAAATGAATACACGTCTGTTAATTACAGCTAATCAACAGAAATATAATGATTCCGTTGAAATTTGTTGGGGCATTTGACCGGGGGAAAAACGAAAGAAACAAAGAAGTTAATGAACTCCTTTTGTTTGGATTAAAGTTGTCATGGAGTTGTGATTGACCAATCTCAAATGAATTTGCGACTGAATTATCTCATTGTTCGATCTTGTCACGCCTTCCTGTTCCAGAGGCGATAATTAGCTAACTTTAAACACACAGCTGCAAGCCATCAGATTCGGATGATGTTATGCTTACTAAGTAGAAGTGGTCATTTATAGAACAAATTGAAGAACAGCTCTACAGTCACGAACAGTGGCCTTCAGAGGGGGGAAACCAGAAGTGTCTCTAACTCTATTTTCGTTACAGAAGTTGATCCGGGGTTATTTAAAAGGCAGTCGTGTATTGTTAGTTACAAGAACCCTATGTGTCCCTTTGTTAAGGATCTTCATTAGAGTGAAATTAAACTACCGCTAATTTTAGAGTTTTTCTGTAACATCTTTCTAAAACAAATAAAAATATTCGAAAAGCAGAAACGTAGTGAACTAGACAATACGATTTTGCATGTGATACCTTTATCACAACTCACCTACCTGCTTTTGGTATGCCGCTATTTACAGAACCTGCAAAAAGAGCTAAATTTATCTACAGTTTCAAATCGAAAACAGATAGATGAGTTGTGATAACGGTATCACATGCAAAATCGTGTTGTCTAGTTCACTACGTTTCTGCCTTTTCGAATATTTTTATTTGTTTTGAAGATATTACAGAAAAAAAAACTAAAATTACCGGTAGTTTAATTTCGCTGTAGTGAAGACTCTTAATAGCACAGGAACAAATGTATACACGACTCCAAAAGTGCATTACCACTTGCAATTCTCCTTTTCCTGCAATAGCAGGCAACCCAAAAAGCTCGGCGCTTTGGTTGGTTGCGAATTCCAAAGGCGTTGGACCAAACCTCAATTTTGTAACAAATATATCAGTGTGGCAAACTGCAAATAAGAGAATAAAACAAATTATTAAGAATGACAATTTTATTATCGTAACAGATTCGGATCACATCAAAAGTTACAAAATGATCTTACTTAAGCAGTTCAAACAAGATGAATGGCAAGAAACAAATATCAGAGGAAACCATTTCTCTCCTTCACCCCCAAAAAAGAATCTCATAAAAAAGAAAAAGAGTTATATAATGCAAAATTTTAATATAAAAGCCCCGATCAAAATTTTAAAAGTTGACACCCGAAAGGCAAAAAGAAGTGAACCGAAGTAAACGATATTGTGCGATATTGTAGACGTAAAATGACAAAAAATGGGTTTCGTATTTTCCTGGAAAAAACGGTTGGGTGGGACACGAAGCCCCCAAACTTCTATTACAAAATATCAAAAGTGCTAGTAACACTATGTCAGATGTTTGTAAAGGACAAAGAGAATTGCAACATAATTTTATGTATGGACAATACGCAAAAATAAACGAACACGGGTTTTTTATGTTCTGAGGAAAAAACATTTTAGGGGCAAAATCCCCCAACCAAAATTTTGAAAGTTGACACCAGAAAGGCAAAAGCAAGTGAACCAAAGTGAATAAAATTGTGCATAGATATTGTAGACGTAAAATGACAACAACAAAAAAAAAAAAAACGGGTTTCGTATACTCCTGCAAAAAGGGGTTGGGTGGAGCAAAGAACCCTCCAAATCTTTGATCACGAAATATCAAAAGTGAAGTAACAGTATGTCAGATGTGTGTAAAGCACATGAAGAATTGCAACATAACTTTGTGTATGAATAATACGCCAAGAATAAACAAATACGGATTTATGTTCTGCGTAAAAACAGTTTTAGGTGGAAAAAGACCCCAACTAAAATTTTGAAAGTTGACGTCCTAAAGGCAAGAAGAAGTGAACCGGAGTGAATGAAATTGTGTACAGACATTGCAGACGTAAACTGAGGATGCGGGTTTTCGTATTTCCCTTCAGAAAACGGTTGGGTGGGGCACCGAATCCTTCTAACCTTTGATCACGAAAAATCAAAAGTGCTAGTAACACTGTCAGATGTGTGTTAAGGACATGAAGAATTGCAACATAACTTTCTGTTTGGACAATACTCAAAAAATAAACAAATACTGTTTTTCCCTACGGAAAAACGCTTTTAGGGGGCAAAATCCCCCAACCAAAATTTTGAAAGTTGATACCCGAAAGGCAAAAGGAATTGAACCAAAGTGAATGAAATTGTGCGCAGATATTGTAGACATAAAGGGAATACGGCTTTCGTATACTCCTGGAAAAGAGTGTTTGGTGGGTCCCAGACCCCTCCAAACCTTTGATCACGAAATATCGAAAGTGCTAGTAACAGTATGTCAGATGTGTATAAAGGACGTGAAGAATTGCAACGAAACTTTGTGTATGAACAATACGCCAAAAATAAACGAATACGAGTTTTTTATGTTCTGCGGAAAAATGGTTTTTGGAGGAAAGAGCCCAAACCCAAAATTTTGAAAGTTGACTTCCGAAAGGCAAGAAGAAGTGAACCGAAGTGAATGAAATTATGCACAGATATTGAACTCGTGTAATGATTACACGGGTTTCGAATTTTCCTGGAGAAAAGGGTTGGGTGGGGCACAGATCCCTCCAAACATTTGATCACGAATAATCAAAAGTAACAGTATTTCAGATGTGTGTAAAGGACATGAAAAATTGCAACATAACTTCGTGTATGGACAATACACAAAAACAAAAATGAATATGTTTCTATGTTCTCCGGAGAAAAGATTTTAGGCTTAAAAAGCCCCATACAAAAATTTGAGAGTTGACGCCCGGAAGGCGAGAAGAGGTAAACCGAAGTAAATGAAATTGTGCACAGATGTTTCATACGTAAATGAAGATACGGGTTTCGTATTTTCCTGGGGGAAACGGTTGTGTGGGCCACGAACCCCTCCAAAAATTTGATCACGTAATATCAAAAGTGCTCGTATCAATATGTCAGATGTGTGTAAAGGACATGAAGAATTGCAACGAAACTTTTTGTATTTACAATACGCAAACAATAAAGGAATACTGTTTTTTTATTTTCTGCGGAAAAATGGTTTTAGGTTCAAAAGAACCCAGCCCAAAATTTTGGTAGTTGAAGCCCGAAGGGCAAGAAAATGTGAACCGCAGTGAATGAAGTCTTGCACAGATTTTGTAGACATAGAATGAAGGAATACTGTCTCGTATTTTCCTAAAAAAGATGGTTAGGTCGGGCACGGTCCCTCCAAACATTTGATGACGAAATATCAAAAGTGCTAAAAGCAGTATGACAGATGTGTGTAAAGGATATGAATAATTGCAACGTAACTTTGTGTATGGACAATACGGAAAAATAAACGAATACGGGTTTTTTATGTTTTGAGGTAAAATATTTTTAGGGTCTAAATCCTCCACCAAAAATTTTGAAAATTGAGGCCCCAAAGGCAGGAAGAAGTGAACAAAAGTGAATGAAATTTTGAACAGATATAGCACACGGAAAATGAGGATACGGTTTTTCGAATTTTTCGGGAGAAAACGGTTGGGTGGGGCACCGACCACTCCAAATCCTTGATCACGAAACATAAAAACTGCTACTAACAGTATGTCAGATATGTGTAAAGGACATGAAGAATTGCAACGAATCTTTGTGTATGGACAATACGCAAAAATTAAATATATACTGGTTTTTATTTTCTAAAAAAAATGTTTTAGGAGACAAAACTCTAACCAAAATTTTGAATGTTGACGCCCGAAAGGCAGGAAGAAGTGAACCAAAGTGAATGAAGTTCTGCACAGATATTAAAGACATGAAATGAGGGAATACGGGTTTAGTATATTCCTGAAAAAAGGGTTGTTTGGGGCACCGACCCCTCCAAACATTTGATCACGAAATATCGAAAGTGTTAGTAACAGTATGTCAGATGTATGTAAAGGACATGAAAAATTGCAACATACTTTGTGTATGGACAATACACCAAATACAAACGAATAAAGTTTGTTTTTTATTTTCTGAGAAAAACGGTTTTTAGGTTGCAAAAAAAAAAAAAAAAATTTTGAAAGTTGATGCTGAATGCTAAGAGGAAGTGAACTAAAGTGAACGTAATTTTGCACAGACATTGTATAGGTGAAATGATTATACGGTTTTCGTATTTTCCTAAAAAAACGGTTAGGTGGGGCACGAGTCACTCCAATTATTTGATGACGAAATATCAAAAGTGCTAGTAACAGTATGTCCGATGTGTGTAAGGACATGAAGAATTGCAACATAACTTTCTGTATGGACAATACGCAAGAAAGTAAATAAATGTTGGATTTTGATTTTCTGAAAGAAAAAAAAACGGTCTTAGGGGGCAAAATCCCTACCTAAAATTTTGAATGTTGACGCCCGAAAGCAGGAAGAAGTGAACCGAACTGAATGAAATTGTGCACAGATATTGCATACGTAAACTGAGGATACGGTTGTTCATATTATCCTTCAGAAAACGGTTGGGTGGGGCACCGAACCCACCAAACCTATGATCACGTAAAATCAAAAGTGCTAGTAAAGTATGTCAGATGTGTGTTAAGGACATGAAGAATTGCAACATAACTTTGTGTATGAACAATATGCAAAACGTAAACATATACTGTTTTATATTTTCTGCGCAAAATCGGTTTTAGGGGGCAAAATCCCCCACCAAAAATTTTGAAAGTTGACGCCCGAAAGGCAAAAAGGTGTGAACCAAAGTGAATGAAGTTGTGCACAGATATTGTAGACATAAAATGAGGGAATACGGGTTAAGTATATTCCTGGAAAAAAGGGTTGTTTGGGGCACCGACCCCTCCAAACCTTTGATCACGAAATATCGAAAGTGCTAGTAACAGTATGTCAGATGTGTGTAAAGGACATGAAGAATTGCAACATAACTTTGTGTATGGACAATATGCCAAAAATAAACGAATACTCTTGTTTTTTTTTTCTGCGGAAAAACGGTTTTAGGGGGCAAAAGAACCCACCCCAAAATTTTGAAAGTTGACTCCCGAAAGGTAAGAAGAACTGAAGCAAAGTGAATGAAATTTTGCACAGATATTGCAGATATAAACTGAGGGAATACGGGTTTCGTATCTTCCTGTAAGAAACGGTTATGTGGGGCACGGGCCCCTTCAAACCTTTGATCAAGAAATATCAAAAGTACTAATAACAGTATATCAGGTGTGTGTGAAGGACATGAAGAATTTGAACGTAACTTTTTGTATGAACAATACGCAAAAAATAAACGAATAAGCGTTTTTTATTTTCTGTGGATAAATGGGTTTAGAGGGCAAAAGCTCCCACTCAAAAATTTGAAAGTTGACCAAGAAAGGCAAGAAGAAGTGGACCGAAATGAATGAAATGTGCACAAGTAGAGGTAAGATGGCTTTGAGGCTTTGAGTGGCGAGAGGGGTGGACGAAAGCGAATGAAATTGTATGTAGATATTGGGTGTATGAACTATGGCCTTTCGTGTTTCACATGTGTCGTTTCTCCATCCGATTTCTTTAAATTTTTCAGATCAACTACAAGCACAAACAGTATAGCGTTTTTTAAAATAGTATTTCAGGAGGCACTTTTAACCCTTACAATGTTTTTGAGCATAAACAAAAACACGTGTCGATGTATTTCCAGTTTGCTCTTGATCTCCCAAATTTGAAGCAAAATGGATAGGGACACTTGAGAAATACGAAAGTGTTTATTTTACATAGGGTGTATATAATATCTACACACAATTTCATTTGCTTCGGTCCACTCCTTCCTGTGCTATTACGAAAATATTTTCTTTTTTTTCTGATGTGGCCTAGGCCCCAACAGTGTTTTCCACAAAAGGTGAAACACGTTTCATTTATTGTTTTGGAAATTGTCCTTATACGAAGTTTCGTTGCAATTCTAAATATTCTTTAGGAACGTCTGACGTATACTTGTTTGCAATTTTGATATTTAGTAATCAACGGTTTAGAATGTCCGTGCCTCACTCAACCGCTTTTTCCAGGATAATACGAAACCCAATTATCTCATTTTGCGTCTACAATATCTCTGTACAATGTAATTCAATTCGGTGCAGTTCTTCTTGCGTTTTGGGCCTCAAATTTCAAAATTTTGGGTGGGGCTTTTGTCACCCTAAAACCGTTTTACCACAGAATAAGAAACCGTATTCGTTTATTTTTTTTTGCGTATTGTCCCTAAACAATGTGTGGTTCCAATTCTTCATGTCCTTCAAGCACTTGTGACATACTGTTATGAGCACTTTTGACATTTTACGATCACATTTTTGGAGGGGTCTGTGTATCACCTAAACTGGTGTCTTTTTTTTTCAGGACAATAAGAAACCTGTATTCCCTAATTTTATGTCTACAGTATCTATGCACAATTTCATTCACTTCAATTCACTTCCTCTGGCCTTTCGGCCTCAATTTTCAAAATTTTCGATGGTGGCTTTTGCCTCTAAAACCTTTTTCCGCAGAAAATAGAAAACCCGTATTCGTTTATTTTTTTCATACTGTCCCTACACAATATGTTCCAATTTTTCATGTCCTTCAAGCACTTCTGACATACTGTTATTAGCACTTTTAATATTTCACGATCAAAGTTAAAAGGGGTCTGTGTCCCACCTAAACGGTTTTCATTTTTTCAAGAAAATAAGAAACCCGTTTTCCCTCATTTTATGTCTACAATATCTGTGCACAATTTCATTGACTCCGGTTGACTTCCTCTGGCCTTTCGGGCCTCAATTTAAAAAAAAAAATGTGGGTGGGGATTTTTGCCCCTAATACCGGTTTTCCGCAAAAAAAAACCGTATTCCTTAATTTTTTGCGCATTGTTCTTACACGAAGTTTCGTTGCAATTTTTCATGTCCTTGACACATATCTGACATACTGTTACTAACACTTTCAATATTTCGTGATGAAAGTTTTGGAGGGGTCCGTGCCCCACCTCTCCGTATTTTTTAGGAAAATACGAAGCACTTATTCCTTAATTTTGTCTGCAATATGTGTGTAAAATTTCGTTTACTTCTGTTCACTTTCTTTGCCTTTCGGGCGTCAACTTTCAAAATTTTGCGTGGGGGCTTTGCCCCCTAAAACTGATTTTCCGCAGAAAATAGGAAACACGTATTCGTTTATTTCATGTGTAATACCTCCCTGCCAAACTTTATCAAATTCGAAGTGTTACACATCGGAAGTTTTACTTGTTAGTAACTAATATTTCTTTAAAATTTTGGGGGCGCAGTGGCTCAGTGGTAGAGCGTTCATCTTCGGTGGTTGGGGCCCCGTGTTCGATGCCAGCTAGCGCCGTGTGGACTTTGTGATAGAGAAACACCGTGCTCGTGTGTTTTCTCGGGGTTCTCCAGTTTCCTCCCACATTCTTCATTCCACCATTTCACTCATTTCTCATCCTCACCGTCTCCTTTAGCCTGACCGGCATAAACGTGAGACGTAACACTTAAAGATTTCATTTCATTTTTTCTTTAAAATTTTATGAACAAATAGTGGGAATTAACGATTATATAAGCGAAAAATGTAGATCAATTGCAAATTTCGGCCCCTTTCAACATTGAAGGAAATGACGGCACAGGTATTTGATAAGGTAGACATGAAATTTGAAACTGAGATTTCACTATATTTCTGTCATCATTTTAATGCTCATGGTCCCCTCTCTTCTACGTCTAGACTCAGAAATATTGCTTTTAATAACTGCGAAATTACGATTTTTATCAATAAAGAGAAGCTGTTCTAGAAAGAACATACGTTTAAAGAATCATTTTTGCTTCGGTGAAGCAAGGAAAGTATTTTTAACTGTGCTTTTAAAATATCAAAATGTATGTCCTTTGAATACATTTAGATTAAATTGGAGATATGTGAACAGATTTTACATTAGTATTATTAATCAGCAACTGTTAAATATCCTACAGCAGAAAGAAAATATAGTCCTCAAATCTTCTGATCATGGTGTTTAAGACCAAGTCGTAGGCTTCAAAGTATTTTCCTGAAAAAAAAAGAAAAACGTTTAGGTGGGACACAGACCCCTCCAAAACTTTGATCGTGAAACATCAAAAGTGCTTATAACAGTATGTCAGAAGTGCTTGAAGGACATGAATTGAAACGACACATTGTGTAGGGACAATACGCAAAAAATAAAAGAATACGGTTTTTTATTCTGCGGAAAAACGGCTTTAGGATGCAAAAGCCCACACCCAAAATTTTGAAATTTGATGCCCAAAAGGCATAATATATTGTCATTCCATTGAGATAATATATTGTCACATGACGTGGGCTGATTGCAAAGCCTAGCTACCGAAATATACGTTGTTCAATCACGCTTTAAAAGCTAGATGCCAAACGGGACAAACGCTGTACGATGCTACTATGATAACCGTAATGGGGTTAGCCATAATGAGAGCTTTATACAGTTCTACCTGAGTTGGAGCGGCAACGCCGAAATCTAGTTACAATGAAGGATTTATGGTAGGGACAAGTAAACCCTTAGATCGTGACCTTCGATGGAAAAATTGGTTATGTTTTGTCGCGTACAATCTTAATTAGAGTTTGAGATATTGAGGTTTAAATTGAGACACATTAAGGAGTGATCAGAATGTGACTATTTCACACCATTAGGCGGCTCAAGGGCCATAACTCTGGAACGATGCATTTTCCGACATATGGTCATCTGAACTTTTTTGCTTGCCTACCCATAAGGAATCCACCCATGAAGTTTTGCCGTACCTTTTTGTTACACTCTGTATATACAAGATCCGTTTTGTAGATTTACGAAATCACTCTTTTTTTCTCAATCAATCTACAAAACGGGTCTTGAATGAGGTGGTCGCACTAGTAATGACATCCCGTAGCGTCGTTACGTAACACACACAGTATAAATAAAGCTTCGAAACCACAAATTGCAAGTTCTCCCGCAGATAATTCGGTAAGGTGTCTGCTTGTTTAGTGAGCAACCCAGTTTCATATTACGGCTGGTACGGTTTGCTTTTTTCCCTTTCAAAATACATTTCTATATGTTTATATTTCTTCTTAATAATTACTTTCTTGCATTTTTTGTAGATTATCTTAAATTAGTGGGGGTTAAGTAGTCAGAAGGTTAAAATACATGTATGACTACTTTATCCGTGTGTGTAGTCATATATGTATCTTTACATATTTGTTTCTTTCTTTCAACTAGTGTTGCCACGAGACGAGACAGAACCCTTTAATACGAGACACGAGACGAGATAGACTACTTGTCCCGTCTCGTTTCAGAGACGAGACGAGACGTCTCTTGAAATGCCTCGTCTCTTCTAATGTCTCAAAAATGCAAACACAGTTTTTGAAATTATTTAAAAATGTATTAACTCGGAATAAATTATTGCCTTCGAAAGTATACCAATGTTTATTATTTCAAATGAGGACTATCCTTAAAGAACAAGGAATACCTAAAGTTATTTTTTTAAATGATTCTTACAAACAGCTTTTATTTCCATTTTCCAATCGATTCAAGTTTAAATATTTTGTGATAGTGTTCCAGATTCAAATAAAATGTTAAACCATGCATCGAGATCAGTGTTTCAGAAGATTTCATTCCGAGGGTTGGTGCTTATATGTATGTATAAAAATCCTTTATACAAATACAAATTCTCTTAATGCCAGTTTCATCAGTGACTAATCATTGTTCCATGAGTTTTCTCGTTCCGAACAAAGACACAAACGTGTCAGCCTTTTTCTGTTTGAGTTTCAAAGGATGCTGGTTTGACAATGAAATTTAGTTTCTTTTTATTGTTTTATGATGTTATTCGAACCAAAGCCATTTTTGGAACCATAAAGTCACATAGGTTGCATTTCTTAATAATTTATTTTATACACACTACAGATAAAACTACTCATAGCATTTTAATTACACAGCACATAGTTCTTTGACATAGAGAGAAATCTCCTTTGGTTATAGCAACATCCAGTATTACCAATGGGGATTTCCCTCATCCCCCTTGTAATTCGCACACCGTCAACAGATATAGAACATTGTTGAACATATCCTGAACCACTTCATCACACTCCTGGCCTTGTGACATGGTGCATTATCTTGTCGAAAAATGCCACTACCGTTGGGAAACATGGTCGTCATGAAGGGGTATACGTAGTCTGCAAGCAGTGTGCGATACGCCTCGGCCATCATTGTGCCTTGCTCGAGCTCCACCAGACACATGGATGGTCACGTGGATGTTCCCCAGAGCATTATGATTATGATTATTATTATTATTATTATTATTATTATTATTATTATTATTATTATTATTATTATTATTATTATTATTATTATTATTATTATATTTGAAGTAAAATCAAATATCACGACATTAATTGTTAGTTTTAAATAACTGAATTGAGCTGAAAATAAAATCTTGATTTCGAAAGATAAACTATTAAGTTTATCCGTTCTGTACCTTTCTAAAGTAATAAATGCTGGAATTGGTTTCAAGGCTGTTTCTGAGTAAATACTTTCTTCAAAATAATTTTAAAAATTATAGAAAGATTTTCGAGACATTCGAGTCGAGTCGAAAGTTTTACGAACAGTCCCGACTCGACCCGTGTCTCGACTCGAAAATTAGAGTCGAGAAATACGTTTGTCTCGACACGTCTCGAATTTTACAAAGTGTGTCTTGGCTCGAATTCCAGTCGAGATTCGAGACACATCTCGACTCGTGAGCATCCCTAAATATTCGTATTTTAAATGCGCAACACTACCTCGCAAAAAATGACCCCGAAGTTAATTTACCAAAGTCTACTTTCTTCTTGTTAGATTAGTGATCGTGCAGTGATTAGTGATTTAGGATAGATTATGCAAAGTCAGATATGGTTATGTATGTTTACACTTTCGTTTCTTTATTTCAAAATGTATTCCTATCTATTCCAATTTATTATTAATAATTTATTTCTTGCATTTATTAATAACTATCTGAAAAACCCATTATTCGCATGGTGGTTGTATTTGGAAGTCAACGCCTGTAGTAGTATCACCGTTGATTTCAACGAGTGCGAAAACTATGGATTTGACATTAATATAGGTATTTTGGATTATATTTACATGTCAGGATATCCTCTACGGTACCACGACCCGCAACCAAATGGGGTGAATTTGGAAGTTAATGCAGTCGAAGTTTCACCATTGATGTCTGAGCCGCAAAAACTATGAATTCGACACTAATATCGGTCATTTTCTGCTACTTTCACATGTCCCTGTAAACGTCTTTTGAGACCCCCTGGTTCGATTAAAAAAAAAACGCTTCATCTTGATCTGGGACCTGGACCAAGGTACCCGAGATCAAAATTTGGTAACTCTCGGGCCTCTCGTCTGGTCTCCAGGCAGCACACAGATACATACATACAGACAGACAGACACAGAAACAAACCTTTTATTTTATTTATATTACATTAGGTGTATTTCAAACAGTGTTTCTTCCAGAAGTGTTTTCAGGGGGCACTGCCCGCCCGGAGCTCTGAGAGTGTCCGCCGGAAGAGACAAAAACAATACGTCTCTTTAAATATAATAATAAACAGAATAATATCAACAATGCCCCCCGGAATACGAAATGTCCCCCCCCCCCGGAACATAGTTTCTGAAAGAAACACTGGTTTCAAACACAACAGATAGAACCAACGGCGCCGACTTTCCAAAATGTATGTGGGTGCATATCAATGGCGGGGCGTATTATGTTTCCAGGGGAGTCTCGATTTTTTTGGTTGATTTCTTTTCAGTTAAAATCTTTTATGAACACTGTCATCAAGGGATGTGCTGTGATAAAGTAAAATATACCGGTGATATAAGGATAAGTTGGAGCTGTCCTAGCTCAGTCGGTAACACGGCTGACTTAAACGTAAAGAAACAGGTTTAATCCCCCGGGTTCAACTTTAATTACTGTAATGCATATTCCCAACATATATAATCGTGATATTTAGTGTATATGTTCAACAACTTACATGATGCACAATGAGTGCAAGAGGCAGTGATATTATCAACACGTTACTAAAAGAAAATACTACATTCATACAAATTAAAATGAAAAAATCATTATAAAAGAAAATAATTTTAAAGCAGAAAGAACTTGCAAGGATTTTGTTGTGGACATAAAGTATAAAGTGACTAGCTTAGTGTGTTCCTTTGTTGCCTTTGCACAAACAAACTTGAAAGAAATAATTATGCTTTCGAGGTTAGAAATTTTAACTTCAATCTCTATGTTTTAATTGTTTATTTTTTGATAGTGGCAAGTGAGAAATATTTATTTTGTTATGTTTCTATGAACCTAAAAATCTTGCCTGCAGCGCCCTGACAAGATTATTTGTGTAAGTGTTGGAACCAGAGAGCACCCACGTAGTCGGCGCGCATGGACAGAACAACCCCTAGCATTTCTTACACAGCATAGAACGTTGCTACTATACTAGCGAGTTCCAGCTAGTTAAGCCTTTTATTAACAGCCGGAGGCAACATTCTGTTATATCGTTGTAGTGAGTCGCGTGTTAAAATACTCCTAGTATCAGCTTTTTCATTCTTCTATTGACCTTGAAGGACAAAACAAATGCCTTTCGAGGCATACGAGTTCCCTTTAATTCATGAAGTTGATATAGAAATGACCTTCCAACCTATGCTGTGCATAAATGCTGGAAGTCTTTCTAAAACGAGCGGAACGAGAGAGCCGTTTGATAAATGGCTCGACTCGAAACTCGACGTCAAAAACAATGATTCGGCTCGGAACTCGATTCGAGAAAATTACTTTTGATTCGACTCGAAACTCGACTTGAATTCGAGTCGAGTTTTAGCTCGACTCGTGCCCATCCCAAGGCAGAAAAAAATGGCTGCTTATTATTATTCTCCTAAACTAATTATATAATAATAACAATGTTCTTATCTAAAATTAAAAATACAAAATATAGAGAAGCGTAGGATACGCAAACTGATCTGAAAGAACTCCAATATTACATACCATCAACAAACTATTTTCTAGTAGTACAGTAGGCCTGCTCATCAGAACACAGTTTATTTATATTAACCCCTTACTGTATATAGTTAATTACGGTACCCTAGTTTTCAGGGTGCGAATTACCGGGGGGGATGAGGGGAATTTTCCCCTTCAGTCACATTTTGTCCCCCCCAAAGATATCAACTGAAGTATCCCCACCGGGGATCAGTAGCGTAGCTAGAATATTTCTCAGGGGGCGCCAACGAAGGGCCAAAGAAAATTTTGAGGGAGCCATCTCCAATGAATGAAAAACTTTATTCACATAAATTATATATATATATATATATATATATATATATATATATATATATATATATATATATATATATATATGTGTGTGTGTGTGTGTGTGTGTGTGTTCAAGATGAATATTTCTGTCTTTTTTGTTCATGATTTTACTATTTTCAAAACAGCGAAAATATAAGAATTTACTACCTCAAACAACTAGGGCACATTTATAGAATTGATTTCCTTTCTAATATAAGTAGTTACTTAATCACGGCGTTTAAAATATGTGTGGCTGATTGATTTAGGTGGAACGTAGAAGCAGATAAATATATACACACACATACTGAAAATCAACAGGGACAAAGTGCCTTGTTGAAATTTGCACTTATATCATGGTGCTAGTTATTTTAGAAATTTGCTTGTTATATACGAAGCCAGAGCTACCAGAACTTTAGCTCTACTTTCGAATCAAGGTGATATGCATACTGCTATATTAGGTTTTCACAAACAGACTAGTGGAAACTCCATTAAAAGTAAACTGAACTTATTCTATTTATTGTAATGATTTTCCTCACTCTCACAACAAAGGAATACATTAAATATAACACTTCAAACACTTGTATATACTATACACTTTCGTTACCTTTCTAAATCTTTTAATAAACAAGTATTATTACGTGACAAGGCAAATTATTTTATGTTGTGTTAAACGGTAGAACGGACAGTATTATTTCAGAAAAGGTGGAAGATTATAAATTTCAAAAACAGCGCTTCGTTTATATTATCTTGTTAAAATAGCTAATTTCACTTGTGTGCTTGGCAGCTGTAACACACAGAAGCATTATTCAATACCAGTTTGTAACCAGCGGCGTGCCGTCAAGGGGACTAGGGGACTAGGCTAGTCCCCTGGCATTTTAATTAAAGCATATTGTGATAAATATATATCAAAGAAAACGAAAACATTGTTTGTATTTCTCTATTTTCGTAAAATAACACTAGTTCAATTGTTCTGACAACTTTAGTCAGCGCCCGTGTGCTGGACGCGACAGCAAGGTGCAGATCGGAAACGCTCGGGTTTTAATCGGCTTTTCTCGGGGAAGGGAACAGGGTCCAGCCAGCTAGTCCCCATATTATGTTGTGTAAGCTCTAAGCACGGGCGTTCTGTCGTAAGCGAATTTAATGCTCGTTTGCTTTTCACAGTTAATAGTTTTAACGCAATTAAACTTACAGTATTAATCTTGACACTTTAAGAGATCTAGTGAAATGTGAACTTTTTAGATTATCAATATATTTTGAAAATGACTCAAAGAATAAAGTATGGAAGGGGACTCGTTTGAGAAACCGAGTCCCTTGCAGCAAAGCGATGGCGCAAGCAGTGATATTACTTCAATTGATACAGGAGACAGTAGGGGTGAAGATCGGCCGTTTCAGTGTTGTATTCTGGACCAATTATTCATGGTATCATTTGGATTCCTTAATTTTCAAGAAAAGCAACAAATAATAACCAGTGGTAGAACAACTTTAAGCATTTCCATTCAGACAAAACTAAAAGATTATATACATAATATCAAAACGGATTATTTTGCTTCTTCAAAATAATTAACTGCATGTAAAACAAGAAACAAACTGTATTGCTGGCCTTGTATTCTGTTCCACATAGAAAAAGGACGTGTGGAATAATGATGGCTTTTGTGACATGAACAATTTTCATAAACCCAAGTTGCGCCACGAAAACTGTTATTCACACCTGTCCACAATAACTAAATTGAAAACTTTCGGGAAACCAGAATTGATTTTCAATTGAGCGAGCAATGCAGAAGTTGATTCAAACCGAGAACTAACGAACCGATTGATTTATGCCTCTTGTTTTATGGCTAAACAAGAGCTATCATTTAGAGGTCATAACGAACAGGAAGATTCTGTCAATTAGGGAAACTATATTGAAATAATTCAGTTACTTTTTAAGTAAGATACTAAATGGACTTGCAGGAGCGCCCGAAGAAAATGTTCTAGGGAGGGCCCCATCTCCATGGATGCTATGTTGCGTCTGGTATTTCTGGTATTTAATATACGTGGTTTGCTATATTACGTATACATTTTCGTGAGCCAGAGGAAGGTCCATGTTGACTTGTCATCTTCACAGCACAGGAGTGTTTAAAGGAACATCAAACATGATTCAGAATTATATTATTAAATGTGTTGGTGACGTAATTCTGGATAATATTAAGTCAGAAATAAACAATACACTTTTTACAGCAATAGTGTTGGACAAAAGTACGGACATTGCAAAGATCTCTCAACATTCAATCGGTACGTGAAAGACTGCAATATTCATGAAAGATTTATTTGTTTTGCGGATGTTACTAGTGATTGCACTGCGACTGCTCTAAGTGCAGGGGTGAATCCAGGCGGGGCGAGCAGGGCGATTGCCCCCCGCAGAAGAGGAAACTTTCTTATTTTATATATATATAACCCATCCCAAAGTTTGGAGCTCTTAAAAGTAGTAGTATAACAACCAATCGCCCCCCTCCCAGAAATCGGTCCTGGATCTGCCCCTGTCTAAGTGAGCATGCTTCCCAAGTCCTCTCTCACTTTAATTGTAAGCAAAAGCTTGTAGCACTAGGCTATGGATGGAGCTGCCACATTTTCTGGACATTTGAACGGTTTACAATCTTTTGTGAAAAGGTGTTTAAGTGCACTCACCATACACTGCTATGCTCACAGACTCAATGTCGTTGATCCACAGTCTGTTAATCACATCAAGGAATGTAAAATATATATATATATATATATATATATATATATATATATATATATATATATATATATATATATATATATATATAGAATAAGTGGCATTCCAAATTTCTTTTCATATTCATCGAAACGCTGTAACGCGCTTGCTGAATCAGAAGTAACTAAGCGATTTCCAACAGTTGCCAATATAAGATGGAATTACAATTCCAGAATTGTGCATGCAGTAAATGAAAATCAAATACAACTCTTACGGTGTTCTGAGAACATTGTAGAGGATTCAGATAATTGCAACACCGAAGCTTTCATGACTACAAAAAAAAAAAAAAAAAAAAAAAAAGTGAGTTACCATTGTAGGATTTCGATTTTGCATTTCTACTGAAAGTTTTCAGTCATTTTTTCTTTCGCGCACGAATACACTATTCACCGTTCTTTAAAGTAAAACCTTGGATGTGAAATATTGCATTCAAAAAGTACAAAAGATGGTATCTCAACTTAGAAATGCAAGAAACGATTTTGAAAAGACTTATAGAAAAGTAGAATTAGATGACAACGGGAACCTTTTAATAAAAGACGTAGACTAAAGTAGAAGACTCAACAGACCCAAAAATTAAATATATGTGCGTCTCTTCAATGACATTATTGATACTGTGATTGAACAAATGGAGGTGAGATTTCAAGATCTCATTTAGTTACAATTTCTTGAGCTGTTAGATTTAAAGAATTTTCAGTGCTTTAAATCTTGATTTCCTTATTGTTTGTTTTTGACCCTTAAATCAAGTTACAGGAGTTTTTTTTTTTTAACAATTTGCGGAGTGAATTAATATATGTTTACAGATTCTTAGATTTTTTTAAATAAAACTGTAATTGAAATTATCCATTTCTTGAAAGAAAGAGGCTTGGTAGAAGAAGCGTTTACAGAAACATATAAATTATGTTGTTTGGTGTCAACAATACTAGTCAGGACCTCCACTGCACAGCACACATTCTCTTCGAACCTAGTCCCCTGTGAGAAAAGTCACCGCACGCCACTGTTTGTAACAGTTTACATTACAAAAAAGTATGTAGTTTACTTAGGTAGTTAATAAAACTGCTTGTAAATACAAAAACAAAAGTATGATCAACCATGTGCATTTGAGCTTAGCGGTATTACAATTACTTCAGATTAGGAAGATGATGTGATCGATCCCTAGTGGGCAAATATTTCAACTTAGGAGTTTACCAAGACTCTTCCTTAGTTCACTAGCGAAATGTTTATGGCCCAATTGACTCATTTCCCTCATTTATATTCTCTGAGCCTCGGGTGTTTCAAAGCCTTAAAATAAATTCAAATGTAGTTGAAGTAACTTAACGCTACTATCCTGTAGTCGATGCTAAATTAATATTGTTAGTTTTGAAATTGGATATGAAGGCACAGCATTAACTAGTAGGCTTATATCCTGTTCAAAATTCACGTCACCACTGATTTCCTGTTCTGCATAATTCCTACAATGTAATTTTCTCGGAAATGGTTAAGCATATTTTGACGAAGAACAAATATAAATCTGCGATAAAATTTGGTATTCAGTGACTGAACTCACTGAATGGAGTCTTTATAGACCAGTTCCATAAACTCCTGATATCTCTCTGATTACTAAATATCAGATAAGATAACGGGGTGACACAACTTGGTCACGGGAGTAACTATTACTTTTATACAAAATAACATTACTGCCGCGACCAACTCATATCATCTCAGCCTAACAGCCAACAAGCCTAACAGCCCAAAAACAAACATCCACACGATACGGAAAGAAAGACAAACACAGAATAAGGAACACCAGTGGCTTAGCTAACTAGCGGGCCTCTCATGCAAGATAAAGAGATGGGACTCTAGTTGTAAACCTAATTGTTATAAGAATATTATTATTATTAATAATAATAACAATTATTATTATTATTATTATTAATATTATTATAACATCGTTTACTTTCCAAATCTCTGATCCTACCTAAGAGCATGTCTGCATATAGCGGTCATGTGTGCACCTTTTGTCAGTGAGTGGCCCTAAAGGCCAAAAGGGATGCAAATCTCTGAGAGAGAGGAATAAAAAAAAACTTATTATATGATAAATTCTACGAGAAAGTTCGAAGAATTGCTTTTGACAGGTGCTTTCTTGTTTTTCGGGGACAGAAAATTTTATCGGCTAAGAAATTACAGTATATAATATTGCAAATTTGCAAGTGCATTTATTTACAATACAATTTGAAGTCATAAAGAAACTGAAGACTTTGGGGCAAACAACCTGTCAAGTCCAAAAAGTAAAACTATAAAGGAGATAGCTTCACAAGGGTTTCTCTTCATCCGATTTTCTTCAAACTTAGCACACATATACTAGACCGAAAACAAATGAACACGTGTTTTTTGTTTCTTTCAGAGAACAGGTTGAGGGCGCAAAGGGTCCCTTTTCAAAAAGAAGGTCCACTTGATTTAAAAGGTCCACATTAAAGAAACGAATCTCTGCCGATGCAAAGATGACTTCAAAGTACAAAATACTGGTTTTGTCGTTTTTGAGAGAGAAGTTTTGCAGAGGCAATGCTCCTTCGAAATGACAAAGGACCCCACACAATCTTTACGGGAATTGGATTTCGGTGGAATTGCTTAAAACCGTGTTATGCTGTAGATATGATGTTCCTGAGAAAAAGTCTCAATGGGCTCAACTACAAATCATTAGCCGTTTGGCCACCAAAAGACCACTTTTTAAAAGAAAGCCGAAGAAAACTACATTCGAGATTTTGGACAAAATGACAAAAATCGTGATGTTGTAGATATTGTGATTCCAAGAAAAAGTCTTAATGGGCATAATCGCCAACCACTGATTTTTTGGCCACTACAGGGCCACTTTTTTGAAAACAGCCAAGTATAGTGATATCCTGAATTCCAATAAAAATGACTGAAATTGTGATATGTTGTAGATGTAATGATCCTGAGAAACTCTCAATAAGCACAACCACCAACCACTGGCCGTTTGGTAACTACAGAGCCACATTTTTTCAAACAACAGAACTTAACGTTATTTTGGATTTCATTGGAATTGCATGAAACCGTGATGTGTTGTAGCTATAATGATTCTGAAATAAGGTCTTAATGGGCACAACCACTAATCACTGACCGTTTGGCCACTACGAGGCCACTGTTTTGAAATTAACCAAGGATGGTGATATTCTGGATTCGGTAAAAATGACTGAAACTGTGATATGTTGTAGATATTGTGATGCTGAGAAAAGGTCTTAATAGGCCCAACCAGTAATCACTGAAAGTTTTGCCACAACGAGGCCACTTTCTTGAAAGTAACTGAAGATGGTGATGTTCTGGATTTCGGTAAAAATGACTGAAACTGTGATATGTTGTAGATCTTGTGATTCTGAGAAAAGATCTTGAGGGGCACAGCCACTAATCACTGACCATTTGGCCACTACCAGGCCACTTGCTTGAAAGTAACCGAAAAGGTTGATGGCCTGGATTTCGGTAAAAATGACTGAAATGTGATATGTTGTAGACATGGTGATTCTGAGAAAATGTCTTAATGGGCACAATCAATAATCATTGGCGGTTTGGACACTGCGAGGCTACTTTTTGGAAAGTAATCGAAAATGTTGGTGTTCTGGATATAGGTAAAAATGACTAAAACTGTGATATGTTGTTGATATTGTGATTCTGAGAAAAGGTTTTAATCGGCACAACAAATAATCACTGACCGTATGGCCACTACCTGGCCACTTGCTTGAAAGTAACCGGAAATGTAGATGGCCGGGATTTCGGTAAAAATGACTGAAACTGTCATACGTTGTAAACATAATGATTCTGAGAAAAGTTCTTAATGGGCATAGCCACTAATCACTGACCGAGGCCACTTTTTGAAAGTAACCGAAAATGGTGATGTTCTGGATTTAGGTAAAAATTACTGAAACTGTGATATGTTGTAGATATTGTGATTCTGAGAAAATGTCCTAATGGTCACAACCAATAATTACTGACCGTTTGACTACTGCAGGGCCACCTTTTTCAAAGTAACGGAAAATTGTGGTTCTGGATTTCTGTAAAAACGACTGAAACCGTGATATGTTATAGATATTGTGGTTCTGAGAAAAGGTCTTAGTGGGCACAGCCAATAATCACTGGTTGTTTGGACACTACGAGGTCACATTTTGAAAGCAAGCGAAAATGGAGATGTTCTGGATTTCGGTAAGAATAACTGAAACTATGATATGTTGTAGATATTGGGATTCTGAGGAAAGGTTTTTATAGGCACAACCCCTAATCACTGACCGTTTGGCCACAACGAGGCCATCTTCCTTGAAAGTATTCGAAAATGGTAATGTGGATTTCAATAAAAATAACTGAAACTGTGATATGTTGTAGACATTGTGATTCTAAGAAAAGGTGTTAATTGGCACAACCAATAATCACTGACAGTTTGGCCACTACGAGGCCACATTTCTGAAATTAACCGAAAATGGTAATGTTCTGGATTTCGGAAAAAAGTGATTGAAGGGGTGATATGTTGTAGATCTTGTGATCCCGAGAAAAGGTATTTATGGGCTCAATCACTAATCACTGACCGTTTGGCCACTACGAGGCTACTTTTTCGAAAGTAATCGAAAATGTTAATGTTCTGGATTTAGGTAAAAATGACTGAAACTGTGATATGATGTAGATATAATGATTCTGAGAAAATGTCTTAATGGGCATAACCACTAATCACTGACCATTTGGCCACTACGCGGCCAGTTTTTGAAAGTAACCAAAAATTATGATGGCCTGGATTTCGGTAAAAATGACTGAAACTGTGACATGTTGTAGATATTGTGATTCTGAGAAAGGGTCTTAATGGGTACAACCAATTATCACTGACCGTTTGTCCACTACGCGGCCAGTTTTTGAAAGTAACCAAAAATTATGATGGCCTGGATTTCGGTAAAAATGACTGAAACTGTGACATGTTGTAGATATTGTGATTCTGAGAAAAGGTCTTAATGGGCATAACCACTAATCATTGACCGTTTGGCCACTACGAGGCCACTTTTTTGAATGTAACCGAAATAGGTGATGTTCTGGATTTCGGTAAAAATGACTGAAATTGTGATATGTTGTCGATATGGTGATTCTGAGAAAAGCTCTTAATGGGCACATCCACTACTCACTGACCATTTGGTCAGTACGAAACATCTTTTTTGAAAGCAGCCGAGTCGAAGATAGCGATATTCTAGTTTCGGTCAAAGTGACAAACCGTGATGTGTTGTAGATATTGTCATCCTGAGAATAAGCATCAATGGACACATCCACAAATCATTAATCGTTTGGTCACTACAGGGCGACTTTCCTGAAAACAGCAGAGTATAACGATTTTTGAATTTCGGTAAGGTTGAGTAAAACTAAGATGTGTTGATTTCATCATGAGGAAAATCTTAATGGACACAATCATCGAATTATGAGCGTTTGGTCACTACAGATACAGTTTTTTTTTAAAAAAAAAAAAAACACCTTGGCATAACGATATTTTGATTTCGGTATAAATGAATGAAACTGTGATATGTTGTAGATGTCTTTGTCCTGAGAAAAATTGTCTAGAGCTTTCCAGGGTTTTCCTTTGTCCCGCAGGATAAATATCTGAATATTGTCTATTCTTAAATGATGTTGGTCGCTACTCTCCAAATCTCTTTTCCGGGTTGTGGGATACTACTTTTCAGGGTTTCATACAATTCTACCAAAATTACAGAGTATCCTTACCTTCTGCTGTTTTAAAAAAATGTGGGCCCGTAGGTACCGAATGATTGGTGGTTGTATCCATTGAGAGTTTTTCTCAGGATCACAATATCTACAACATATCACAGTTTCAAGCAATTGCACTGAAATCCAGAATACCTTTACCTTCAGCTCTTTTTAAAAAGTGATCCTGTAGTGGCAAAACGGTCAATGATTAAAGGTTGCGCAAATTGAGTCTCTCTCTCACGATCACAATATCTACAACATATCATGTTTCAAGCAATTCCATCGAAATCCAAAATAACGTTACCTTCTGCTGTTTGCAAAAATGTGACCCTGTAGTTGCCAAACGGTCAGTGATTTGTGGTTGTGCCCATTGAGACTTCTTCTCAGGAACACCATATCTACAACATACCACGGTTTCAAGGAGTTCCACCGAAATCCAATTTTCGTCTGGATTGTGCGGGGTCTTTGGCGTTTCGAAGGGGCATTGACTCTGCAACCCTTTTTTCGCAAACGACAAAACCCATATTTTCTACTTTGAAGTCATCTGTGCATCAGCAGAGTTTCGTTTCTTTAATGTGATCCTTTTAATCAAGGGGATCTCGTTTTGAAAAGGGACCCTTTGCCCCCTTAACCTATTTTCCGAAAGAAACAAAAAATATTTGTCGATTTATTTTCGGTCTAGTATATGTGTGCCAAATTTGAAAGAAATAAAAAGAGAAGAGAACCCTTTGTTAAGATATTTCCTTTACACTTTCAATTTTTAGACTTGGCGGTTTTTTGCACCAAAATCTTCAATTGTCATTAGAAGACATTGTCGTAAAAAATAAGTTTTATTTCTTCATCCATCGCAAGTCTTATGGGCTCCTTCTACCTCGCCTCTCCGATGATCGATATCGAGAATTTAGGATTATGATATACTGATGTCGATATATTTACGATATCGAACGTTGATATGTGTTAATATCGATATCGACGATATCGATTATATCGACATATCATACAGGCCGAGATCCGATAAATTATGCTTGATATGTACTAGAATCAACAATCAAAATTAATTATGTTCTTCCATTTCCGTACTCAAGGTGGAAGTGGAAGAGGATGAACTTGGACAAGCATTTTAAGGCAAAAAATTGGTTAAAATAAAACTAGTTATACTTCCCCCTTAATAGAAAGCTATTAATAGAAAACCATTACTGTAATTTACCTTTTACTTCTGTTTCTGATTGTCATCACAAACAGTCACAGTACAGGTACTTTACATCAGGCACGTAGCCAAGGGGTGGGTCCGGACCCCCCCCTTCTTCAGACCAGAAACGAAAAAATATTAAGGAAGGATGAAACAAAAAGAAAAAGAAGAACCAGCATTTAAAATAAAAAGCCACAGCAAGCGTTTGGCTACTCTTTCTTATGAGGAGCTATGTGTGGAGGAAACGGGGGGATTCAAGTTAAAAATGTATATTATTGTAATGGAGCATTTCGAATTCCATCTAGTTCCACGCTAATCCTATGGACTACAAATGACGATCGATAAACTGGTTCGAACAGACACTCTCAGGTAGAACTTAAAAAATGCTCCCAATCGCCAATAATATGAGCATGGCAACATAGATTCCAGTTACACTTGTTAAAGAAATTTTCAGTTTCTCGGCAACACTAATCCATTTTATAGGATGTGTTTACTGTCGAAAGAGATTTCATTGTCATCCTTGACGACATTAAATGAAGATGAGGAAAAGAAAAAGAAAGAAGACAAGAACTGAGTTCGAATGACCTCGGAAGATGATATCTTTTACAAAACGTTTTACATATTTTTTTACTTGAGATTTCTTTATAGTTTGTTATTAAAATACTTACCGACATATCCTCATTTTAGTGTCCTAACAAACCAATATGGGTATGTTGCCAGTAAAATAGTTTAGATGGATTGTGCCCCTGGTGTGTAACCACAGTACTTCATGTCACGCCGCCCCTATTACCAAATACAGACTAAACGGACCAACATATGTTGCCAGTAAAATAGTTTAGTATGATCGAGCCCGTGGTCTGCTAACCACAGTATTTTGTCACGGACCCCCCCCCTATTACGAAATCCTGGCTACGTGCCTGTTTACATAGTACAGCAATATACTCTATATTTTTTTCAGAACTAAGCAAACCGGAAGATGAAACTCCTGTGATATTAGAGTGGAATGTGCTACAAAATATTCATAATTCATTGTCCTTATTTCTATCAGTACTTTTGCCACAGGCTCAGAGCTACAAGACTAATAGAACTAGAAATGAAAGATTTCATTCCTTCTTTTCTCTCAGACTAAAAGACTTCTGCATTTTGCTGAGAATGTCATTCTTTTAAATATACGCTCCCTATCTCGGAATAATTGTGGCTACTGAGTGATTCAAGGTAATCGGTACCCAAAAGTGTAAAGTTTGGCGACTCTGAAATCTCAACAGTTTGTTAAAATAGATTTCACATTTCATGTTGTTTTTTGTTCATTACAAAAACACTCATGGTTTGATTCTATTCATGATGAATTATTGAACTTATACACATGAAAAAAAAAATAGTGTGACAGCTAACACCGTGCAGCTAGACCATCCAATATACCCCTTCTTATCCCATAATCGTGTCTGGTAAAAAGACCACTCCTCTCTCTTCTCGTTTCCTTTCTCCCGTATTAAAATCAACAACAACATGAGCACAATGCTAATTTCAAAATATACATGTATTAGTATCAATAAAGTGAAAGAATAAAAATGAGACGAAACGAGATTCATAATTAATGTAGGGAGAAACTTAAACACTTCTCAATAAAAAATTGAAACGAATAGATATCTGTTAGAGGTACAGAAGTGAGACAGAGAGAAAAAGAGACAGAAGAAGAGAAAGAAAAGGGATCACAGATAAAAATATTCGACGTAGTAAAAGAACTTAGCATTATAAAGTTCCCTTTCCAGAAGTCCATCAGTAATATGAAAATAGCGTTTCTTTTTTTTAATATGTTTTCAGAAATATTGGAATATATAGAGAATGCTTGAAAGATTCATTAAGTCACTTTGAAAATGAATAGTAAACTTGGTGGTCAAATTAAATAATTTCCAGTGACACTGTAGAGTTCCGAGACACATCTAGGATCATGCCAAAAGTTTAATACACACCCTTTCTTTCCCTATGGTTCGGTTGCAAATTCGGTAGTGTTCATTAAACGTACTCATCCGAAATACATTATAATTAACCTAGTAGGACTGTTCCTTTGACAATCACCCTAGAGGAAGCCAGCTCAAATCTTTAATACAGGTGCAAAATGCACTTGATACATTCTTTGCTTCACGGCCCAACAAGTTCTAACGCGAAGGAATCCATGGCCCTCCAGAACGTTGGCAGAATATCGTCGATGCTGATGGGGACTATTTTAGATCTTCCAGGTACAACTGTGTTAAAAAGAAAAATTGCTCTTATACTGTAACATATTTTTCCCCAATAACTTTGTTTCGTTACGTATAATTTTTTCTTTGAGTGTTCTTGGGAGAAAGAAGTTAGTATCTAATATTTCTTTAAAATTTTATGCAAAAGAAATGGGAAATGAAGATTAAATAAGCGAAAAATAGAAATCAATAACAACTTTCATCCCCTACCAACATAGTAGTGCAAAGTCCTTATATGCTAATTAACTCAGGATTTTACATCCAAATTAAATGAAATGAAATCTTTAAGTTTTACGTCTCACGTTTATGCCGGCTAGGCTAAAGGAGACAGTGATGATGAGAAATGAAGAAAATGGTGGAATGAAGAATGTGGAGGAAACGGTAGTATCCCCGAGAAAACCCACGCACACGGTGTTTATCCACCACAAAGTTTACTTGGCGCAAGTTGGGATCGAACCAGAGGTCAACGCTCTACCACTGAGCTACCGCGGCCCTCTACATCCAAATTAAGTTGCAATATAACAATTCTCGTAAAAACCCAAATCGGCAATGTAAATTGAAGATTAGCGTATACTTTAGATAGGATGAAAAAGTGTAAAGAGCATACTCTAACTATGTGGCCGAGTGGGTGTCCTCCCCACTGGTCTAGTGGTTAGCACGTGAGCCTTTGGTAAACGGGGTCCCGGGTTCGATTCCGTGTGGGAGAGCTTTCGAAATTTAACTGTCCTCGATGTTTTGTGTGCGTGTCCCAGTCGTTCTAGGTTACTGGAAAATCAAGTTAAATAAGTAAAAAGCGAATAAAAGTAATTAGAAACGTACTAATAAGTAGATAAGCAAGTTAATGAGGCACGTTCGGTGCAACAGTTAACTTTAGAAAAAAAGTGAATTGCGAGACGGGTTAATAAATTACATGTCTTCTACGCGGCAGTTCGAGACCACCGTAATCCTTTCAATCTTTTTCTTTTTAAAGAAATCAATCTTTCTAAACATTAGTACACACTACATGGGTAACAATTTATATTATGATACCCTATACCATGAGCTTTAAAAGAAAAAGTGTAATCACTCATTAATTATTACGTAGTAAGTTTTCAATAGATTCAGTGCTTGATCGTGCCGTCTGTGAATGTTATGAAATATGAATTGGTATTTTATTTTATGATAATCAAGGATGCGAATATGTGTGCTCAAAACTTGCGCTTCCAGAAGCCTCAAGTTCACACGCGATAAAATAGCATTTCTGCATTACGCACCTTTTTCAACAACTTGCAATAGGTTTATTTATCATGAGAGAAATCCTCCACGAAATGTTTGCTCTATTGGATACTGTATTTCTGACGATGCTTTCATTATCAGATATGTAGTTTCATTTAACGTAGAATTTCATACGGCAAACAGTTGAAAACTTTATCATTCTTTTAACTTTACTTGAGTTGATTTTGAGTTTAACGTCCCTTTTAGCAGCGAGGCTATATGAGACGTGGACCTACAGATTAACGTGGGATCCGAATCACATGACGTCCCACTGGGAATCGAACTCGGCTCTCCCACACCTTAGCTTTACTTGAATTTGGACCCAAACGCTCTCAAGCCGATTTAAGAGTATGCATTTACTACCCCAGAGTTTTTCAATAAATGCATTTTTTTTGTAATTATATTAATTTTTCTTTTAAAAAGGTGCAATCAATACATTTGTTTATTTAATACGTAGTCATTGTTGAACAAAGTTCTCATCTTTATATCTGGCAATAAGATCCCATCTCTTCTGTCTCTAGACCCAGTCATATTACTTTTAATAAATGCCAAATTACGATTTTTATCAACAAAGAGAAGCTGTTCTACTAACTCTGGTAAATAATAATAATAATAATAATAATAATAATAATAATAATAATAATAATAATAATAATAATAATAATAAAAGCATCTGAATAATGAAGATATTTTTTCACCCTTTAAAATTTATGTGTGCTTCTCTGAATCTGGATATGTTGTTTTCTACTGTATAATGCAAAAAGGCTTCAAACAGCAATCTTAAAAATTATTTGTGTAAAAGAAACAAACGTCTTATCAGTTGTGCTACTAAACAACTGACCTTGTTTCTGTTTGCCTTTAAACACAATGTTACGATTTACAAGGCACAGACAAAAGTAGAGAGCCACGTGATATTTCGCCTAAGGGAGCTTCGTTGCTAAACTGAAGATTGGCATTCTGTCAATATATTGCATAGCTATCAATAAGTCACACTCACAGGTTCTTTCCAAACGTTTTGGTATAACAGGTTAATCAAACTACGTTGTTGTAGGTAAGGGATGAGACTCTGAAAGACCGATAAGTGTTGGAGCTCAGAGCCATAGCTAGAAATTTTGTTGCCCGGGGCGAAGTAGAATTCGGCCTCCCCCGACACTCACCTTACGAAGCTTTGAGTTTTCCTTTTCGTGCTTTTAACATATAAGAGAAACATCTCTTTGTTGTTATGCTACGCTGATTTTTTTTTTTTTTACCAAGCTACTTGGACAGACCATTACAACAACCAAAAGCGATCGTTATGTATTCTTTAATAAATAAGAGCCGCTCTCAAGAGGCTTATTTTAGACATGCTGTTAAAATTGACAAAACTACTTTGTATACAAATCCATTTGGAGAATAATTATGAGAAAAGCATGCAGTCGATTCTCCTACGTCAGGGGGGCCATGTTACACATGGAGTTGGTGGACGCGAGTGGTAGCGTTGGAAAGGTCCGCGTCCCCTGAGTGCAGTAGTAATGTCAGAAATCAGGCTCAGGCCACGAAGGTCAAGAAATAGGGTCCTGACGTTATGTGCTAGGGTCCCTTCTATTCACCTATTAAACATGAAGTTGTTGGACGGAGTTGGTGGCATTTGAAAGGTTTTGATCCGTTGAGCACAATTGTGATGTCAGAAGTCGATCCCTAGCATTGAACCCCAAGAAACGGGGTCCCGAAGTTTTAGACGCGAGTCCTTCCTATTCCTCTTTTAAACATGGGGTTGTTGGACGCGGATGGTAACATTAGAAAGGTCCTAGTCGTTTGAGCACAGGGTAACGTCCGAAATCGGTTCCTGGAATCAAAGCTCCAGAAATGAGGTCCCGAATTGGCTCAATCTCAATACCTGGTTGCGCAAGATAGAACAATATTTATAGCTGTATTAATGGTTTTATCTCGCGTAACCAAAAACTGAGGTTTACGTCAGTTTACATCACAACCCAAATATTTGGGACCCGGATCTGATTTCTGACATCACCGCAATGCTTAAGGAACCAAGACCTCTCCAATGATTAAAGCAAGTCAATGATAATAATAGAAGAATTGGTGAAAAATGTGGGAGGAAGCGGGAGTACCCTGAGAAAACCCACGGATACGATCTTGTCCACCACAAACTTAATACGACGGGGGACGAAACAGTAAGGACCCCATGCACCAGAGGAAGGGCTCTACCACTGAGCTACCGCGCCCAATGATTAAAGCAAGTCAATGATAATAGAAGAATTGGTGGAATAAAAAGTGGGAAGAGGCGGGAGTACTCTGGGAAAACCCACGGATACGATCTTGTCTACCACAAACTTACTTGGCTGTCGATCGAAACAATAAGGGCCCCACGCACAAGAGGAAGCGCCGTAACACTGAACCAGCACTCCGAATGATTAAAGCACATCAATGATAATACAAGAACTCGTGAAATGAAAAGTGGGAAAAAGCCAGAGTACTCTGGGAAAACCCACGGATACGATCTTGTCTACCACAAACTTACTTGGCTGTCGATCGAAACAGTAAGGGCCCCGCGCACAAGAGGAAGCGCCGTAACACTGAACCAGCACTCCGAATGATTAAAGCACATCAATGATAATACAAGAACTCGTGAAATGAAAAGTGGGAAAAAGCCAGAGTACTCTGGGAAAACCCACGGATACGATCTTGTCCACCACAAACTTACTTGGCCGGAGATCGAAACAATAAGGGCCCCACGCACAAGAAAAAGCGCTCTCACCCTGAGCTACCGCGCCCAATGATTAGAGCAAGTCAATGATAATAGAAGAATTGGTGGAATTAAACGTGGGAAAAAACGAAAGTACTCTGGGTAAACCCACGGATACGATCTTGTCCACAACACAACTTACTTGGCCGGGGATCAAAACAATAAGGGCCCCACGCATAAGAGGAAGCACTCTAACACTGGGCTATCGCGCCCAATGATTAGAGCAAGTCAATGATAAAAGAACAATTGGTGGAATTAAACGTGGGAAAAAGCGGGAGTACTCTGGGAAAACCCACGGATACGATCTTGTCCACCACACAACTTACTTGGCCGAGGATCGAAACAATAAGGGCCCCACGCACCAAAGGAAGCGCTCTACAACAGAGCCACCGCGCCCCGTGATTAAAGCAAGTCAACGATAATAGAGGTATTAGTGGAATGAAAACGGGAAGAAGCGGGAGTACCCTGAGATAATCCACGGATACGATCGAGTCCACCACACAACTAATTTGCCGGGGATTGAAACAATAAGGACCCCATGCACCAGAAGAAGCACCCTACCACTGAAGCAACGATCCCAATGATTAAAGCAAGTCAATGTTAATAGAAGAATTAATGGAATGAAAACTAGGAAGAGGCGGGAGTACTCTGAGAAAGCCCACGGATACGATCTTGTCCACCACAAACTTACTTGGCTGGGGATGGAAACAATAAGGACCACACGCATCTCAGGAAGCGCTCTACCACTGAGCCAGCGCTCCCAATGATTAAGGCAATTCAATGATAATAGAAGAATTGGTGGAATTAAACGTGGGAAAAATTGGGAGTACTCTGGGAAAACCCACGGGTATCATCTTGTCCAACACACAACTTACTTGGCCGGGGATCGAAACAATAAGGGCCCCACGCACAAGAGGAAGCGCTCTAACCCTGAGCTACCGCGCCCAATGATTAGAGCAAGTCAATGATAAGAGAAGAATTGGTGGAATTAAACGTGGGAAAAAGCGGGAGTATTCTGGAAAAACCCACGGATATGATCTTGTCCACCACGCAACTTACTTGACCGGGGATCGAATCAATAAGGGCCCACGCACAAGAGGAAGCGCTCTAACCCTGAGCTACCGCGACCAAAGATTAGAGCAAGTCAATCATAATAGAAGAATTGGTGGAATTAAAAGTGGAAAAAAGCGGGAGTACTCTGGGAAAACCCACGGATACGATCTTGTCCACCACACAACTTACTTGGCCGGGGATCGAAACAATAAGGACCCAACGCACCAGAGGAAGCGCTCTACCACTGAGCTACCGCGCCCAGTGATTAGAGCAAGTTAATCATAATAGAAGAATTAGTGAAATTAAACGTGGGAAAAAGCGGGAGTACTCTGGGATAACCCACGGATACGATCTTGTCCACCACACAACTTACTTGGCCGGGGATCGAAACAATAAGGACCCAACGCACCAGAGGAAGCGCTCTACCACTGAGCTACCGCGCCCAGTGATTAGAGCAAGTTAATCATAATAGAAGAATTGGTGAAATTAAACGTGGGAAAAAGCGGGAGTACTCTGGGATAACCCACGGATACGATCTTGTCCACCACACAACTTACTTGGCCGGGGATCGAAACAATAAGGGCCCCACGCAGAAGAGGCAGCGCTCTCACCCTGAGCTACCGCGCCCAATGATTAGAGCAAGTCAATGATAATAGAAGAATTGGTGGAATTAAACGTGGGAAATAGTGGGAGTTCTCTGGGAAAACCCACGGGTATGATCTTGTCCACCACACAACTTACTTGGCCGGGGATCTAAACAATAATTACCCCACGCACCAGAGGAGGCGCTCTACCACTGAGCCAGCGCTCCCAATGATTAAGGCAATTCAATGATAATAGAAGAATTGGCAAAATATAAAGTGGGAAGAAGCGGGAATACTCTGGGATAACCTCTGGATACAGTGTTCTTCACCACAAACTTACTTGAGTGGGGATCGAAACAATAAGGAGCCAACGCACCAGAGGAAGCGCTCTACCACTGAGCTACCGCGCCCAGTGATTAGAGCAAGTCAATCATAATAGAAGAATTGGTGAAATTAAACGTGGGAAAAAGCGAGAGTACTCTGGGATAACCCACGGATACGATCTTGTCCACCACACAACTTACTTGGCCGGGGATCGAAACAATAAGGGCACCACGTACAAGAGGAAGCGCTCTAACACTGAGCTACCGCGCCCAATGATTAGAGCAAGTCAATGATAATAGAAGAATTGGTGGAATTAAACGTGGGAAATAGTGGGAGTTCTCTGGGAAAACCCACGGGTATGATCTTGACCACCACACAACTTACTTGGCCGGGGATCTAAACAATAATTACCCCACGCACCAAAGGAGGCGCTCTACCACTGAGCCAGCGCTCCCAATGATTAAGGCAATTCAATGATAATAGAAGAATTGGCAAAATAAAAAGTGGGAAGAAGCGGGAATACTCTGGGATAACCTCTGGATACAATGTTCTTCACCACAAACTTACTTGACTGGGGATCGAAACAATAAGGACCCCACGGACCAGAGGAAGCGCTCTACCACTGAGCTACCGCGCCCAATGATTAGAGCAAGTCAATCATAATAGAAAAATTGGTGGAATTAAACGTGGGAAAAAGCGGGAGTACTCTGGGAAAACGCACGGACACGATCTTGTCCACCACAAACTTACTTGGCCGGGGATCGAAACAATAAGGGCCCCACGCATAAGAGGAAGCGCTCTAACACTGGGCTATCGCGCCCAATGATCAGAGCAAGTCAATGATAATAGAAGAATTGGTGGAATTAAACGTGGGAAAAAACGAAAGTACTCTGGGTAAACCCACGGATACGATCTTGTCCACAACGCAACTTACTTGGCCGGGGATCGAAACAATAAGGGCCCCACGCATAAGAGGAAGCGCTCTAACACTGGGCTATCGCGCCCAATGATTAGAGCAAGTCAATGATAATAGAAGAATTGGTGGAATTAAACGTGGGAAAAAACGAAAGTACTCTGGGAAAACCCACGGATACGATCTTGTCCACCACGCAACTTTCTTGGCCGGGGATCGAAACAATAAGGGCACCACGCACCAAAGGAAGCGCTCTAACACTGAGCTACCGCGCCCAATGATTAGAGCAAGTCAATGATAATAGAAGAATTGGTGGAATTAAACGTGGGAAAAAGCGGGGATACTCTGGGATAACCCACGGATACGATCTTGTCCACCACACAACTTACTTGGCCGGGGATCGAAACAATATGGGCCCCACTCACAAGAAGAATGACTCTAACCCTGAGCTACCGCGCCCAATGATTAGAGCAAGTCAATGATAATAGAAGAATTGGTGGAATTAAACGTGGGAAAAAGCGGGAGTACTCTGGGAAAACCCACGGATACGATCTTGTCCACCACACAACTTACTTGGCTGGGGATCGAAACAATAAGGGCCCACGCAGAAGAGGAAGCGCTCTAACCCTGAGCTACCGCGCCCAATGATTAGAGCAAGTCAATGATAATAGAAGAATTGGTGGAATTAAACGTGGGAAATAGTGGGAGTTCTCTGGGAAAACCCACGGGTATGATCTTGTCCAACACACAACTTACTTGGCCGGGGATCGAAACAATAAGGACCCCACGCACCAGAGGAGGCGCTCTACCACTGAGCCAGCGCTCCCAATGTTTAAGGCAATTCAATGATAATAGAAGAATTGGCAGAATAAAAAGTGGGAAGGAGCGGGAATACTCTGGGATAACCTCTGGATACGATCTTGTCCACCACACAACTTACTTGGCCGGGGATCGAAACAATATGGGCCCCACTCACAAGAAGAATGACTCTAACCCTGAGCTACCGCGCCCAATGATTAGAGCAAGTCAATGATAATAGAAGAATTGGTGGAATTAAACGTGGGAAAAAGCGGGAGTACTCTGGGAAAACCCACGGATACGATCTTGTCCACCACACAACTTACTTGGCCGGGGATCGAAACAATAAGGGCCCACGCAGAAGAGGAAGCGCTCTAACCCTGAGCTACCGCGCCCAATGGTTAGAGCAAGTCAATGATAATAGAAGAATTGGTGGAATTAAACGTGGAAAAAAGCGGGAGTACAATGAGAAAACACACGGATGCGATCTTGTCCACAATACAACTTACGTGACCGGGGATCGAAACAATAAGAACCCCACGCATCAGAGGAAGCGCTCTACCACTGAGCCACCGTGCCCAATGATTAAAGCAAATCAATGATAACAGAAGAATTGGTGGAATGAAAAGTGGGAAGAGGTGGGAGTACCCCGAAAAAACCCACGGATACGATTTTGTCCACCACAAACTTCCTTGGCCGGGAATCGAAACAATAAGGACCCCATGAACCAGAGGAAGCGCTCTATTACTGAGCCACCGTGCCCCATGATTAAAGCAAGTCAATGATAATAGAGAAATTGGTGGAATTAAAACTGGGGAAGAAGCGGGAGTACCTTGAGAAAACCCACGGATAGATCTTGTCCACCACACAACTCATTTTGCCGTGGATCGAAAGAATAAGGACCCCACGCACCAGAGGAAGCGTTCTACCATTAAGTGACCGCGCCCCACAACAAAAACAAGAAAATTTGAAGTTACTAGGAAACATTTTGATAAGCAGTATCTTTCAAAGGTAAAGACCGCTGCCCGATGATCATCTTTTAATAGCGGTGAAATATCTTTTCACAAACTGTCGAGGGTTTAGAGTCGATAAACTTTACTCTTTCGTTTACCGATTACCTCCAAACCGCGGTAGCCAGAATTAGCCCATGATACGGGACTTATATGAAGACAATGAAAGTCTCAGGAAAATGCAGAAGTCTTTTAGTCTGAGAAAAAAAGGAATGAAATCTCTAATTTCTAGTTCTGTTAGTCTTGTAGCTCTTGGTCAGTACCAATGCACTGATAGAAATGTGGCCAATGAATTATGACTATTTTGTAGATCATTCCACTTTAATATCACAGGAATTCATCTTTCTGCTTGCTTGGTTGTGAAAAGTTATATAGTGTATTGGTATACTATGTAAAGTATGTGTACTGATTTGTTATAAAATCAGAAACAGAAGTAAAAGGTAAATTACAGTAATAGTTTTCTGTTAATAGTTTTGTATTCAAGGGGAAACGGAAAACCTACTTTTATCTTAACTTTTTTTCTTAAAGTTTCTATTCGAGTTCACATCCTTCCCCCTCTACATTGAATACAGAAATGGAGAACTTATTTAGAATTTGATTATTGACTCCAGTATATTTTAAGCATCACTTCTCAGACCTGGGCATGTGATATGTCGATATATCGCTATCGTCGATATCTATATTATCATATATCAACATTCGATATCGCAAATATATGGACATGAATATATCATTGTAAATTTTCGATATCGATATTCGGGAGGCGGCGAGGTATAAGGGGCCTCTAAGACTTGCGATGGATGAAGAAATTAAACTTACTTTTTACAATATTGTTTTCTAATCATAATATCTTTATTACCATTAATTGCAATGTATATATGTCCACTTGCAAATTTGCAATATTATATAGTATAATTTCTTAGGCGCCAGAACTTTTCTGTTCCCTGAAAAAAGACACAAAAAAATCACGTGCAAAAGCACTTACCATAAGAAAGTTTTTTATTTCTCTCTCTTGGAGATTTCCACCCCTTTTGGGCTTTGGGACCGGTCATTGACAAAACGTGCACACATGATCGCTATATGCATTCATGCTCTTAGGCAGAGTAAGATTTTGTAAAGGAATCGACTTTTTAATAATGATAATAATAATAATAGTAATAATATTATGATTATGATTATGATTATTATTATTATTATTATTATTATTATTATTATTATAACAATGGGGTTTACAACTAGGGTCCCATCTGTTTATCTTGCATGGGAGGGCCGCAAGTCTGCTACGCCACTGGTGTCCTCTATTCTGTGTTTGTCTCTTTTTCCTTTCGTTTAGCTATTTCTTTTTGTGCTGTGAGGCTTTTATATGAAACCTTTATATTATATAACTTTTCTTTTTATGAGTTTCTTTTTTGGGTGGGGTGGGGGGAAAGAGAGAAATGCTTTCTTCTTATATCTGTTTCTTACCATTCATCCTGTTTGAACTGCTTAAGTAAGTCATTTTGTAACTTTTGATGTCATCCAACTCCGTCACAATAATAAAATTGTCATTCTTAATAATTTGTTTTATTCTCTTATTTGCAGTTTGGCACACTGATATATTTGTGACAAAATTGAGGTTTGGTCCAACGCCTTTCGAATTTGCAACCAACCCAACCGCTGAGCTTTTTGGGTTGCCTGCTATTGCAGGAAAACGAGAATTGCAGGTGGTAATGCACTTTTGGAGTCGTGTATACAATCATGTTCAAAAAGTCCTAGTTTCTCGTCTCTCTTTCTAACGTCCGGGGACGCGATGGCTCAGTGGTAGAGCATTCACCTCCAGTGCTTGGGGTCCTTGGTTCGATCCCAGCTCGCGCCGTGTGGACTTTGTGGTGGACAAACACCGTACTCGTGGGTTTTCTCGCGGTTCTCCCGTTTCCTCCCGCTTTCTTTATTCAACTACTTCATTCATTATCACCATCATCTCATCGGAGCATGATCGTAGGACGTTAAAAAATAGAAAGCTGGATTTCCAAGATTTTTTAAAAGACGATATACCAACACAATTTTTTTCATGTACATAGATTATAATTAGATTTCTGGGCTTTCGGCTTCTATGGCCATGTTAGCCCGTCACTAGGATTACGATTAGGAATTATATTTCTGGGCTTTCGGCATCTAAGGCCATGTTAGCCCGTCACTAGGATTAGGAATTAGATTTCTGGGCTTTCGGCATCTATGGCCATGTTAGCCCGTCACTAGGATTATGCTTAGGAATTAGATTTCTGGGCTTTCGGCATCTATGGCAATGTTAGCCCGTCACTAGGATTAGGATTAGGAATTAGGTTTCTGGGCTTTCGGCATCTATGGCAATGTTAGCCCGTCACTAGGATTAGGATTAGGAATTAGATTTCTGGTCTTTCGGCATCTATGAGCATGTTAGCCCGTCAGTAAGATTAGGACTAGGAATTAGATTTCTGGGCTTCAACATCTATAGTCATGTTAGCCCGTCACTAAGATTAGGAATTAGATTTCTGGTCTTTCGGCATCTACTTCCATGTTAGTCCGTCACTAGGATTAGGAATAGGAATTAGGTTTCTGGGCTTTCTTCATCTATGGCCATATCCAGTCACTAGGATTAGGATTAGGAATTAGATTTCCGGGCTTTCGGCATCTACGGTCATGTTAGCCCGTCACTAGGATTAGGAATAGGACTGTCTTTAAGTTGAAATACTTTATTAATTGTACAATTATACAAAAATGTACGGTATATACTGTATGTTTTAAAAAAGCTGTCAGACTTGAGTTACGTGATACGAAAACTGAGTGAGAATCAATTTCTTAGTTTCTTGAAAGTCATGGAATGAAAGTTGATGATTTCTGGCTTCAGTCAGAGAAGATGAAGATCTGACGGGCAGCATAGTTTCTCTCTCTTTGTACTCTTTCTTTTCTGTAGTAGGCTAGAGTATTCTAAATCTCCCTCGAAATCTGGCACTTGTTTTGGTGTTTGGATCATTTGATCGGATATTTCCGTTTTGCCTTGTACCTAATGGCAGTCTCCGACTTGTTATATTATTCGGAAGAGATAGTTCAATCTAAGTTATTACATGAAACCTAAGTCTCTTGAAAACAATAGAACAATAGTAGCGTGTAGGCGATGTTATACGTATTAAGCAGCTGGTGACTAGGGATAGCCACAAAGTTCCGATTCCGGAGGAACCGGTTCGCGAGGAACCGTTTCTTGGAGATCCGGTTTTCAGAACCAGTTCCGGAACAGGTTCCAGACTTGGATCCGAAAACCCTGTTCCGGAACAGGATCTTCTAGAACCGGATCCATTCCGAGCTGAAAACCGGTTTCACCAGGAACCGGTTCTGGCCATCCCTACTGCTGACAGCACCAAAGAAGAAAGGGAACGCCTAATTTATATCAATCCAAATTAGGGCAACTATACTGTTAACCTTAGCATCCATAAATTTGCTATATTTTGCTGTTTTACTTTTATTGAAAATATAAAAGTACAAGAGTGAAAATGACAAAATTAGATAAATATTAACTCACTAGTGAATTAACAAAATGAACAATAATTCCCAAATGGAATTACCACGATGCAAAGTCTTAAATTCCATGGCAGCCATTGCCTAACAAAGTACTGAATTTAATTTCTCAACTTGATATTCCCGCCAGGCATTATTTGAATCAATAACACAAATACTACGCAATACCACAAATACAAATCAATAACACAAATACTAACACAATAAACTACATAACAGTAACGAATACCTACCATATTATTTTTTACCACACTCTCAACATATTTCAATATTACATATTAAATTTCGTATAAAATAAATAAATAAAAATAAAATAAAATAATCTACATATCTTATTTCGTTCGAAGTGCCGAGTCGTCTTTGGATTACAGTTCAAACCCTGCATAAACAATGAAAATCCAGAATTTTATTAAGTAACGTACGCCATATCAATGTCACCGAAATTATCAAAATTTATGATTCACCAGAAACTTGATTCTACGGTGCATAAATGTGTATGTACAGCAAGCCCGTATCCACGGGGGTCCCCTAAATTTTCACGGTAGGCTTGCAAATGAACTATAATAGGGTGATGAAATATAACATGGTTGGGTCGCCCCCCCTAACTTCTACCGCCCCCCCCTACATTTTTGGCCTGGCTACCGGCCTGATGTACAGGGTGGCGCGGATCCGAATGATACATTTCAAATGGGATAGAAAGTAGATAGGATACCATTTCTGCAACAGTTACAATGGACCTTCAACATCGAAAAACACATTGTTCGACGCTCCAAGTATGTCCATGGTAACGTTATGGTATTCTTATAAAATGGCATGCTATTCTCTTTCTATCTCCTACCCGTAACCCACTTCAAGCTATCGCACATGCACAGTGTTCAACTTTGAAATACGTCAGTTGGCTTCATGCCGTTCTGTATATGTGTGGTGAAAATGGGGCTATGGTGTGTATTAGATTAATAACGTCTGGTTCTGATAATACTAGCAGTAATTTACTACATCTCGCATTCAATAATATGACCATATACAACAAATTACACAGTCTGGGGGTCATATCATAATAGCCTAAATCGCGTTGTAGCTAAAACGCGTAAAGTGAGATTGCGTACAATGAGTGATGCATGTATTGTCTTAAAATATGACGAGATTAACTCCAATTGAAGAATGATATCAGTAGTTGTTGGTGTGGTGTAATCGAGCGGTTTACACTATTAGGATGACGTCAGGTTAAACCCGTTGGGGGTTCAAGTCTCTCTGAAGAGCACGAACGTTTCTAACTGTCCTCAAAGTTTCTTCGTTTCCCGCTCGTGTTGGATTCAGTACAAAAGTGAGTAAATTGAAGATAGTGTTACTTACTAGAGAAGACGAGAAAAATCTTATATCTCTTCTCTTCCCTTGTAAATTTTGTATATACAAATCTCGTCTTGTTCTTATTTTCGAAACCCTTTTTGTGGTCTCGTCTCGAATTTTTTCTTTTCGTTTTTTAAGCCTAGTGTATGTGCAAAATGTATACCCTAATTTCTTTTTACCTTAATTTCATCTAAAAAAAATACCAGAATTCTTCTGCGTCATAATAGGTCTACGAAGAGCGTGACGTAACAACATTTAAGCCATAGTTATTACTGAAGTATATTGTATAGTGACTTGCGTATCTTTAAATGTTCATAAATGGTCTTCATTGAGTTCGTACAATCACTATATCAATTTGCAGGTTTTATACTATGGACCATGTAAGACTAAAAACAGTGTTTTAGATCTAAGACTTCGATATTTGGGCCATGGGTAGAACCTGGTCCCCCAAAATGGCCTCATACGCCTTAGCATTCATCATTCCATGTAGGACTATGATGGAACCTGCAGAAAACCACGATATCACTGCCCATACTGTAACAGAACCACCTCCATGCTTTACAGTTGGGAGCAGACAGTCTGTATCATAGGCCTGCGACGGTATTCTCCATACGTAAACACGACCAGTTGTTGGAAACAAGGTGAAGATCGGACCACATTACGTGTTTCCACTCCTCATGAGTCCACACCTTGTGGTCCTTGTACCACTGGATACGCCTCTTCGAATTTACTGCTGTGATTAGGGGTTTAGCGATAGCGGTCCTGCCATGAATTTTCATTTTATGAAGTCCCCGTCGCACTGTTTTCGATGGAACCGGGTTAGGCCGGAGTTGAGCTCAGACTTAATTTTCATTGCAGTTTTCTTCTTTTTAACTGCTACAATCCGTTTTAATGCCCTCCGGTCCCTATCTGACAGAATTGTTTTCGACCACTGTTGTGCTTTGAAGACGTCGTTTGTCCATGAATTGTGTATGCCCTCGTGACATTGGGCACTGTGCTTTTCGATACCTCCACAATGTTCGCCACTGTTGACACTGAAGCTCCAACCAGACGGGCACCAACGATCATACCTCTTTGGAAGTCTGTCAGGTCGCCCATTTAACCGCACCACTTTCACACCACGACACTCACAGGTGAACTGGTTACTGCTGACGGAAGAGAAAGGTCTACATGGCACATTGAAAACAAAACAAAAAAAAAAAAAAAAACGATCGGCAACCGCAACACGTGTTGCACAGTGGATGACCAAACTTACGTGCCCTGTATGAAGTTTTTTAGATTTTTTTTGTGTAGCTCCTGTATATCTTTTAAAAAAAAAGTACTTCTCGTCTTAACTCACGAGACGAAACGAGACGAGAAATGTCTCGTCTCGTTGATAACTCTAGTGGAAGACCACGGAGGCAAATGTCCACTGTAGAGATTTTTTTTAAAAAAAAGAAGAAGTAGTAGAGCGCTTACCTTTGGTACGAAGGGTCTCTCGTTCGATTCCAGATCATGTGTGTTTGTGACTTTTTCAGGATATCCGGCTCACTCTCCACTATGTATTGCCAGTAATTCAAATCTCCTCATATGAAAGAGTAACCGAAACCTTTCTGTAGCTTTTTATTTTTAACGCTGATTCTCCTTTTTCTTATTTCTTTTTGTTTCATCCCTCCTTAATTTTTTTTTTCATTTCTGGTTTCGAAGGTGGTTCCGGATCCTCTTTTTGGCTACGTGCCTAATGCTACGTAAAACTAAATGATTCTTGTTTTTATTTACAATTGAACAACTATTTTTTTTACGACTTTCATATATTTGGAAGATTTTCTGAATTATTTAATTTTATAAAAAAAATAAATATTTCTAATTTTTAAAATTGTTTATTATCCAAATCTTTTGTAATAAAGAAATTGAACTTAAAGGGTCGCGTTGACTAAATGGCGTCCCTTGTTCAATCCCAGCTCATGCCAAGTGGGCTTTAGGGTGGGTAAACGCCGTATGCATTAGTTTTCTCGGGATTTTTCCCTTGTCATTCAATCAAAATCAACCATGTCAGCATCACCGTCTTCCTTAATCCAGATGCATAATCGTTGGACATTAAACTCCGAAAATGAATAAATAAAAAATAAACAGTTAAATAAAGTAGCTGTGAAAAGACGTCAAACAAAGCTGTTTTCCATAACGCGAACTTTTCTGTCTGGGAGTCAAGAACTGCGTTATGCCAGGTATTCATGTGATAGTTTTTGTTCCTTTGTATAGCATTTATCATAAATGACACACGAAATATGACCTGTTCCACATTGATTACATACGTGTGACACATTGGTGTTTAAAAATTCAGAGTGCATTGTAAATTTTTGGCTTTACACAGCCTAGCGTATAAAAGACATTGAAAAAGTATTTTGTCTGTTATTTGTAGGTAAAACAGGTATTTACGTAATGTCTGTGAACTTGGCCCCATCCACACTCGCACTAATTTTGAAACATATACCAGAAGTTAGTGCGCAATTAGTGCTGACAACTTGTAATGTTAAAAAAATATGCTATTACACAAACATCAAAAAACAAACAAACAAACAAACAAAATTCTGGGTTGGATTAGGTTCACGCTATTCTCACCCACTCAACCGATTGAGATGAAACGCATACACAAAGTTAGTGTTTAATTAGTAGTGATGATACCGCATAGAAAGAAAATCAGTGCTATTATCAGAAGGCCAAAATATATTCGATAGTCTTTAAAGGCGTCATCATCAAAGAAAACGATCGATCCTTCATTTTTATGATGCACTAAATTAGCACTAACTTTGGGTTTGGGTTTTATCTCAATTGGCTGAACGGGTGGCGCTAATGTGAACCTAGTCTCGCCCAACTTTTTTTCTTTTTTTTTTGGCGTTTGAACAACAATATATATCTTTTTAACGTTACAAGTTGTTAGCACTAATTGGGCACTAATTTTTGGCACTAATTTTGTATTTTTAAAATTAGTGCGTTGTGGGAGGGACCAGGTTCACGTACCTATTTACATAGACTTCAGCCAAACTTTTTATCTTCCAGAATGTAATCTGAATGTAATGTTTGTGAACAGTACATTCAGTAGTACAGTAATGAAATATTAATATCTCAGTCATCCATCTCTATGCTCAACTGGGATTTAATTTCGCGTGTGCAGACAAGAATTCATTTGATTCAACATAATATGTGGAGACAGATAAAATCGAGCTCACATACACAGACACACACATACACACATATCGACAAATGTAAAAAAAAAAAATATTAACAGAACATTAACATGACACAATGCTCAGCCTTTGGAAATGGTTTAATTGTGGTCTTTTCAGAGTGATTAAACAAAGCCATTGTGTCACGTGGAAAACATTTACGTCCGTTTGGTACAAATTAACAATAGATCCAAAGATAATTCACATGCTGTTCAGTCCCAGCTCTCAATCAACGAGACATCAGCCACGGTTATGGTGACAATACATCTGATTGTTATTTACTGGTTATCAAGGGACGCTAAATGGTTTGTTCATTGTATCAACCTGCTGTGATAGGCTTAACAATTGTAATTCCCTTGATAGCTCGATTGCCATCAACAGGTTGTATGTATGCATACCTACCTCTTCCCCCTTGACTCATGTGTTTCCAGCTGTTCTTTCTATTATTGCAGACAGATGATTAATTCTCGTGTGTTTCTGGTTAGAGATCGTATGTGGATTTTGTTTACTTGAAGAAAATCTCTGAAGTCCATTATAGAGGGCAAATGCTAATTTTCATTACAAATTGTGGCCAATTTCTGTCAAAGTAGATTTTTATTCAAAACGGACCAAATAACTAATTTTATCATTTGTGGACAGTGTTACCAACGTGATGGTACATATACGCTGTTGACAATTTTCCCACAACTCTGTTCTTGCTAAGCATTATTGCACAAGATTCACAATTAATTAAATTGCTTATTGGATACTTTTTAAAAAAAAAATGATCTTCAAAAGTGCTAACCGATAATTCATAATAAACACGTTATTATTACCGATATGATTGCACTCCTCTTCGGTCCAGTGGCTAGAACTAGGGATGGCCTATTTCGAAAAATGTTTTTCGATTTTCGGAACTTTCATATTTCGATTTTTCGTTTTTTGTGTATCTAAAATTTTTTCGTTTTTCTTTTGTCGGAAATCTTCGTTTTCGAAAAATTCAGTTTTCAAAAAGGTAGTTTTCGAAAAAAACTGACCATTTCTAGCTCGAACGCGAGCATGTATCTCATGTGGTCTCCGTTTCAAAACCAGGTTGGAAGAGCATCAGGCACACATTCAGAATTTTTTATTGAGAAGGGTCCAAATTTTGGAAGGCTCCAATAATATAAGACACTGCGTTTACGTAGAATTGAACCGATGTTCTTCTGTACCCGAAAAGATGAAAGTAATTGTGAAATATCCACTGCTACTTACATTATGAGAAAAATATAGGAGTACCTTGTTTTTATAAGAAAAGAAAGAGTACAGATGAAGTGCATCATCAAATCATTTTGCTACGTCAATCATTTCACTGCTAAAGAAATACAATTTTACTAAGAAAGTATAGAAATGTATAAGCGGATAACGTAAAGGGTTGTAGTATTTGCTATTGTTCAAAATCTACGGTAATTTTTAGGCACTGGTTCCAAGTTTGCCTTCCGATTTTCTTAACTTCCACTTCGTTTACATCTGCACCATTGTAGGGATTAAGTTTAGTTAACCCTGCAACCCTCGCGCGGGGTAAATATGACCCCAGAGGGATATATTTTTTGTTTGGCTCTCCTAGACAGTTGGCAATTCTGACCCGGCCACCCTATTAGCTGTCTGTTGTATTGCCTATTTCAAGGCCAACAATTAGTTAGTTGTTTACTGCAACATTTTTCGTACACAAAAAATACGTTTAATATAAAGTGAGGGCACTGTGACCCCACGCGAGGGTTGTTGATACCTAACACCGCGCGAGTGGTGCATTGTTAAATACTACAAGAATAGCGCTGAAAAGCATGACAAATAATACAATATATCCCAGAAGTGTAGATAATTAGCCCATCATCTGTGTACTATTATTAAATGTAGTATTTTCTGAAAGATACAAGGACCGAAATGTTAAAATTACTAATTGGCATGTTTCGCAGGGTTATTTTGAAGTTTAAGGTTGGTTTAAAGGGACAAGTTTTGCCGATAGATGGCACTACAGTCTTTATATCTCTCCCATGTATTTTTTATCTTTCACGAAAATTTACGATTTCTCTTACAAATTTCAACCTACAGACTTCAAATTTTTAGAAAAGGAACTTCATAATCTATCGAAGGCAATAATCCGTGTCGATTTTTTATTTAGAATTTTCTTCATTGTTGAAATGGCTTGATTCTTGAAATGAATACCCAAACCTTTAACAATGGAACAGTTTCAAGCACTTCTCACATACAGCGTTGTCTATAGTTTCGTATTACAAATTAGAGAGCTCCCAACTGGGGGGTCTCCACCATCATTTATAACCATAGTCCCCACCATTATTTATGCGCTGACTGAAACTTGCGGAATACGCCATCTTGGGAGAGGATATCTCGAATCGAACGCTACAATCGAGAGCGCTCTCGAATCAACACTGCAACATAGGGAAGAGCATCTCTAATTCCTTATGATATCTCAATGAGTACATGATAGATATTTCCAGTGATAAGCTTAAGTGCTGGTACTGTTACTAAAAGAAAAAAAATCACCGATCTGTAATAAGCAAATGGACCAGAAAGGACGAAACTACAATTAATTTTACTTCCGAGACATCTTTTTTTCCTGTAGAGGTGAAGACTACAATCTAATTTCAATTAAAGGCTTTTTAGCTCCGTAAAAAGAAGCTAAAAGTTCTTACGGAAGAAGGAAAAGAAGCTATTAAACTGTCTTAACGACATAGCTTTTAAATGTCAATATTCATTCTCTTTGCTTGCTCCCACGTGTAATGACAAGAGTTTTTGCTGCCGTTGGACAACTAAGGGGATCCCAGAGACATCATTTCAAGGCGTAAGCAAATGTTTCCCTCGCATGCAAAGCGACTATTAGAAACGACAAAATTATTCTTGAGAAAAAAAATCGTTACTGTAATGTACGCTTGAAACGTAAAGGGATAGAATGTAAAACGACATCGTCTGCATAGGATATGGGACGGAAGGAATTTTTTTCCTTACGTGAAAAAGAGAAATTAAACAATTATAGAAACGCATATCTGGACAATAAGAAGATTGTATCCTGTTATTTAAATGAACAAGGAAGCTACTACAAGCCTTTTATTTAATTAGAATTTATAACAGTAGCTGTTCAACAATTAGTTCACGAATCATATACTTTTACTAACACTCGGACGAAAATGAATTTGCTTCATACGAGCTTTTTTTTTTAAAAAAAAAAAAAACTGGAAAATTTAGATAAGAATCGCTAGACCGAACAGAACTGGAAATCTTCGAGATTTCACAAAACAGGCTTCACAGTGGCGTATTTAGGATTTTGTTTCGGGGGGAGCTATGCACAACCCGTGAATATGCACTTTAATTTCCCCTTTGGGTGCCGACAAATTTTAATGATGTTGTGCATATAACAGATTTATTTCGGGGGGGGGGGGGCTTGAGCCCGATAGCCACCCCTTAAATACGCCACTGAGGCTTCAAAATGAAATGAAATCTTTCAGTTTAACGTCCCACGTTTATGCCCGTTAGGCTAAGGGAGGCAAGTGAATGATGATGGAAACATTGGTGGAATGATAAAGTAGGAGGAAACGAGAATACTTCGAAAAAAAACACACGGACACGATGTTTATCATCACAAATTTTGTTGGCCAGGGATCGAACCACGAACCCTACATAACAGAGATAAACGCTCTACCACTGACCCACCGTGCCTTTAATTGAAATCAAAGAACGTTGATGAAGGCCATTCCAGAACAGACAAACTCACGATTGCTTGAACGTCTTGTACGATAGTTCTGATTTTATTTAATACAATGTGTGATATTTAAAAGAGTTAATCCTGTAACTTGTCCTTGATTACAAAATAGGGTCGAAGCTAGCCTAATCTACGGACTTCCTTCCGAGAAAATCCATGGCAAGTTTGATGAACAAGATAAATGAACGTTCCCTTTTTCTTAGATTACTTAAATGTGATTGTGTGTACGGAAGTAATAATAATAATAATAATAATAATAATAATAATAATAATAATAATAATAATAATAATAATAATAATAATAATAATAATAATAATAATAAAAACTAGTGCAACCGTATATGGTAGATACGAGTTAAAGATTTTACATTCGTGGTCTTCAGCACTTTATCTTTGAAACATTTCATCACCATTCAATAGTCTCTGTTAAACGTATAAAGAAATTAGAGTTGTTTGTATGAAATTGTGGCTATTTTCTTAAAAGATTACTCTAAAATGGAACTATTGAAAAGGATGCATGAATAGTTGCAGCTAGTTAAGTTTCGATATAACATGGGCCATTGACACTTTTCGTTATGTATCTCAGGTTTAAGATTTTTTTTAATGACACTTCAATGCAATATAAACAATAGATGCCTTAATGGAGCTATACCAATGGAAACTTCGTGGACATTCTTGTGATATATGAAGAGATACCAAGCTATTGTCTTTTCCCTCTGTTTTATCCAGAGACCTTTTGTCGGTGAGTAGCTTATGGTTTTGATTCTACTGCCACCCATTGATTACATTTTAGTTATCTTTGCATATTGAATTTCTTTACAGTGAAATTTTAGCTCTTGGAGATGAAGTGGTTGAACAGAATACGCCTGATTCCCAGAAATACTGAAGTTTCGCTCCCAGTTTATCACTGGTTCCACCGACCCGCAGTAAAATTTACCAAAAATCAACTTGCAAGTCTCCCATCACAGACAGTAGCGCTACAACCATATCACAAGTAGGGTGACGGGATATGCCTATTTGGCAATTTGACCGAAGTCCTGAGAGTATAACTGGTGGAAGGAATTTCCTTACTAGCGAACAGAAATCTACCATATTCTACAGTGTATGGTGCCTGAGCATTAAGGCTAGCTCACGTGTCACCAATACGAGAACCAACTACCGAATCCCACGGTCAGACTATAGCCTGGCCGAAACCAACCCAACCTGGGCATCTCTGGAAACCAGAAGAGGTTAACCGTGGGACGTAAAACTGAAAAATTTCATTTTTTCCGAAGTAATGTGAACAATGTATCTTCTTCTTCAGTTTCTCAATGTCCGGGGTCACGGAAGTTAGTTCAAGACGTATATCGTCTTCTGCATTCAAATGAGCTTGATAATTAGGTATTGAGCCGTTAATCTCGAAAAGGACATTTCAAAGAGGTACACTCATGTCCAAAATGATTGTCGCATATCTATAACTGTCTTGTTGTGGGAATATAATTTGATAATGATTTTGCAGAGTACTTTTAATACTGTTACTATGTGTATAATCAGAAAATGTGTATTTGTGGTAAATTTCATAGGAAAAGAACTATAAATACGAAAAAAAAAAAAGAATGAGTAAAACAAAATGTTGCTAAGTGGTCAACAAGAAAGCTTTTTTCGTTACATTGTTCTTATTTACTGCTCTTTTGACATAAAATTTGCCACGTACATGTCTTTGCCAATTATACACATACTAACATTATAAGAAATATTGGACGAAATCGTTGTCAAATTATATTCCTAAAACAACGTATCTATAGACATGGGACAATAATTTTGGACATGAGTGTACATACGCCGTAGTAAGCGGTAGTAGGAGTAAGATAGCTTTTGAACTTAATGTCGAAAAATCCTATCCTACCTGAGCCGAAAATTCGGAAAGTAATTTCCTTTTAAATGTTGCCTGACCAGTGGCTGTCCGAAACAATGTCTATAAAGGACTTCATATTAGGCCACAGTGAAAGCTGCTGGTTTTGACGTCACTGAAAATGGATTTGCAAGCAAACAATTCAGAAGTCTTTAGAATCAATTGAAGAGTGTCCCTTGGAAATTATGAATTCAAATATTGAAGCAAATTGTTAATGTGTAGTTTTATTATAGCTGACAATGATTCATCCCTTCCTACGTTATTTTGTTCTAAAAAGTTTGGAGTCAATGTGGAACATGTCAAATTCTAATTCTTGACGCCTTGCATATAGAATGCTGTCTTCTTCTTCAGCGTGGCAATCTTGTCATTAGCATCAAATATTGTATTCTATTTCCCTCGTGTGGATGTGCTCAAGTTATTCATTTTGAAAAAAAAAAAAAAAAAAAAAAACAATGTATGCCTAGCAACATATTTTGCATAACCATTCCTCATCAATGAAATAATTTGGTAAAAAAAAACAAACTATTTTGTCCATTCGAAAGTGAATAAACTTCCGTTCGAAGTTCAAATGTACGGGACAATGCTGTAACTCGTAACAACCATCCTACTTCAGTGTCTAACGACTTGCGTATACTTTCCATATCTTCACACAGTGTTTTGATCTACTGTAGAAAGATCATGCATCAACGAAGCTGATAATTTTGACGGTGTTGCCTAGTACCTCTTTAATACAGCTGTTTTGTTGCGAGGGATACCGATGTAGTATCAATGACTACTTGTGCAGTGTTTGAAACTTACTTGATTCTTGTAAGAACGCCAGAAACATGACCTATCTAGTCTTTGCGCCATTTGTATCAATGCAATTGTCCCACGGTATGAAATTTTCAAATTTTCACGAATTATAGCTCATTTGCAAACCAACCGTGAAAATTTTAGGAGGCCAGCAAAAATTTAGGGGGGGGGGCTGGCCCCCTAGGCCCCCTTGGATACGGGCCTGGTACTATATCATGGAAAGTTATACTGAGAACATTCATAAAAATAATTAGAACATTTTTATATATATAACTAGCTGAATTTACACTACTTACACAGCGCACAGTTTTAATATGAGCGTGAATCTCCTTTCCACTTCTCACAGTTTTAATATGAGCGTGAATCTCCTTTCCACTTCTCACAGTTTTAAAATGAGCGTGAATCTCCTTTCCACTTCTCACAGTTTTAATATGATCGTGAATCTCCTTTCCACTTCTCACAGTTTTAATATGAGCGTGAATCTCCTTTCCACTTCTCACAGTTTTAATATGATCGTGAATCTCCTTTCCACTTCTCACAGTTTTAATATGAGCGTGAATCTCCTTTCCACTTCTCACAGTTTTAATATGAGCGTGAATCTCCTTTCCACTTCTCACAGTTTTAATATGAGCGTGAATCTCCTTTCCACTTCTCACTATATCTGCGCAAATCCCTTTACGGACACAAGAACAGAAAGACAAACATATAAATGTAGTATTTTAATATATAGAATGTTGGGGAGAGTTTCTGGCAAACTTGGATAAATAATAGATGATACCAAATGCAATTTTTTCCCTTTAATTCCATATCCGAGTACGCTTCATTGTGGGTTCACAAGCCTTCGAGGTTACCAGCTTCCAATAGGTTTTGTCATTCAGATTAAAGTAAAGCGCCTGAAATGTCCATCAACCCGCTATACATAACTCCTCTACTGGTTGCCTTTTACAAGGTATAAACCTTAACATCCTAATAGCAATATTAAACTAACAGGGTCAAAACGACGCCTAAATTGTGGAATAGAAAAATAAAGAAGTTTTGTAAAAAAAAATGAATGAGAACTCCCAAATGTACACAAAATTTGGAATCGACCAGCAAAAACGGCACGTTTCTAGCACTTGTGGTTTTCGAGGTATTGTCGAACGGGTTGACCACAAACATATAAACTTTTCTTGACCACAAACATATTAAAAATAGCATTTAAAATATAAGATACTTAAATTCTTACTATCATAAATAGAGAAAAATTACATAACAATGAAAATTGGAAATAGTATTTACCTCAAAATTTATTAACAACAAATATGCAAAACAACAACAAATTCAGTCGCTAAACAATAGATAGATAGATAGATAGATAGATATAGTCAAATGTGAAGTTTTGAAAGGGGGGATTTCTGAAGTATATTATATATATATTATTTAATACAGATCGCGCAGGAGTAAAAGTGGATCTGAAAAAGTAAGGGGACGGTAGGTAGCGATATGACGTCACGCAGTCCTCCTGCCCATCTTTGCCCTTTGTAATTTTTCATGAACTGGGGGGACGCAGTATATATTTTATGAAGGCGGAGGGACACCGTCCCCCGCCTTCCCCCTCACTTCACCCCTGAGATCGCGAAATATCAAAATGTAATCTCATTGACAATTAATGTAAGTGACAATTAATGTAAGTGAAATAGCAAAAAAATTGAAAGAGCCCGAGGCAGTCAAATAGGAAATATATAAACTAATAATTTTTAATTTTTCATATGGTAATATTTTTAAAGGCAGAAAATATAAAGTAGTCAATCCTCTTAAAATTAACAATAACAAAACCAAATATTGCAACGAATTATTAATATAATTGGCAAAATAGCAAACCTTCAATTAAGATCAAAAGCTGGAGTATACTTCCGCGTTCAATTTAATATAATTTCTCATTTTTTTATTTACCGAACGTGATTAAACAAATAAAGAATGGTTTCCAATTTATAATGCAGAGAGTTCTAATACGTACAAATCTAACCATCGACAAGGGACACAGGAATAAAGAGACAGTGCTCTCTTTCCGGTACACCGAGAAAAAAATGTACGTGGCGTACGTAAAAACGTAGGTTACATACATAAATCCTGTAGTTTTTGGACTTAAGTACAGCAAACATATAACTGAACAAGTATATTTTGTACGTATTTTCCGTATAAGTGTTCCGAATAAACGTACTTTCCGTAAGAACGAAAGAACTGTATATCGCCAGTCAAGATCTCACATAGCCTACAGATGGAAGTATGTGACATATATATATATATATATATATATATATATATATATATATATATATATATATATATATATATATATATATATATATATATATATAGGGTGTTAATGAACTATACCGACAGACTGTAAGAGGTGAATCCTCACATCAAAATAAGAGAAAAAGTTCATATGGACCTATGGCGAAAAGTGCATAGTTTCAGAGCTAGCGCTATCCAAAATCGCGAAAAGTCAAATTTCAACAGGTCCTATTTAGAATTCCAGAAATTGTGGATGACGGTCCTTATCAGCGTAAAGGAACCCATGCATTCATAATCCAAAATTGCATATTTCGTCAATTTTTAATAGGTATACAAGGTATTCCCTACAGATGTAATTTTCAGATATGCTCTCAATAGAGTTTTCAGATATACCCTGATTTCAAGGAGTGTCCAAAATAGGCAGAAGGTAAGCCTTGACAACAATGGACATCCAATGCTTCGGAGGGAAGTCGGAAGTGTTAGAAACCGGCAGCTTCATGTTTTTTTGTGTTTGGAATAATGTGTGATGCGATGTATTTCGTCACGGTATATTTCACATTTTCATCAGTTATAAGCCTGAAAGGAAACATTGCAGCATACGTTTTCCCGAGTACGAGAAACCGTGCTGCTGACGATCCTTAACACTTCCGACATCGCTTTAAAAGATTCTGTGTTCACTGATATCAAGGTTTATCATTTGCCTATTTTGGACCAATCATAAAGTCAGAGCATATCTCAAAATTTGGTTGATGGTATGTCTGGGAATTTCAGCCTGTATGGAATACAGGGTGTGATTGAAAAGTACCGGAACTTTTTCCGCCGCGCGGCTCCCTGGCGTTCGAAAAATGTGAGGGGGGGGGGGAAATGTGCGCGGGACCTTCCTCTTTCAAGCGGAACTTGGCCCAGTGCGCTACGAGCAGCGGTTGAGAAAGCATCGCTGTCCGCGCGAACGTCGTTTTGGTCGTCGGTCACGTTTTTTGAGCGCCGAAAATGGAGTCAAAGATTGACCAACGCTACGCCATCCTGAACCTGAAATTTTTTGCACTGCATAGTATGTCAAATTAAGTTCTTCGCTGATCTCCCGGAGGGTTGTCCGACGGTCCAGGTTCACGTATTCGCGAACTCGGTCGACGTTTTCATCGGTTTTCGACGTCGACGGCCTCCCAGAGCGTGGTTCGTCATCAGCGTCCTCCCGGCCTTCCCTGAAGTCCTTGCGCCACTCAAAGATCTGAGTACGGGACATCACATCTTCCCCAAAGGCTTCCTTCAGCAGGTCCTGGTTCTCGTTGAATGTCTTTTTTTAGTTTGACACAAAACTTGATGGCGTAGCGTTGGTCAATCTTTGACTCCATTTTCGGCGCTCAAAAGACGTGACCGACGACCAAAACGACGTTCGCGCGGACAGCGACGCTTTCTCAACCGCTGCTCGCAGCGCACTGGGCCAAGTTCCGCTTGAAAGAGGAAGGTCCCGCGCACATGTTCTCCCACCCCTCACATTTTTCGAACGCCAGGGAGTCGCGCGGCGGGAAAAGTTCCGGTACTTTTCAACCACACCCTGTACTCTGTATACCCATTGAACATTAATGAAATATGCATTTTTGGATTGTGTATGCGTGACTTCCTTTATGTTGATAAGGACGATCACCCACAGTTTCTGAAATACGAAATAGGGTCTGTTGAAATTTGGCTTTTTCGCGATTTTGGACAGCCCTAGCTCTGAAACTATGCAATTTTCCCCACAGGTCCATATGAATTTTTCTCTTATTTTGATGTGAGGAATCACCTCTTACATTTTGTCGGTATAGTTCATTAACACCCTGTATATATATATATATATATATATAACATACGTATATGTGTGTAATATACGGAAGACTGTTAGATGTCAGACATCCTGCAACGGCATGCTGTAACACCTAAGTGTGAAAAGGAGCAGTGTGTATGTCGAATATGGACAATGTATGCTTCGTTCTGATTTCTGTAGTAAACATAAGGATTTCGTATATTTGTACAATATAGCGCAGTCCGAATAACGTATTTTTCTCAGTGTATTCGACGATTGAAAAATTCCGCCACTATATACTGTAGCATGATTATAAGGAAGTTTTAATAAAACACCAGAGCACCTTTGAAAAGCAAAAGTCCTTATTTGAAATTGCCCCAGACAAATTGATACCAATAGACAACGATTTAGTTCAAAAACAGCAATTTAACTTTCCAGCTATAATCTGTATATAATATATATGTATCTTGATACCTGTGATCGTTGCCTTTTAAACTCACGTATTACTTTTCTTCGATAATAATTCATTTTAAAAGCAAAAGCAAAGATCAACATATAATTTTTTAAAATCAACATTTGATAAAGCAACACATTTGCTCATGCTGCTACAGATATGAAATAATTAATATACAAGTTGAAACATGTCAGAACTAATGATCTTCTCTGAAGCGCCACAAACAAGACGTAATGAACGTTGTCACTGTCTTGAATAAGACTTGTTGGCAATTTACAAAAGTAATTAAACGTGCATAATGTAAAGATTTGATTAGCACGAGAAAAATATAATTTGTAGAACGGGAGAAAATGTACAGATTTTGCTTTGTTGCTCAAAATCGTTAAAGACCCGAAAGATATTGTTGTCAAGCTGTCCGATGTTTATTTTAAAATTATATATATTGAACTGTCCTAAATACGTATGAGTGCTCGAATAAAGTCCTAATATTTGTAAAAAAAATAATAATAAGTATAGGAAAAATTATAGAAAAAATTACAAAGTAATAATTATGATAAGGTAAAAGAACGTGAAAAATAAATGTCAAAATAAAGAAAAGAGAATATGAAATCTTATCTTCCTATTCTTTACATATATTTGTTTCTTTCGTACTTTTTTTTTTAATTTACGTTTTTTTAAATATTCTTTCTTGGTCATATTGGTGTTCTTACCAACGAATTTCTTGAAGCAGTAGAGGCAGCTAGCTATACAGCTACACTCTTTTCTAGACATCATAAATTCTGAAGCAGATTCCTAATTCAAGCTCAAAAATAATTGTGCTATCTTCTTCCAGAGAGAGGTTACTGCTGTTATTATCCCTGTTTTAGAAGTGATTGATGGAGACTACTTTCCGGGTTTATGGAGACCATTCTAAGCCACAGTTCCATTTCAACGACAGTTTACTCACTAACTATTTTTTTAAAGAGCAGATTTTAATGAGCGGCCACGGAGAGTAACGCCTTCTCTTGGGCCAGTGATATCAATTTAAAAGTAGTAAAAAAAGGTATTAGGAGTGGATATCAGGAATTATTGATTTATTGACATTAATACATAAGAATGCGATGAGAAAAATGAGGTGGTGGTAATAATGAAGTGTTGTTCACATGTTAGCTGAGACGAGGGAGTTAATCTTCTGCTCTGGGGATACTCAGAGCGGGTTGAGATAATGGGAGCCCTGTTAGTAAGAACAAAAGAGTGCAACAATGAATTTAATCTCTAAAGATGTGTGGATGGTGATGGTAAATGCGACAGTGTGGGTTGTAAGCAGAAATGGCCTGATTATTTTCATAGAGTGCAAGAAGATGGACCAATGGTGAATATGCGTAACGTGAGTAGTTGTGGGAATATTCATGAGTGTTTACTTTTCTGACATTTTAGCACTTGGTAATACACAGTTGGTTGACAGTTTAAAAAATGGATACACCCTTTTTTCCGCATACTAATGACACATAATGTATGCAGGTGCGGCCGGAGGTAACATGACATATAATAAATGGTTTCCGGTCAAAAGAAATGTTAATTGGACAAGCAGAATACAGAAAAGACCTTTCGGAAATAAAATATGCAGATCACACACGTAGAACAAGGTAATTCATTAATATGCAGCACATGTAACGCGGCAGCTGCTGCTGGAGAATATTGTAGAAATTTTGATCGTCGGAATGAGTGAAAGAAAGCACTAGAAACTTCCAGATCTTTTTTAATTTATTATTGTTGGAATAGGGGGAAGAACACACTCGAAACTTCTGGAAAGATTGAAGGGTATAAAAAATACTGATGCATTTGCATGATGTGTATATTTAGAAAGAATACAGCAGGAACATCAAGTGTTAAGTTTGCGAAGAAGATATTTTACTACTAGGAGAGATTGGAAGATTGGTAAGTAATAATGTTGTAGTTTTCTTGTAGTCTATTATACTTGTTTACTTTTATATGGGAAAGGGACATATTGTAATTGTTGGAAGTATAAGGGGGACGGAACTGTTTGGTTTTATCGGGAATTGATTGCGGATTTTCCGGCATTGAAAATGATATGACTCGGTGTACTTTTATGGAATTATAACGTGACTAAGATATAGTATAATGTAATATGGAGGGTAGAGGGAATCATCATTAATGATTGCACCGGGAATCGAACCAGAGCTTTTCCACGTGAAAAGCCGTACGACAAACATTTTGCTTAGCAGATGTTGTTACTTATATGTAGCTATGAATTGTGTAAGACATAACAGGTATATATAAATTATATTGTACAGGAAGTTAGCAGAATGCGCCCCCGGGAATCGAATGAGTATTCTCCCAGGTGGAGAACCGTACGCTAAATTTTATGCTTGCAATGTGAACTTGTTACTTATATATAGCTATGATTTGTGTATAACATAACAGGTATATATAAATTATATTGTACAGAAAGTTAGCAGAATGCGCCCTCGGGAATCGAACCAGAACTCTTCCACGTGAAAGCCGTAAGACAAACATTTTGCTTAGCAGATGTTGCTACTTATATGTAGCTATGAATTGTGTAAGATATAACAGGTATATATAAATTATATTGTACAGAAAGTTAGCAGAATGCGCCCCCGGGAATCGAACCAGGGCTATCCTACGTGGAGAACCGCACGCTTGCTTGCACTGTAGACTTTTCTCAGTTATAAATGGTATATTTTACAAACTTATATTGGATAGGTAGTTAACAGAATCTGCACCGCGAATGGAACTATGGCTCTCTTACATGCAAAGCCAATATATTTGTAATTTGAAAAGTCGTAATACAGCAAGTAACTAATTCTTAATTTCTTTTATTGTTTTAGGTGGTGAAGGAAATAAAAAATCTTAATAGAAATACTGGAGAATAAACCTTATTTTCCTGAATTGTTTGCTGTTGAAATATAGCGGTGTTTTTAGTGAAAAGGAGTTATAGATTGGTTTTAAAACATGGATTCAATGAAACCGTTGGATCTTAGTACAAGAGGTGAAAGTGATTTTACAGAATTGTCATCTTTGCAGGGAACAGAGGTTTTATTCCAACCGGTGGTGATTTCGCACTTTCCACCACTGGAAACAGAAGTTACCTTGGCCAACTTGGATGTATTACCGGAAACAGAAGTTTTACCCAACCGGTGGTGAGCCCGCAACCTCCACCACTGGAAACAGAAGTTACTCCGTCTAAAGTGGATGTATTACCGGGAACAGAAGTTTCATCCCAACCGGTGGTGAGCCCACAACCTCCGCCATTGGAAACAGAAGTTTTCCCGTTACTTGATGTTGAAAACGAAATAGAAGAATATCCCCCTACACCTTCACCAACAGTGAGTAATTCCCCGGTGCAGAATTGGGAGTTGGAAGAATTTTTGAAGTTACTATGTGAGTGTACTGTGGAACGTACATCATTGGATTGTATAAATGAGTGTATAATATATTGGAAACCAGACGATATTTGTATTTGTATTGCATGCGGTTTTTTGGAAGGTGGACAGTTAAAGCATGATTGTTTGATGTTGGATACGGAATGTCTTGAACGGAAAGCTATAGAAACCATAACAAAAGTTGAGGTTCGTAAAGAATTATTATCAATTTACAGAAAAAAGCATGGACATTTGTTTTTGATTACATGGAATTTTATTGAACGTTTCCGAGATCTTGTGTGTGACTTTGAATACAGGCCCACTCTATTAAAAATTTTACTAGAAAAAGATTTTGGGAAAGATTTATTTTGTATTGCCTTGAAACATATTATTAAACAGAGAATTTGAATAAAATATTATTTGATTGTAATATAAGACACAGAATGCATAGAACACTTTATTAAATGTAAGGAAAAAAATGTGTTTTACACATGCGCAGAAGCTTTTATTGTAGGTATATAAATAGATGTATCACACTTGAAAAAGTATTTATTTGATTTGTTTTTGCTGAAGAGCAGAAAAATGAGTAACATGGAGACTGTTTATGTTTCACCTAGAGAAAAAGAAATTCAGCGTGAAAACGAAAAACCTATACTGTTAATTCAGCCGTCTGACCCCGATTTGCCAGATGAATTACGTGATAAAGTGAGAATCATATATCCAACACAGGAAATAGAAGAAGTGTATTATTTTAGACGTTATAATAGATATAATGATGAAATACTCCCGGAAAGTGATGATGATGACAGTGTTTTAAATATTAACTGTTTTGAACTGAAAGCTAATGACTGCGAGTGTACTAGTGAAACTATTAGTCATACATGTGTTATACAATTATTTAATGAGTACACACCAAATTCAGTATTATTATGTGAAGCATGTGTTGAACATAATGAAAATGAAAAAGATCACAACTGTTTGCTGCAGTATGATTACGAATTATTACAAAAGGTGTGGACGATCTTAATTAAACGTGAAATGAGAGAGAAAATCTATAAACTTTATTTAAAGAAGCATTTTAAAGGTTATAATATTAAGAACACTTATACTTTGGAGAAAAAATTTAATCTGGTATATGAATACATTACAGAGTGTGATTGTTATATCAAAGAAATAGTAGAAATGTTTTTAGAGAAAGATAAACAATTATTTAATTCTGTAAATGAACACTGAGACACTGTAGCATATGCATTTGATTGTGTATGAATAGAAGAACATATTTAACCTCATATATATATATATATATATATATATATATATATATATATATATATATATTAGGGCTAAATACTTTGATGTAAGTTGAGAAATTACAAATTGTTACATAGAATTGAACTGTTATCTATATTATTTTATAAATGGATCAATTTGTAGTATTGTAATATTAAGAATTTAATAGATTACAAACATTGCACTAACACATGTAAATAATAGTTAGAGCTAAAATACTGAATTACTGGCAACTGAATTGTCAGTGAGAGTAATGTATTTTAAAGAAATAAACTGATATTAGAAAAAATAATCTTAGTTGTTTGTATGCTATATGAAGAAACTAGTGTTTAAGAAGAATATGGTAGGAAACTGAAACTATTTAATACTTTATTTTAGATTTTTAGAGACATTACCAACGTAAGTAAATGATGAACTATTGTCGATTGAACGGGAATCACTGAGGTTGATACCTTGTGTTTAGTTTATGATATGAAGACTTTAACATTCTTGTTTACACAGTTACTTTTAAATGAATACTACATATAATCTTGTATGCAGAATGGATTGAATTAAGGGCATACTTACGAGAGGGATTCATTGGATGCGGACCACATTTAAAACTTTATAACCCAACAAACATTTCAACACTTTCTTAAGAGAATTATGGTTGCAGTAGGAGAGAAATGTGTGATATACTGTAGAGAAAACTCGATGTTACAGTACGCTTGTACTCTTTATGTCTTATAAAAAGAAGATAGTGTACTCTTTTGCTGAGAATATAGATGACAATATTGTAAAATTACGTGTCGTTTTATTGCAACTAGAATAATGTTACTTCAATAATGCTTAAACGCAGTCACTGTTAGTGCAGAATCCACCCTCCAACAATTTTCAGGATGTGCAGACCCTTACTTGGTATATGATTTTAAAAAGAATAAACATTGTACGGTAACCTCTTGAAACTTGTAGACCCACAGTGAAGTATAGTCGGATATGGGGGAGGGCACGGTGACTCAGTGGTAGAAGAGATTTTGATGTTTGTGATTTAAAAACCGAGCAAGTGAACTTTGTGGTGGACATCTCTTTTCTCCTGGTACTTCCATTTCCTACATTTATTTATTGGCTTAAATAGCTTATCCGATCTTTCTCTTTTGTAATAGAATCATTGCAAGGCTATGATCATACCTTATAATTATTATTAAATAATCCTTATTGAAGGTTTAATTTACTTCATGATTTCTTTGGAACAATAAAAATTTTTTGCTCGAGATGGATTGTTTTATCAGGGAGGAAATGTTAGAATCATGAGAACTTGCTTACATGCTGTGTGCCAAACATAATAAGCCCTTGGCGGGCTAAGATCGAACCATGGACCCATCACGCGCCAGAGGTGAACGATTTGAAGACGATGAAGAATATTTTATAATCCCACAGTAGTATTAATAATTGTTTGAGATTCTTAGTATACTATGTGATACACAGGTTACACGAATTTTATTTTGTTCTTTTTGAACTAATGTTTAAGAGGACCAGAAGGATAGATTTCAAGAACCACCTATGGTTCAAGGATTACAGTTTTAAATTTTACAGCTTTATACACATGCATTCAAAATTATATGGCCATTAGATGGTTTGATAAGATTCTTGTTGGACTTGATTTGATTTGAGTTTAACGTTTCTTTTCTTCAGCGAAGCTATATGAGACGTGGACCTACTGATTAACGTGGAATCCGAACCACATGAGCTCCCGCCGGGAATCGAACCTGGGTAGACTTTTGTTGGAATAAATGTTTTCGCTGGAACCTTTTTTAAAATTTAATGTAAAACTTTAAACATAATGAAGAAAATAAGAACATACTGAGGTGAAATAAACTTGAAAACTCCCACCGTGCAAAAGAATTAAGGAAAACAGCCTCTGTTTTCAAGCTGAGACTATCCATGGTTGAGATTGACCACCAAATATAACGATTATTTTTCTCAGATGATGAGTTTGTATGCTTATGCCAGTAGCTAAAACTGGAAAAAGTGAACCAGGTAGTGTTTGCAAAATGTATCTCCTCACGTCCAAGTCTATCAATTCGCTGACGACACAACATTTCTAACAACGGCTCGTACTATCCAACGTATCAACAGACTAATGCAGCCAGCCATCAACACATTTGTCCACTGGTGTGACTTAATCTCAGAACATGTGCAATTGTGATGGACAAAAAATTCCATGGGTAGTGGGGCTGGTGGACAACAACAACTTCACGAAACATCTGTTGGTATTAAAATTAACGATACATGAACTTTCAAAAGACGAAATGTTTCTTTATCTGGACTGTTAATACTTTTTGAAATTTCATCGGAACAAGCATTCAACTTAAACTATAATAAACGAACGAACTATCTAGTTGCATTATAGGAGGGCAATACAGGTGTGGATGAAAAGTTTATGTATTGATTTTTGAATACGAGTTGTGTGCGAGTAATTCAATTTTATTTAACTTTTAATATTAGAGATTATTTTATACGACCATTTAATATTTTATTATTTCTTATACATATTCGCTTTCATCATTTGTCCATTGTAATGTTAGTAGAAAAAATGTTTTATTTAACAACATGAGCACGAAAACCTACAAGAAAAATATTAGACAACATTCATAATTATCACTGTACGGAATACTTCTTTAAATGGAAACAGTTTGATCCATTGGTAGAGTGCACCCATCTGGCACGAAGATCCCTAGTTCAATCCCAAGACCGTGACAATTTGTGATGGACAACACTCTGTGGATATTCTCGGGGTTCTCCATTTCCTACCACTTTCTTCATATTCAACATTTTTACAATCATTAACCATTCAACGTTGCCTACTTGTAAAATGTCTCGAGTAGATGAGTATATAAGACTCATGCCAGAACAAAATGTTTTCTCTTTGCTCTCAAGCCAGAAAAAAAGCAGAAACCCATATCTACTTGCCAGAATAAGTGTTTTCGCTTTGCTCTCAAGCCAGAAAAGAAGAAACTCGTATCCACGAAACTTGTGAAATTTGGCGAGTAGCAACTCAATTTCACAAGTTTCGTGGATACGAGTTTCTTCTTTTCTGGCTTGAGAGCAAAGCGAAAACACTTATTCTGGCAAGTAGATATGGGTTTCTGCTTTTTTTCTGGCTTGAGAGCAAAGAGAAAACATTTTGTTCTGGCATGAGTCTTATATACTCATCTACTCGAGACATTTTACAAGTAGGCAACGTTGAATGGTTAATGATTGTAAAAATGTTGAATATGAAGAAAGTGGTAGGAAATGGAGAACCCCGAGAATATCCACAGAGTGTTGTCCATCACAAATTGTCACGGTCTTGGGATTGAACTAGGGATCTTCGTGCCAGATGGGTGCACTCTACCAATGGATCAAACTGTTTCCATTTAAAGAAGTATTCCGTACAGTGATAATTATGAATGTTGTCTAATATTTTTCTTGTAGGTTTTCGTGCTCATGTTGTTAAATAAAACATTTTTTCTACTAACATTACAATGGACAAATGATGAAAGCGAATATGTATAAGAAATAATAAAATATTAAATGGTCGTATAAAATAATCTCTAATATTAAAAGTTAAATAAAATTGAATTACTCGCACACAACTCGTATTCAAAAATCAATACATAAACTTTTCATCCACACCTGTATTGCCCTCCTATAATGCAACTAGATAGTTCGTTCGTTTATTATAGTTTAAGTTGAATGCTTGTTCCGATGAAATTTCAAAAAGTATTAACAGTCCAGATAAAGAAACATTTCGTCTTTTGAAAGTTCATGTATCGTTAATTTTAATACCAACAGATGTTTCGTGAAGTTGTTGTTGTCCACCAGCCCCACTACCCATGGAATTTTTTGTCCATCACAATTGCACATGTTCTGAGATTAAGTCACACCAGTGGACAAATGTGTTGATGGCTGGCTGCATTAGTCTGTTGATACGTTGGATAGTACGAGCCGTTGTTAGAAATGTTGTGTCGTCAGCGAATTGATAGACTTGGACGTGAGGAGATACATTTTGCAAACACTACCTGGTTCACTTTTTCCAGTTTTAGCTACTGGCATAAGCATACAAACTCATCATCTGAGAAAAATAATCGTTATATTTGGTGGTCAATCTCAACCATGGATAGTCTCAGCTTGAAAACAGAGGCTGTTTTCCTTAATTCTTTTGCACGGTGGGAGTTTTCAAGTTTATTTCACCTCAGTATGTTCTTATTTTCTTCATTATGTTTAAAGTTTTACATTAAATTTTAAAAAAGGTTCCAGCGAAAACATTTATTCCAACAAAAGTCTACCCAGGTTCGATTCCCGGCGGGAGCTCATGTGGTTCGGATTCCACGTTAATCAGTAGGTCCACGTCTCATATAGCTTCGCTGAAGAAAAGAAACGTTAAACTCAAATCAAATCAAGTCCAACAAGAATCTTATACAACCATCTAATGGCCATATAATTTTGAATGCATGTGTATAAAGCTGTAAAATTTAAAACTGTAATCCTTGAACCATAGGTGGTTCTTGAAATCTATCCTTCTGGTCCTCTTAAACATTAGTTCAAAAAGAACAAAATAAAATTCGTGTAACCTGTGTATCACATAGTATACTAAGAATCTCAAACAATTATTAATACTACTGTGGGATTATAAAATATTCTTCATCGTCTTCAAATCGTTCACCTCTGGCGCGTGATGGGTCCATGGTTCGATCTTAGCCCGCCAAGGGCTTATTATGTTTGGCACACAGCATGTAAGCAAGTTCTCATGATTCTAACATTTCCTCCCTGAGAAAACAATCCATCTCGAGCAAAAAATTTTTATTGTTCCAAAGAAATCATGAAGTAAATTAAACCTTCAATAAGGATTATTTAATAATAATTATAAGGTATGATCATAGCCTTGCAATGATTCTATTACAAAAGAGAAAGATCGGATAAGCTATTTAAGCCAATAAATAAATGTAGGAAATGGAAGTACCAGGAGAAAAGAGATGTCCACCACAAAGTTCACTTGCTCGGTTTTTAAATCACAAACATCAAAATCTCTTCTACCACTGAGTCACCGTGCCCTCCCCCATATCCGACTATACTTCACTGTGGGTCTACAAGTTTCAAGAGGTTACCGTACAATGTTTATTCTTTTTAAAATCATATACCAAGTAAGGGTCTGCACATCCTGAAAATTGTTGGAGGGTGGATTCTGCACTAACAGTGACTGCGTTTAAGCATTATTGAAGTAACATTATTCTAGTTGCAATAAAACGACACGTAATTTTACAATATTGTCATCTATATTCTCAGCAAAAGAGTACACTATCTTCTTTTTATAAGACATAAAGAGTACAAGCGTACTGTAACATCGAGTTTTCTCTACAGTATATCACACATTTCTCTCCTACTGCAACCATAATTCTCTTAAGAAAGTGTTGAAATGTTTGTTGGGTTATAAAGTTTTAAATGTGGTCCGCATCCAATGAATCCCTCTCGTAAGTATGCCCTTAATTCAATCCATTCTGCATACAAGATTATATGTAGTATTCATTTAAAAGTAACTGTGTAAACAAGAATGTTAAAGTCTTCATATCATAAACTAAACACAAGGTATCAACCTCAGTGATTCCCGTTCAATCGACAATAGTTCATCATTTACTTACGTTGGTAATGTCTCTAAAAATCTAAAATAAAGTATTAAATAGTTTCAGTTTCCTACCATATTCTTCTTAAACACTAGTTTCTTCATATAGCATACAAACAACTAAGATTATTTTTTCTAATATCAGTTTATTTCTTTAAAATACATTACTCTCACTGACAATTCAGTTGCCAGTAATTCAGTATTTTAGCTCTAACTATTATTTACATGTGTTAGTGCAATGTTTGTAATCTATTAAATTCTTAATATTACAATACTACAAATTGATCCATTTATAAAATAATATAGATAACAGTTCAATTCTATGTAACAATTTGTAATTTCTCAACTTACATCAAAGTATTTAGCCCTAATATATATATATATATATATATATATATATATATATATATATATATATATATATATATATGAGGTTAAATATGTTCTTCTATTCATACACAATCAAATGCATATGCTACAGTGTCTCAGTGTTCATTTACAGAATTAAATAATTGTTTATCTTTCTCTAAAAACATTTCTACTATTTCTTTGATATAACAATCACACTCTGTAATGTATTCATATACCAGATTAAATTTTTTCTCCAAAGTATAAGTGTTCTTAATATTATAACCTTTAAAATGCTTCTTTAAATAAAGTTTATAGATTTTCTCTCTCATTTCACGTTTAATTAAGATCGTCCACACCTTTTGTAATAATTCGTAATCATACTGCAGCAAACAGTTGTGATCTTTTTCATTTTCATTATGTTCAACACATGCTTCACATAATAATACTGAATTTGGTGTGTACTCATTAAATAATTGTATAACACATGTATGACTAATAGTTTCACTAGTACACTCGCAGTCATTAGCTTTCAGTTCAAAACAGTTAATATTTAAAACACTGTCATCATCATCACTTTCCGGGAGTATTTCATCATTATATCTATTATAACGTCTAAAATAATACACTTCTTCTATTTCCTGTGTTGGATATATGATTCTCACTTTATCACGTAATTCATCTGGCAAATCGGGGTCAGACGGCTGAATTAACAGTATAGGTTTTTCGTTTTCACGCTGAATTTCTTTTTCTCTAGGTGAAACATAAACAGTCTCCATGTTACTCATTTTTCTGCTCTTCAGCAAAAACAAATCAAATAAATACTTTTTCAAGTGTGATACATCTATTTATATACCTACAATAAAAGCTTCTGCGCATGTGTAAAACACATTTTTTTCCTTACATTTAATAAAGTGTTCTATGCATTCTGTGTCTTATATTACAATCAAATAATATTTTATTCAAATTCTCTGTTTAATAATATGTTTCAAGGCAATACAAAATAAATCTTTCCCAAAATCTTTTTCTAGTAAAATTTTTAATAGAGTGGGCCTGTATTCAAAGTCACACACAAGATCTCGGAAACGTTCAATAAAATTCCATGTAATCAAAAACAAATGTCCATGCTTTTTTCTGTAAATTGATAATAATTCTTTACGAACCTCAACTTTTGTTATGGTTTCTATAGCTTTCCGTTCAAGACATTCCGTATCCAACATCAAACAATCATGCTTTAACTGTCCACCTTCCAAAAAACCGCATGCAATACAAATACAAATATCGTCTGGTTTCCAATATATTATACACTCATTTATACAATCCAATGATGTACGTTCCACAGTACACTCACATAGTAACTTCAAAAATTCTTCCAACTCCCAATTCTGCACCGGGGAATTACTCACTGTTGGTGAAGGTGTAGGGGGATATTCTTCTATTTCGTTTTCAACATCAAGTAACGGGAAAACTTCTGTTTCCAATGGCGGAGGTTGTGGGCTCACCACCGGTTGGGATGAAACTTCTGTTCCCGGTAATGCATCCACTTTAGACGGAGTAACTTCTGTTTCCAGTGGTGGAGGTTGCGGGCTCACCACCGGTTGGGTAAAACTTCTGTTTCCGGTAATACATCCAAGTTGGCCGGGGTAACTTCTGTTTCCAGTGCTGGAAAGTGCGAAATCACCACCGGTTGGAATAAAACCTCTGTTCCCTGCAAAGATGACAATTCTGTAAAATCACTTTCACCTCTTGTACTAAGATCCAACGGTTTCATTGAATCCATGTTTTAAAACCAATCTATAACTCCTTTTCACTAAAAACACCGCTATATTTCAACAGCAAACAATTCAGGAAAATAAGGTTTATTCTCCAGTATTTCTATTAAGATTTTTTATTTCCTTCACCACCTAAAACAATAAAAGAAATTAAGAATTAGTTACTTGCTGTATTACGACTTTTCAAATTACAAATATATTGGCTTTGCATGTAAGAGAGCCATAGTTCCATTCGCGGTGCAGATTCTGTTAACTACCTATCCAATATAAGTTTGTAAAATATACCATTTATAACTGAGAAAAGTCTACAGTGCAAGCAAGCGTGCGGTTCTCCACGTAGGATAGCCCTGGTTCGATTCCCGGGGGCGCATTCTGCTAACTTTCTGTACAATATAATTTATATATACCTGTTATATCTTACACAATTCATAGCTACATATAAGTAGCAACATCTGCTAAGCAAAATGTTTGTCTTACGGCTTTCACGTGGAAGAGTTCTGGTTCGATTCCCGAGGGCGCATTCTGCTAACTTTCTGTACAATATAATTTATATATACCTGTTATGTTATACACAAATCATAGCTATATATAAGTAACAAGTTCACATTGCAAGCATAAAATTTAGCGTACGGTTCTCCACCTGGGAGAATACTCATTCGATTCCCGGGGGCGCATTCTGCTAACTTCCTGTACAATATAATTTATATATACCTGTTATGTCTTACACAATTCATAGCTACATATAAGTAACAACATCTGCTAAGCAAAATGTTTGTCGTACGGCTTTTCACGTGGAAAAGCTCTGGTTCGATTCCCGGTGCAATCATTAATGATGATTCCCTCTACCCTCCATATTACATTATACTATATCTTAGTCACGTTATAATTCCATAAAAGTACACCGAGTCATATCATTTTCAATGCCGGAAAATCCGCAATCAATTCCCGATAAAACCAAACAGTTCCGTCCCCCTTATACTTCCAACAATTACAATATGTCCCTTTCCCATATAAAAGTAAACAAGTATAATAGACTACAAGAAAACTACAACATTATTACTTACCAATCTTCCAATCTCTCCTAGTAGTAAAATATCTTCTTCGCAAACTTAACACTTGATGTTCCTGCTGTATTCTTTCTAAATATACACATCATGCAAATGCATCAGTATTTTTTATACCCTTCAATCTTTCCAGAAGTTTCGAGTGTGTTCTTCCCCCTATTCCAACAATAATAAATTAAAAAAGATCTGGAAGTTTCTAGTGCTTTCTTTCACTCATTCCGACGATCAAAATTTCTACAATATTCTCCAGCAGCAGCTGCCGCGTTACATGTGCTGCATATTAATGAATTACCTTGTTCTATGTGTGTGATCTGCATATTTTATTTCCGAAAGGTCTTTTCTGTATTCTGCTTGTCCAATTAACATTTCTTTTGACCGGAAACCATTTATTATATGTCATGTTACCTCCGGCCGCACCTGCATACATTATGTGTCATTAGTATGCGGAAAAAAAGGGTGTATCCATTTTTTAAACTGTCAACCAACTGTGTATTACCAAGTGCTAAAATGTCAGAAAAGTAAACACTCATGAATATTCATGAGTGTTTACTAGTTTTCCCACAACTACTAACGTGGCACAGCTAGAGTTTGATCTAATAGTTGATGAAGGATCGGGTAAACAGCGTTGATACGGTGTTGAAATGTAGCGACAGCGGAGACGGTAAAGATGCTGTTAAAGAGTAGGGACAGATTTCTTGTGTTGGAGTTCGTGCAGCTAGTGAGTAGGCAAGGCACAAGACATGACGTTCGAAGACTTGTAATCTGTCATTACACCTAGTCACTGCCACTAACACTGCTGCAACAAATAAATAAATCAAATTAGGTATTTGTTTATATGGGTTTTCACGTATCCGAGTTTTTAGCCGAAGAAATTGAATAATAAACGTTAAGAGGCCTCATCACTGCGAAATTAAAATACCGCTAATTTTACAGTAATTATGTGATATCTTCAAATAGATAAAATATAATCGAAAAGTGGAACAAGACTCTAGACAGTATTATTTTGCATGAGATACCGTTATCACGACTCATTTATCTGCTTTCGATTTCCAGCCATTTAGAAAATCGGCATTTATTTTCGCGTTTCTAAATAACAGCAAACGAAAGGCTACTAGGTGACTCGTGATAACGTTACCTCATGCAAAATAACATCGTCTAGGGAGGTGTTGATCCACTTTTCGATTATCTTTTATCTATTTGAAGATATCACATAATTATTGTAAAATTAGCGGTATTTTAATTTCGCAGTGATAGAGACTCTTTAAGTGTCCAGTACAAAACATAAAAGAGATTTCGAGTATGACTGACGAAGTTGTACTTTGCAATGAAGAAAGACCGAGGTAGTTCCAGTGACTAGTAGTTATTGTTTGTTCCCATCCAGCGAACTAGCGAGGAGAACCCAAATTATTATCACAGAAAGTACCTCTGTTTAGTTTAGCAGATATATATATATATATATATATATATATATATATATATATATATATATATATGTTAATTTCATAACTTCCGAAGACGCAACCACTGTGAATCATTCGCGAAGCCTCAAGGACTCTACAGAGCACAGTTTGGAAAGCTTGGTTCACATCAGTGGTCGCCAAACTTATGAAGCTTCTGGGACGTTTTAAAATCCAACTGTGAGCTACCAAAGAAAGGAACAACCAACTTTTTTTTTTTTTAAAAAAAAAAAGAAAAATCTTACATTTGTTTATTGCCTATAAACTTACATTTTTAGTAAATATAAAATAAATTTTAATTAAACTGTATATAACAAAAAAGAAACTAAAATTGAATTGTACATAGGAAAGCAATTGAAGTGTAGTCACTGTAGTAATAAATAACAAATGTAATAACATTTTTTTTATCAATCTTATTAACTTTAATGAGAAGAAGGGAACTCTTTTTGTTTTTATATCATCAACAAGCTTTTTTCCTGGAAGTTGAATCCCTTATATTTAGCGACTTTACCCCGAATTGGCAACACTGATCAAGGCTAACTAACCGAAGCGTTATTGCGATCTCACGATCGACGGTTTGGCGATCACTGGTTTAGATTATACCTTTTTTACAGACTGTAAAACACACCTTAATTTTTAAGCAATTTAACGACGAAAGAGCCAATTAACGTTTGGTGAGGAACGATGTTTCGTCGTAAGTGGATTGGCGATGCCATCGGCTTTCGAGTGTGACGTCATGGGTTGTCGACTTTCAGATTGACTGGTTAGTTCCGTCGTTACATGTTAGAGGCCTTACGAGTCGCCTTACTTTCAGTTTTTCGCAGAGTTTACAGTCTGTATATTGTGGTCTATGGTTCTGGATTTTTGATAGTGGGACGGGAGGGACACAGTGTTAGCAAGCTTGTCAATCCCCGCAACTCATGTTCGTCGCATTGGTGCACTGGTGCTGCCAGTTGAATCCAATGTTGCCAGAGAGAGATAGGTTTCCCGCGGTATCGAAAATATTGTCATTTTTAAGACTGGCGGGAATTTTAAATCAAACATTGGACATTTTTATATTAATTTCAAGTATAAGACTCACCTGAATTTTGGAGGCAATTTTTCGAAGAAAAAAAAATGCGTTTTATATTCCGTAAAATGCGGTATGTAATTTCGTATATGCAGGGACCTAGTTTCGTAAATGTGTCCGCAAGTCCAATTCCTTTGTATTACACAAGACATTTTGTTTCGCGGGAAAACCAATAGATGGGGCGCTGGCGATCTGAGAATTGTTTTAGTAGATTGTGTATTCTAAAATTGAAACATAAATCTAGAGATATAGCCAAGTTTGGAAAAGATATTATGTTTTGTTGGAGGTTGTTGTAGTTACATTTAAGAAGCATTCTCTCAATGGGTTTAAAAAGTAGAAATTTAATAATATTTCATGATAAAAACTGTACATTCTAGACTATGTATACTATGAAAGCAATTTACATGTTTGTAACAATGTTTTAGGCCCAACTTTTTCTTTGATTTGTTTTCAAAAATTAGTTTATACTTAAAGATAAATAAATTTTACTCTGAAGAAGTAAAAAAAAAAAAAAGAAAAAGAAAAAAGAAAGAAAAAGAAAGAAATAAGGGGAGAACAGTTGCGGATCTAGCTCGTGGCTTAGGCTCCCCAGTTTTCAAGGTGACGAGAATAATTTAAGCTATTATTTATATATTTTTGAAACTTAATAGTAAACTCATGATATATTTCTCATCGTCTGGGGTCTGGTATCCCCCCAGTTTTTACTTTCTAGATCCGCGACTGGGGATGACATCTTTTTAAGTTTTACGGCCTAAGATTATGCTGTGAAGGCTAAGAGACTGTGATGGTGGGAAATGAAAGAAATAATGGAATTTAGAGAGTGGAAGGAAACGGGAGAACCCAGAGAAAACCCTCGAGCACGGTGTTTGTCTACCACAAAGTCCAAACGGCGCGAGCTGGGATCGAACCGAGGACCTCAAGCACCGGAGGTAAACGCTCTACCACTGAGCCACCGCGCTCCCTTTAATGTTTTTGGTTGGCATTACTGATACTGGGTAGAATTGAACTTAAATAAGGGAATTTTTTGTGCTCGTAGATCGAAATTTGTCTTTTTTCCCCAATGTCAATGGGCACCTGAAGAAACTTTTCTAGGGGGGAGGGCCTAAAATCTTTGGTTGCTATACTACGTTTGGCATTTTTTATTTGTATGAAGAAAACCTTAAGAAATTTAATACAGCTTCGTGAGCCAGAGGGGACTTCTGCCCCACCATGCCCCCCTCCCTCTTCGGACGTCCATACCCAATGTTCTTTCGTTGTGGTAGATAAGTGGAGACCATCGTATACACTACACGTTTTAAGTTTTGAATACCCAAACCAACAATTAACTAAACTATAATTGTCAGAGAAAAGCGATTTGCAAGGCCAGCTTTGCGGCTTCTCGCTCCCCACTGTGTATGCTAATTTTCCAAATGAAAATGACGTAATGTGATAATAGCATCCGCAGCGAAAATGGTCACATGTTATTTTCGTACAGAAGTCTGTTGTGTGTAGGGGGAGAAATGACGAACGAGGCGGGGGAGGGGTGTTAGATGGAGAACACGTCCATTGTCCAGTAATTACAAGAGGTTTTCCGATAAAATACGAACAAAATGAAGGTAACACCGCAATTTGTTGAGTGTGAGCTTTTAACGTGTATTCTCTGTGAGGCAGTGACCAACACAATGGAGAACCCACACCAATTCATGGTGAAAGCATGACAAAACTCTGAACCGGACTTCCTCACGTATGTTTATCTTCGTGTGTTTCGGTCTACCGTAGCTATTGTTGTTTCACACATAAAGTTATCTAAGTTTTTGTTGTTTTTTATTCTGGTCCGTGTGTTTTTAGCTTTCTTATCTTTTGCCCCAAAATATCCTAAACTACAACCCCGAGTATGCTATCCCACGCTTTCCTTTTCCGTATGCAATAAATTTAAGAATACGGAATCTCCATACTATACATATTTAATCGCTAGATAGCGAGCACAATTAACAGACCAAAACCATATTTACGAAGAAATTAAATGCCAACTAAAAATAGAAAATTCGTGTTATTATTCAGTTCAAACTCCGCGAATTTTGTCGAAGAATTTTAACCTTAAAATATATAATGCCTGTTGTACTATATGGTTGCGAAACGTGATCACTTACTCTGAAGGTATAACGCAGGCTGAAAGTACTTGAGAATGAAATAACTTCTGGTTACAATAGATGGATAAGAAAGAAGATAGAACCTACTCTTGGGAAGCTAACTCGATTGCAAAAAACTGCATCCCGATATATATCTTACATTCTTCCTCTGCGGAAACCACTATTGCAACCGAAAGTAATATTATATTTGAACCACTTCCAGTTTCAGCAGAATATACAGGATAATCATACAGCGCCGTAACTTAGAGTATTTTCTGGAGAGACAAGCATTAATACGCGTATTTGGGCACCCTAGAAAAAGTTGTTTTTCTAATTCTTGGTCCCCCTCTTTCCATCTTTCTCTTACTTTTTATCGACATCCCGGAGACTGTGGGCCCTCCCGCGCGGCAAGGTATTCGGGGCCGTTAGTTACGCCCCTGGCCTCGTTCCATATATAGCAAATTAATTAAGGAGACAATATTGACAAATGTGAAACCCATACGTATAAATATTATTTCTAGGGCCCCTAATAGTAGACATTTTTACTGAAATGGGCCCTGACTTAACTTTATTTTATTTACTTTTTCTGTGTTGTTTTGTGTATGTAATGTACTGAACCTGTTTGATGCTTCATTTATAATTCCATGTTCGTATCGTATATGGAATAAGAAAATTTTTGTCTTAAAGTGGACACCCTAAAACGACGAGGAGCTTCCCTGGAGGGGCAGTTGCCTCCCTGCCGCCCCCCGCCACAAGTTATGGTCCTGTAGTCACGGTATGTTGGCTTGAGACACTGAATTGTTTAACTGCTCCTTGCTATCTGTTAACAGTAGCGGATCCAAGAGGGGAGCTATAGCTCCCCTTGATGCTCAGGTATACACTGGATTAAATGGGCTTCAATCCTGCTTTACACTGGATAAAGCTGCAAATTAAGGTTTACCCCTTCCCTTGATCATATCCTCGATCTGCCACTGTCTGTTAATCGTTTTTGTTCTATGGTAGTCAACGTTAAAACCGAAAATAGTTTATTTTCACCACTTTCGGTTTGAATAAAGCTACGTGAAGAAATGGGACTTGTATATAAGTTTGGCAAGTGCTATACCTATACACAATATACTATGGATCATTGGACTGTATGGCTCAGAGACTTGGACATTACAGAAGTTAAAGAAGAAATATTTAAAGAACTTCGAAATGTGGTGTTACAGAAAGATGGAGAAGATAAAATGGACAGAGAGAGTAACAAACGATGTTTTAAAACGGTTAGAAGAAAAGAGGACGCTTTTAGCCACCATCCTCCATAGGACACTTCTTGCGAAGAAATTGTCTTCTTCATACCGCCATAGAAGGAAAGATGGAAGGAAAGCGAGGAATAGGAAGAAGAAGAACACAACTGGTAGATGATTTCAAAAACAGAAGAAAATATTGGGAATTAGAAGTGGAAGCAAATGGTCGAGTAACGTCGAAGAAACAATTCCAGACTGAAACACATAAACAAAAATTCGTTTGTCTCAGGGCCTGGCAAGAGTAATAATAATAATAATAATAATAATAATAATAATAATAATAATAATAATAATAATAATAATAATAATAATAATAATAATAATAATAATGTTTACCACGCTGAACTGATTTCTAAAATAGCGCTTCTCACTATGTGTTAGCATTTTGTCTATTGGCTTCTAATGTCAGGCGGACGGATTTGGGTACCTAGCCGTTTTATAAGCCTTCCATATCTATACATAGCGTATTGTGGAAGTCTAATAACTGTGTTAGCAAAATGGAGTGAGAAACCGTTGAAGGCATCGGGAAAGATAGCTATAAATAGAATCTCAGTAAAAATTCATAAGGCATAATAACCGTCACGACAATTGATTTACGACACTGCAATTGAAGAGGATTTTTTTAACAAGATCTATTCAAATAGATCGTAATTAGTCACTGATATAAATTGAAACGTAAGTGATCCAATAGTACTTTCAGGACGCCATATTTGATGCTTTCAGAATGACTTTGTACGACAAGGAGAACCCACATACGGAAGTCATAAACTACTTTTAGGCCATAAATCATATTCGGTGGTGAGTGGTTTGAATATCAATATGTATTTAATGGCCTTTTGCGTTTCGAGTAACAAGAATTACGAGCAATTATAATATTATTTTGCTACCAAACAGCTACATAATTGCTTTATTTGCAGGTTTGTTCCGTTACATATAAATCAATTCTTTTAATCAGAGGATCTATTTTAAGCGAATGACAGTGAAAGAGTTTTTCAAGCATACATAGTTAATTAGAGGCGAAGTTTTATCGTTTCGCAAAAATAAACTTTATTTTTAAACTGGATGAGCGGCCTTCCTTCGCATGGGGAAAATAAGTATATGGAAATGTACCTCCTTCTCTGCTTATTATTCGCATTTCAATAGAAGTGAAATTAGAAAGGCCCAAAAGATAATCAACGATGTATTACAAAAGTTCTTGATTCAGGAATTAACCGTCTTCCAATATTTATTTCAAATGTTGTCAATTGTTTTCCGTGACGCGATCACAAATCACACACAATGTCTATTCCAATGTGGCGCGAAAATATTGCAACAATGTTTTGTTCAGTAGAGTCTAATAAAAGTCCGTGATATAAAACCCGTCATCCATTTTATTTACAAAATAAATCTCTATAACAAAATATAGAAGAGGCTGTGCTTTGATAAAAACAACTAAGGTGTAAAAGTAAATGGTCAGGTTTTCAGCACAATAAGGTTTGTTGGTGACATAGCACTGATAGCGGAGAACGAAAAGGACTTACAGGAAACACTTTCAAACTTGAAAGACCAACTGGAAAAAAAATGCAAAATGGATATAAATAGGATTGAAACCAAAGTGATGAAGTGCACAAGAGCAGGACAGGGAGGGACAAACGTGTGGCTAGAGAGAGAGAGAGAGAGAGAAAATCGAAGACCTTAAGATGTTCCCCTATTTAAGAAGTCTAATATCCTCGGATGGAAGAAGTGAAAAAGACGTAAGCGCAGGATAAACAAGCATTCAATAGGAAAAGAGGACTACTAACATCAAGAAATGTGTCGTTAGACGTTCGAAAAAGATTTATTAAGACCCTGGTATGGAGCGTGGCTCTTAACGGATCAGAGACGTGGACATTGAGAAAAGCTGAAATATTCAAGCTGGAAGCATTTGAAATGCGCTGTTGACAAAATGGTGCGCATATAATGGACCGAAAGGAAAAGGAATAAAGTTGTACTAAAGGAAGCTAATGAAGGACGACAGATCATGAAGATAATAGGAAAAAGAAGAAACAGCACGCTTGGCCATATTATTCGGCACTCCGATTGGATCATCGTGTTGATAGAGGGAAAGGCAGAAGGAAAACCAGGAAAAGGAAGACCAATGGTAGTATATCTAGATGCAATTACGAAGAACAGGCCTTATAAAAGTATAAAACAGGTCTCCCAAGAGAGAGAAGAGTTTTAAAATTTCCATGTTGCCAACCAATCTATGGTTAAGGAGAGAAAGAAGAAGATAATAAAATAAATCTCCTTAGACTTGGAATGTTGGAAAATGTTGGATCCATTTACTTCTAATCATCTTATATACAGACCTTCATCTTCCTAACTTAAGGCGCCCATCAGATGCTTTATTTTTGTATTAATTTTGGACTCCATATACTCTTTTCGGATATGTCGTGTAATCAAAGTGGTGATTGCAAACTAGTTGAAGTGGATACTAATTAATGTTCTAAAATTCATTTCAGACTTTCTAACCATTTTCATGTGGTGCGGTCACAAACAACAGCGGTCCCTAATTCGATCCCAGGCTATTTGATTTCGTAGTGTCCATCGCTTTTCTCGGGGGTTCTTCCATTTCTTACCATATTTTCATTCCGCGAATTATTTCAAAGTAACTCTTTCATTAGCCATTAGGGTCCTTTAACCTAAGGGATATTAAATTAGAAATTTCATTTCAATACATCTTTTATAACTAAATCAACTATAATTTTGACGTCTTATAATATTTCAGAGCTACAGAATTGAGAGTCTAGGCGCTCGATTTAAACTCGTACAAGTCATGACGCAAATGAAGAAACATCATTGTACAGGTGATGAATGATGCCTTTGGCTTCAATTTAAAATTAGCTTTGGAGTTATCTCCAGGATACAATAAGCGTTTTCCGTCTGAAGAAAATTTGGGATCCAACTCTCTGTGTGCAGAAAGGCAACGTGTTTCGGTCACTCACTTCCAACTCTCATTTTTAGATTGTTTATATTAGGTTTAAGTGTTTTGATATAAAACATCTTGCGAGGTTGCCCTTCTTTCTGCTTGCGATTCTATATATGCATTACAAAGCGAGGAGGTGTTATATATATACACAATATGACACTCACATGTGAAATACACATGTTTGTAATATAGGGTTATGCAAAGAAGCGCGCCGGTTTTGTTACATGCAATTACGAACTTTACTTTTTCAAAACACACTAACAAAATTCATAAACATATTCATCACACATTCCGATTTCAGGTATGGCGAATGACGTCGGGCATATGACCTTCCCTACTGCGCTGGCATGCAATAACTCTGTTCGTGAAATTCGCTATGACTGTCTGACTAACAGCCACGATGTTTCGCTCAGAACGATCACTATGACGACGCCTAAGATTTTAATGTTCACTGTTGAACTCGTTTCAATTAACGTTTTCATAAGTCTGTGAACTGTTGATTCATTCGGTGCCTCATTTCGCCCTAGAACCGAGCGAAGTTGCCTAACAGTTGCTGCATAACTTTCTCCGTTCTGATAAAAAGTGTTCACAACTAACACACGTTGCTCTGAAGTAAACTGCTCCATGGCTGGACTCAGACTGAACAAATGCGAGAAATTCAGACTAAGGCGACCATCGGAATGTTTGTGGGTAGAGCAAGAATACAAAACCATGTCGGTAACCTAGAAACAAAAATTTGCCAGACGATCCAAAACCGACCTTTTTGAATAGCCCTCTAGAAGAGGAAATGTGGTATTTGATTTTGGTATTTATTTCCAGCTTTATTAATTATATGTAGAAGAAGGCGTTGTGATCGTGAGAAAAAAATCGAAATCAAATTTCAATGGATTGACATGTTTCATGGGTTCTATATGATGAAAAAGCCTTTTTAGATGCCTATGTATTCGTTCGCTTGTCTCAATGTAGGGAAGATGCGGGCAATGGCGATCACCTAAGAAAAAATTATTGTCTTTCACTAGTATAAGCAAAATTTATTGAACTAAAAATGTTAACATACTCTGTCATTATTTTGGAACTGGTTCATGGAATGCTAACCAATGATGACGGCGCCATGGAGCTTCGTACAGGACCCACTTCTCATCACATCTCAATACCCTGTCCAGAAATGGCTCCTACCTCAGACGAGACAGCAAAGAAACACACGTGTCTGCTAGTATTGCCTTCTGGCCGGAGTCAAATCATGTGGGACCCATCGACTCAGCTTGTAGTGCTTCCTGATTTGATGGAGGTGGTGGTAAATGGTTTCTTTACTCACACAGAATTGTATCCCAGTTCGTCACATGTCTGGCCAATGTTCGCCTCAATTGCTGCCTGAAGACCTTCTTTTTGTACATGTGTTGGTCTTCCGTCTACGAGTGTTTCGTCACCGACCTTAAACTTGTTAAACCACCGCTGCACTGCCCGCGTAGTCACGATACCCTACCAAAGGCCTGGCATATCTCCCGCCCCGCTCCAGCGGCGTTTGACCTCAGTTTGAACTCGTACAGCATACACGCCCTTATAACGGTCTGTGGAGGTCTCATGTCCACTCTGTCCTTACACAAGTTCACGGTGTAACTGAACTGCCACAACCAGGTAGTATGTTGGATATATCCACACCAACAATTGACCTTCGCCGTATCTCCATTCGCATTCAACTCCCGGTGTGAGGGCCAATTGAATACCTCCACAAAAAGCGACAGAATTTGCTTGGTTATCTTTATGTATCGGAAATTGTTTTCCTTTTCATTTTGAGTTTTCCATTCTTCCTTGCCATTTGTTTGCTTGCTTACTTTAATTTTTTCACTCTTCCTGGTGGAGATTTTCTTCATTTTTCTCTCTTCTGAAAGTCTTTTTCTTCGAGTAGCTGTCAAAATTTCGGAACGTTATTCTCTACGAAATAGTGTCTTCTTAGCTGGTGCAGGTCAACCTGATATAGAAGGAGTTGCAGAGATTGCACTGGAGGGAATAAATCTTGATCACTTGCGTTATCTTTAATCTTTAAATGTCAGAGAATGTTCCGCAATTTCCTTCTGGTTTGGTTTACTGTATTTTGTATTCAGATTCTGAAACCGAAAGCTTTTATCAGCTTGCTGAAGATGAGTTTAATTTTCAGATAACGTGGGGGCTTCTTGATATACGTATATTTAACCTAATGGCCTCGGAGTCTTTGGTAGATATTTCTTGATACGGCTGTATACTCAGTGGTGCCCACCCCCCCTCATGTCCATGACGCACCCCCCCCTGAATTGTCTATCCGTAGGTGTTCTTGCATGAAAAAAGTCTTTTCGATTAATTTTTACACCCCATCAAACATATTTATATAGATTTTTACCCCCCCCCAAATATTTCAATGACGCAGTTTGCGTCATAGCCCCCCTTTGTGGGCACCCCTGGTATACTCACAAATGAAGATGATAATTGCTCACGATTTTCCTGGAGAGTTGGGACTGACTGTTTCTCAGAAAGTCCACTCGATTCAATGGATTTACGATCTGGGTTTACGTGAACAACTTTGGATACTTGATGTTGAGGTCGTCCATTGAACTGGTTACTTTGTGTTGATCTTCCGTATTGTTCCTCACGATCATGGAACCCAAAATATTTATAGTAAATATATTAGGATCTAGCGGCCAAATTAAAGTAGCTTGATTTGAGATACATCTTTGGCAATACTTGCAACGCTTCCGTATATACAGGGGTAGACAAAAAAATCTAAAACGTTTGCAAAAGTGTAAAAAGCATACCTAGTATGGTGTGGATCCTCCTTTTGCGTCCAAAATAGTTTGAATCCGACGTGGAATGGACATATACAGCTCCTGAATCGTAGTGTGTGGAATTTTGTACCATTGTTCCTTCAAAATATGCTCCAATTCCTTAAGGGATGCTGGTGCAGGGTAATGAGACCAAACACGCCTTTCTAACTCAGACCACAATGGCTCAATGATGTTCAGATCTGGTGATTGTGGAACGCAGGGGAGGTGTGATAGCTCCTGGTCATGCTCCTCAAACCATGATTTCACCGTTTTTGAAGCGTGATAGGGTGCCAAATCATCTTGGTAGATGCCATCACCATCAGGGAACAATATTAGGGCCATGGGTAGAACCTGGTCCCCCAAAATGGCCTCATACGCCTTAGCATTCATCATTCTATGAGGACTATGATGGGACTTGCAGAAAACCACGATATCACTGTCCATACTGTAACAGAACCACCCCCATGCTTTACAGTTGGGAGCAGACAGTTTGTATCATAGGCCTGCGACGGTGTTCTCCATACATAAGCACGACCGGTTGTTGGAAACAAGGTGAAGGTCGATTCATCGGACCACATTACGTGTTTCCACTGCTCATGAGTCCACGCCTTGTGGTCCTTGCACCACTGGATACGCCTCGTCGCATTTACTGCTGTGACCAGAGGTTTGCTGATAACGGCCCTGCCATGAATTTTCATTTTATGAAGTTCCCGTCGCATTGTTTTCGATGAAACGGAGTTCTGTAGGCCGGAATTGAGTTCAGACGTAATTTTCATTGCAGTGGTCTTCTTTTTAGCTGCTACAATCCGTTTTAATGCCCTCCGGTCCCTATATGACAGGATTGTCTTTCGACCACTGTTGTGCTTTGCAGACGTCGTTTGCCCATGAATTGTTTATGCTCTCGTGACACTGGACACAGTGCGTTTCGATACCCCCACAGTATTTGCCACTGTTGCCACTGAAGCTCCAACCAGACGGGCACCAACGATCATGCCTCTTTGGAAGTCTGTCAGGTCGCCCATTTTACCGCACCACTTTCACACCACGACACTCAGAGGTGAACGGGTTACTGCTGACGGAAGAAGAAGGTCCACATGACACATTGAAAACAAACAAACAAAAAAAAAAAGATCGGCAACCGCAACACGTGTGGTACTGTGTAGGGCCAAACTTACGTGCCTTGTATGAAATGTTTTTAGATTTTTTTGTCTACCCCTGTATATTCTTGATATAATAAGCGATTGAAATCCTCAAGCTCAACCCTTTTGCCCTATAGTCCTATTGATTTAATCATTCTCAATACCATTAGCGTAACTAGAATATTTTGCTCCGGTAGGTCAACGCCCCTTAGTTCTGAGAATTGAAGTTTTTCAATGAACACATGGTATTCCAACTGTATTCTGGAGTGTACCAATAGTCTTTTGCGGAGCTTGCCTCCCAGGTTACCCTCTGGTTACGCCTATATTTAATACGCTTTTAATGTTTATAATCTCCTCGAACTATCACTTTTTTCAGAATTGTTTCCATGCAATGAGGCTCTGAGGGAGAATGATACAAGCAAGATTGAGGAAAAAGACCAAAATAACGGAGACCCAATTTGGCTTTTTGCTATGGCTATCAAGAACGGATGCAATATTTGCACTTAAGATGCAAATCGAAAAATACAGAGAATACTACAACGTTCTTTATGTGGGTTTCATCGACATAGACAAAGCATATGATAGAGTACCATGGGATCTTATTTGTGGGCACTGAAGAAGAAGAGGTATTCCAAATATATACATCTATATAATTCAAGATATGTATAACGGGTGTAGGACAGGAGTTCACAGTTAAAGTGGAGCTTCATCAGTAATTTAATCTTAGACCATTTAGTTTGCAATTGTGATGGAGGAATTTACAAAGAATATCCAAGAGTTAGCATTTTGGAATATGCTATTTGCAGATGACATTATGCTACTGGTGAGTGAGTGAACTAAGGCAGCATTGTAAGGGAAATTAGATGCTTGGAAAGGAGAATTGGAGAGCAAAGAGCTTAGAATTTGTAAAACCAAGACAGTGTCTTTTCAGGAAAAAATATAATACAAGAATACACTGGACTTAGAAGAAGTGATAATTACGAAAAATTTCAAGTACTAGGTATCAAAACTATAGGAAAATGCAAGAATACAAGATGTCAACAGCAGAATTAGCAGCGGTTGGACAAAATGGAGAGACGCAGCAGGAGTGTTGTGTGACCAATATGCCTTAAAGGAAAATTTTACAAAACAGTATTGAGACCTGCCTTATTGTACGGAGCGGAATGTTGGACGACGTGGAAGAGAGACTAACAGAAGTTGCTTGTTGCGGAGATGAAGATTCTGCGGTGGATGTATGGAGTGACGCGGAAGAGCAAAATTAAGAATAAAGTGATCTAGGGAACAGTAAAGTTAAGACCAGTAGTACAGAAGGTCAATTCACCTAAGGTGGCCAATTTTACAGAAATGATGACGAGCACAGCGTAGGAGAAGGAACCAGAAGTCAGTAGCCCATGAATCCAGTAGTGAGTAACGTACAACGCTGTGTGGAAGTTGTTGTGGTCGACAGCCATTATGCCTGTTAAAGTGACACCTTATTGAGAAGGGTACATATGTGCACTTTCCGATGCACAATTCAGTGTGTCAGTGATTGTGAAAACGTGTGCGGCAAAGGGCAACAATATTAGTTGGCGTACAGTAGCAAGGGTAAGCCAGCGCTGTAAAAGCACCGACCCAAAATATCAAGATCAAGTCGTGAGAGTGAAAAGGAAACGGGCATGTCCAGTCAGGGCACCACGCGTTGTGAGAAACATCAGTGCATCAGTTGTGAAGGAGAGCCCACCCAAACAAAGCAATCTTGCCACCTGATGCAGGATATCACAGAGCACATTGTGTCGTGTAATAAAGGACAATTTGGGACTGAAAAAACTTCATAAGGCGATGGGGCATAAGTTATCACCAAGGCACATTCAAGAAAGATTCACGAACGCAAGAAACTTGTATAAATAGTACTTCTCAGGTAAAACATGGCAGTATGTTGTCACTCTGGATGAAGCCTGGATCTACCTTGATTACACCAATAAGCTCAGGGTTATTTTTTATTCACACATGATACGAATGGCCGCGGCGAGTTCGTCCATGAATGTCACGAGAAGTTTTCGAAATGGTTCATGATGGTGGCAAGTTTCTGCGCCCGTGGTAAGTTGCCATTACATCGTGTGGATTCCAAGGCCAAGGTGAATGCAGCCTACTTTCAAACGAAGATCATGGAACCATTATACACAACGCACATCCCACTGTTGTATGGCAGACACACTCGGAAGGTGTGGATCCACATGGACAAAGCATCCAGTCACACTGCTCGCAGTTCTGTCGCGTATTATCAGCGTATGACAATGGAGACTGCTGTGTCTGTTATATCCTTCTCGTCCATACCTGTGAAGTCACCAGATGCGTTGCCGATAGATTTCTGCGCTTTTGGCCTTCTGAAACAAGACCTCACGCGAAGGCGTCCCACTACCATAGCTGGGCTCTGGAAAGCTTGCTACGCAGTGTGGTCTACACCTCCCCTCATACACCTTCGAAGCGCACTGATTCAGTGGAAATTGCGTTGCAGGGCGATAGTCCCAGCTCATGGCTACCACATTGAACACAAGCGCTGTGTGGTGGAAGGGATTGTCGTGAGCAGGTGAGCGCGCAAACTTTGGCCATCTTAGGTGAATTGACCTTCTGTAGAAAAACTGCAAGAAATTGGATTGAGATGGTTTGGGCATGTAAGAAGAAGAACTTTTGGAATATGTAGGTCACCAAGTGGATGCTATAGAACTAAATGGGAAACACGCCCGAGGCTGGCCAAGGAAGAAGTGTGGAGACTGTATTAAGAACGATATAGTGCAATGTGGTGTCACAGCGGATATGACACGAGATAGAAACAGGCGGAGGACAGCGATCCGAAAAATCGACCGATCCTAGCTAACTAGGAAAAAGGCTTAGAAGAAGAAGAGAGTGTATATATACAGAGTCCGCCAGAAAAATGTATACACTCTTTGTCATGCTGTATCAGGATATTGGCATTGACAAATATTCTAAAATGGTTTTTCAGCGTTGTCAACATTGTCGACATTGTCAATTGTTTCCAGTTGGGACCTTCAAGAATCTTCGCCAGAAGATTACAAAGACATGTGTATCGATCTCCATTGAAACAATGACCGTTGTAGCTGCAGCGACCCCTCGTCGTTCCATACGCCCCAAACTTCTCAACAATGCGTTTGATTGTTAGGCGGGTTTGGTGCTTAAGTACCAAACTCCTCTCTCCACTGACCTTGCCCTTTGATGGCATTCCCAAACCAATTAAAACAACTTCAAAATATACACTCATGTCCAAAATTATTGTCGCATGTCTATAAATGTATTGTTGTAGGAATACAATTTGATAACGAATTCGCCCGGTATTTCTTGTAATGTTAGTGTGTGTATAATCGACAAAGACATGTATGTGGCAAATTTCATATCAAAAGGGTAGTAAATAAGAATAATAAAACGAAAATAAAACTTTCTTGTCCATTTAGCAACATTTTATTTTACTCATTCTAATTTTTGTATTTATAATTCTTTTCCTATGAAATTTACCACAAATATATATTTTCCCGATTATACACATAGTATCAGTATTAAAAGTACCCTGCAAAATCATTAACAAATTATATTCTTACAAGAAGACAGTCATAAATATGCAACAAACATTATGGACATCAGTGTGCATACGCTGTTCAAACGTTAAGCGTACTCCTGCCATTTTCTTATCTCACTACCCGTGCTGACAGTACCGACATCTATTGAGCGAAAAACCGTACTAGAATATAATTTTAAGGGGAAACAATACCGACATCTGTAGGTCGAAAAACCCTACTACAACATACTTAAATTTCAGAACAAATTGTCAATGCTAGTATCCCGATACAAAATGACAAAGAGTGTATACATTTTTCTGGCAGACTCTTATACACAGTGAAAATAATTTTCAATATTTCAAATATTTCTTGTGACAAGTAAAATCACGAAATTATGGAATTAACTTCGTCTCTCAAGGATGTAAGAAAGAAAAATCAATGAAGAAGATTTTAATAAAGCTTAAGAATACGGAGATGGGAGTAATTGGAGTTAGACAGATGAGAAAACTACAGAATTTAAATGAAAACGGTACCTTGTGATGGAGAAAAAAAAAATAACTTGTGGAAGAAGGTCGTGGAAGGGGTTATAAAGAAAAAGAATTTAAAAAAAAACTTATTCCGCCTATCAACGAGTCATTGTGTAAAGAGAAAATAAAATACCTTCTCATGAGAGTTTTTTTTTTTTTTAATCCGTTTTTTCGAATGACTTTTTTGGGGATTTTAACTTCCAATTTGTGGCTGAATCAGAATTGCTTGGAAGTAATCAAAGACTTTCCTAGTGATTGTCAGGAGAGCATTCATTCATTCGCTTTTAATGCGTTTTCTTCATTTCATTTATCAGGGTTTCCGTCAGATAGAAAGAGAGAATTCTTATCAACGTTGAGGTATATTAGTGCATCCAATATGCTGTAAGCACTTAAGATATATATATATATATATATATATATATATATATATATATATATATATATATATATATATATATATATATATATATATATATATATATATATATATATATATATATATATATAATAGTATCTTTCATAAGCTTATTATTGTTACAAATCTTTCTCAATACCGTCTATGACGTTAGAGTGACGTCATCGAAGTTTTCGTGGATGATTACAAAGCACCGAACTCTGTTTTTGACGTCAAAACTAATACTCGTTTTCTTTTCTTTTGTCTTTTCATCTCCGCTTCAGGAAAGTAGGGCTTTCCGTTATTTCTGTGTCGACAACCATTGCGACATGGTGGCTCAGTGGTAAAGCGCTTACCTCTGGTGCGTGGATGCCCAGGTTCGATCCCCGGCCAAGTTTCCGGTTAACAACATCGTGTTCGTAGAGTTTCTCGGGGTACTCCAATTTCCTCCCACTTCCACATTCCACCAATTTTTCCATCATCTCTCGCTTTAATCATCGACTCCCTTAGTCTAAAGGGCATATGCGAGGGACGTTAAACTGAAAGTTGAAATTTTTTTCGACGAGGTCATGAAGGTGACAATATGGTTAGCGTATGCGGATTTGATAATGGAGACAGATCCGTCTTCAATTCCTGGTGGGAGTTTATGTGATTTGGATTTAACGTTAAGCTGTGTGAGATGTACGTTCACGTCTCATATAATCTCGCTGCTGGAAGGAACGCTAAATTCTAATCCAACCAACGAGATCATGAAGGACTGAAACAATGATGCCAACTTGAAACATAATAAAATCCCATTTTGAGAGGCAGAAATTCCCATTTTGCTCTTGAATTTCCCACGTTACACCAGGCCCGTAGCCAGCCCAAAAATGTAAGGGGGGCAGACTGAAGTTAGGGCGGTTCGATCCAACCATATTATAGTTCATCAGCATATTATAGTTCATTTGCAAGCCTACCGTGAAAATTTTAGGGGGGCAGCAAAACTTCCCCCTGGATACGGGCCTGCGTTACACTAATTAAAATAATTAATATATGGCATGTCACTCGCTTTCTTCAATATATGAGTGAACTATGAACACTAGCCTATTCTTAAATGTCGATCTATGCATTTATCGAATACTTGATGAATAAGTATTGTCCTTAATTGAAAGAAAAGAAATTGAAAATACGGACGAAAGCAAGTACACTTTTTGCCAGCATTTAGCATTTACATCACGCCTTTGTGAAATCATCTTCTACTGAACTTAACGATAGGCCTATCGGAAGAATTTTATTTTTCAGTCAGTTTGTGTGTAACATTTTCGGAGTTCGTTGTTTCTTATTTCGTAGTTTCTTCTTCCGTTATTTTTTTTTTTAAATAATTTTATTAATTAAATACCAGAGAATAATGTACGTATCTTGGAGCTTGCGTTTTGAGAATCACAAGTTACTTCGGCAATGACTTCGAGCTTATTGTGGAGTCATTAATCTATTTCCCCTCCATAGAGTATTCTGTTACTGACAATGAAGTATGAACAATCATATATGTTGCCAATAGCGACAAAAATTCCCTTTTTAAGAAATCGATGTTAAAAAATCCTACAAAATGTTTTTTTTTCACGGGTTGGTATCACTGGACAGAACTTAATTTAGTGGAGTTGGCTTTGAGCCATTATGTCCTGCTTTATCTCAAAATAATCGTCTATCTCTCCGTCCAGTTATCATCGCGATTGCTGCGGATCACCTAGTGCCCTTTTCTGTCTGCTGACGCTACTGCCAATGGTGAGGAGGCAGTACGTCAGATATTGTTACTGACCTACTCAGTGGAGTTTTCTAATGTTCTGTATTGAAGTCACTTATGTTTCGATTCATCCACTTTAGATAACAACAAACTGAAAATGTGGTCGTTAACCGTGGCAGTTTGCAGCAGTACGAGCTGTGAGAGGACCGAACCGCTGTGTATAAAATGTAAACGTAAGGTCGTATATGATACAATATAAATAGAAGCTGCTCAAAAGTCGTAACTTCCAACGGTAGGATTTTCAACCTGCGGCGGTTGGAAACCCACTCCGTCGTGGACTAAAGTACTCATTTAAAGTCAGTGTAGTTAGCAAAACGTGGCGGTTGACCGAAAACGCTGCCGCAACCACCAGCAGCATAAAAGAGGCCTTAGGGGTGTGTGAAGGCGTCTTATCATCCACCAAAGAGGAAACATTAGATAGAATGTGTCGAAAATTTAGTGCTCAATTTGTGGCGATAATTTTATTTGCTTTGGCACAATAAAACTAAATATGAGGGTTGATTTTGAGAGGACCTCCATTCATCCATTGGTTCCTCCACTTACTCAAAATCAATTCAAAACTTAGTCAGTAATTATTACTTAATTTGTGATAATTGGATATACAATTTGTACCCACTAACAAAGGATTAATTTCTGGCATAGCTTGAAGTTGTGCTTTAATCAAAACCGATTTTAGATCTAACATATAAAAACATTTGTGCTAATGAGTTCAGGGTTAAGAAATTCTTCTATTTCTTGTCTTAATACTGGGTACACATTATAAACTTCTTAATACATTTTAGCACAAATAAACCGCTAATTATTGACATTCTTTTGCATCAAGTTCGAGCAGATAGAGGCCCACTATAGATTCGAGTGTCGGCTTTACGTATAAGATAAACAAGCTATAGTTTAGGGCTCCACCCTCTTGGGGATCCCAAACATTAAAGGAAAAAATTGAATGGACATTTCTAAAATATAATAAAAACAATAAATAAAGTAAAATCTTAACAAATAAAACACAGTTCTGACCAGAGCAGAATGAAATATATTAAAAACTATACTTACAATGTGTTACAGTTTCAAGGACCTAACGTCCTCTTCATCAGTGTCGGTGTCTGATGAAGAGGACGTTAGGTCCTTGAAACTGTAACACATTGTAAGTATAGTTTTTAATATATTTCATTCTGCTCTGGTCAGAACTGTGTTTTATTTGTTAAGCTACTTATCCAGAGCTATGGAGTTTGTTCAAAGTAAAATCTACATATAGCAACAGTGCTTAGTTTGTGTAGGTCCCTATGATGTAAGTAAAGGACCCCCTTCTGCTACTCTGCTTCCTAAAATAACAATAGTGTCTTCATTTCTGTATATAGGGTCCTACGTTCATCTGGACACATAAAGAGCTCCATTATCTTCAGTAGCTTAGGGCCCAACCAAACCTAAATCCAGCTCTGATAGATTCCCACACTTAACCTCCATTTTCTACTTTATTAAATATTATATTCTTTCTGTAAAATCATAGGGACAACGTAGCACAAATCCATCAGTAAATTTTCGATACATTGGATCTAAAATGGCTTTGTATCTTGTATTGTTTCTTTCATTCTTCTTCTTTTATAGACTTTTTAAAATTCTTTTTTCGTTCATATACTATAGGCACCGGCTTATTTAATAAAAAGGCCTATGAAGTAATACATTAAATGATTCGGGGACCAACAAACTCTCACAACAAGTGAAAATTTCACCGTTGTTGGCCAAGGTAGCTAACAGCAGGAATACGCTTCATCGTTACTCACTCAAGAACGCAGATATACCAAATGCAAGGAAAGTTAATGGCATACGACTAATGGCATACGACTATCAACTAGGTGGATGATCAAAAACAACCGAATTAAAATCACAATATTTATTAGGCTGAGGGCCTCAATATTTAATTACACAATTTAAAAAGTACTATATTACAGTGTGAAAATTGAATAAATATTTGTCTAAAATGTAAGACCAGTGTTTTTACAAACTGAGATACTTATGATAGTTGTTCCGCCGTGAAGCACGTATTTTCTTCTGTAGGAGCTAACTACTTGTTCCTGCAATGCTGAATTCCAAGTGCACGTACTTTTTCTTTCTTCTATGGAGCCTATTACCTGTTCCTTGCACCGTCGAGATTCAAATGGTCGAGTTTCTTCCGCAGAGCAGCGTTGCCAGACTCACAGCTCGGAATTATTCCAAAACCTGATCGAAATTATGCTAGATTCGGTCAAATTATGCTAGATCCTCATAATTACTAATTCAGAAGTTTTTAAAGAAAAAATCTCTAAAATTAAAAACAATAACTCAGGATGTAGACAAGTCTTTCTATTTTTTTTAATTTTTAGTTCCTACAAACCTAAATCAAACAAACAAAAAGAAATGATTGAAGTTCCAACACAAACATTAAAATTTCTGGAAACTAGAGGTTTTTTTGTACCTTCAGATTTTTTTTTTTTTTCATTTTGAAAGAAAATGACCTCGCAGTCAAAGGATTAGAAAACCCTGGGTAGAGCTAAAGAAAATAATAATAAAAAAAAATAAAAGCAAAAATGCATCTCTGGGGTGGACTGGTTCAAACATCGCGAAAGGCCTTTGAGACACCTGCATTTGTGTGCTATATGTTACACCTTAACGTCAAGAAGCTACCGTCTCCAATAAAAGTCGTTTTCTAACTCATTTTCAGAAACACTAAGTTTATTTTTACTCCCACGCCCCTTCTCTAATAAAGGCATCGGTAAAGGGATGACCTCCAGCAGTTTTAAATTTGCTTCCAATAATATGATTGCCTGTATGGTTTACCCGACTGTATGAATCAACGGGAGACGATACATTTTTGCCGACCTTTTTCTTGCCACGACCAACTTCTTTCTCATCCCCAGATTTTGCGGCTTTTTGATGAACTTGCTGAAATTATACTAGATTTGGGCAGGATGCTAGATGCTAAAGACATGCAAATTATGCTAGATCTAGCATCATTATGCTAGATCTGGCACCGCTGATGCAGAGCATAAGCAGTTCATAGGTTCGCCGACTGCACCTGTAGGGTGACGTCACCTGGAGAGTTCTGTAGGAAGGGACTACCACAATACTGCTTTCTTTGATTTGTTTAATTTTTCTTCATCTATAAATATCTTCTTAATTTATAGTTATCGTCTGTAACTTCCCGAATTCTTCGTTTAAAGACATATTTTATAATTTCTTTGATTCTTGATTTATAAACATCTTTCTTAACTTATTTCATTCTTTTCATTTATAGGTATCTTTCGTAATTTTCTTCTTTACTCATAGGCATATTTCGAAACTTCTTTTAATTTCTTTTGTTCGTGGTTAATTCGTTTAGAGTAATACTTCTTTCAGCACTGAGGCTGTTCGACGCGGAGAATTATAGTTAAATTTTGAGATCCAACCATAACATCCTCCACTGGGAATCGAAACAGTGTTCTGTGCAGATGCTCCGGGCGCGAGGGGCACCAAATTTTGTGTTTACACATAAAGTGTTATTAAACACTTCTAGAAGTTGGTAGCTTTCTTAAGTTTATGCTAAAAATAATCAAATAGCTTGTAGAAATATATGGTACTAATTTATTTTTTCTTGCTTTACAGGTACTTCAAGATTCTCATACTAACCGCAGAATATTATCGAGGTATGTATAAGCTGTTTCTCCTTCTTTCGCAGAAATCGCTATCTATCTTCTCTCAGTGTTTATATTTAAGAAGCAGTTTGGTTTTGGTAAATCAAGGAAATAGCTCAGTAAAAGTTTTGACACACATCTGGCAAAGAACACTGTCTTTTTACATACATACCAGGCATTCGTAACTGTATGGACGGTTGGATATTTGCCGCTGACTTATGTTACCAGTGATTAATGTAATGCAAGCTCCATGTTCTCCGAATAGTCGTACACATCTTTTCTACGAGAAAATGATATATATATATATATATATATATATATATATATATATATATATATATATATATATATATTTCACACAATCTGGAACAAATTCAAAAGAAGTACATAAACTCATATCTTTTGGCTCAACATTCAATATTACCGGATACAATACATGTGGCTGCTAGCTTCTTGTTTTAGAAAAAGACGTGCTACGAAAGAGAAATTCAGAAACATACCTGGGAGAATTGCCCAACTACGGAGCAAAGAATTCCCCGGGAGGAATATGAGCTAGGATTTACTCAGTATGTTGAACCATGCATATTTACAAGAATATAATCTTCTCCTTTGAACGTTTCACATTTCATTGTCTTCATTGGAAAATGTCTGACGTCCAGGCGCTTACGCAGGGGGTGGGTCCTGGGGTCCGGACCCCCCGAAATCCCGACTTTTTTGTAAATGTTGTCTACTTTTAGGGGCAACTTTAGAAATTTTCATATAATTTAGCCTCAAATTGTATTTGGACTCCTCCCGAAACACTTTAGACCCCTCCCGAAATAAATTCCTGAGTACGTCCCTGCTAACGTCTTCATTGGATTTAATACAATAGATTTAATAGGAATGTTTGGATGACTTAGGTGTAGGTTCGCATCTAGAACTTTGTCTTAGGACGGTTCCAAAGTTCGGGGAATAGATACTACCAGACACTACGTCTATGTAGTTGTACCGGTGTTATTATACACCCGAAGAAACAAAGAATAATTAAGTACTGTCACCTAGAGTCCGTCAGAAAAAAATGTGTACACTGTTTAAGAAATAAACATATATATCATATTTCCTAATTACATTTAATTATTCTTCGAACATGTATTAGAAACCTTCAGGTAAGTATATGTTCACATTAGATGTTCAAAATCTTGGCCGTTGGCGGCCAAACACCTAACAGAATGACGAGCGGACTTGTTGCTGTAGCATTCTTCCCGATCTTGATTTGTGAATTTTTTTTTTTAAACTGCAATTTCATTCCCAGTCGAAACTGGGCGGGCCACAGAAGGTAACGCCTTCTCCAGGGCCAGGAGAAAAACAGAATTGTTAGAAGCGCCTGATTATAGATGGGATACAGGAAGCTATTGATTGTGGTAATGCACGGTCATCGTTATATCGTTAGATGTAGATGAAGTGCAGAGTAGGAGAGATTATGGACGATAGATATGCAGATGGCTTTGATAGATGCGACGACGTGGGTTATAAGTTGCCGTGGCCTGGTCAAGTTCATGCAGTGCAAGTAGATGGTCGACTGGTGGATAGGCATGCCGTGGTCGTGCAGGAGTCTGATCGAGCAGAGCACCGAGAATTGGATGTGCCTCAGCTATACGGCTCTGTATATAGCGAGTGCGAAGACGATAAAGATGTTGTAAAAGCGTGGGTATGGTGGTGTGCCGATAGACCTCCCGAGTAGGAGTATTTGCCGGTAAGAAATAAGCGGTGCGCAGAGCATGACGTTCCAGGACTTGCAATTTGCTGTAGAAGTGCTGATTTGTGAATATCACAAATCGCTCCATATGCCTCAAACTTGTCAAGAATGCGTTTGATTGCTAAGCGTGTCGGTGCTTCAGTACCAAACTCCCCTCTCTAGTGATGCTGTACTTCGATAGCATTCCCTAACCTGATAAAACACTTCAAAACGTACTCAGGGTGCTCGCACGTCAAGCGTGCTCCTGCCGTTTTCTTATCTCACTAACCGTGAAGACAGTACCGACATCTGTTGAGCAATAAACCATACTAGAATATAATTTTAACGGGAAACGGTTGATAATGCTGACATCTATTGGGCGAATAAACATACTACAATATACTTAAATTTCAGAACAATTGTCAATGATACGAATGACAATGAATGTTTACATGTTTCTAGTGGAGTTTGCATTTTCAGAAAGAAAAGATAGAATTACATTGTTTTTACAAGGGAACAAGAATTTTTAGACTACAACGTTAATTTCTCTGTTAAACAAATATCATTTTATTAAGAAAGTTTACAAATATATGTTGACTTACCAACTTTGCTGCGTCCGGACCCTAATGGACACACCACATGGGTGCGCCCCTGGTCAGGTAGATTCCAGATAAGAAGAAAACGTTTCATATGATAATGCAGAACACACACACACACACACACACACACACACATATATATATATATATATATATATATATATATATATATATATATATATATATATATACAGGGGTGCCCACAAGGGGGGGCTATGACGCAAACTGCGTCATTGAAATATTTGGGGGGGTTAAAAATCTATATAAATATGTTTGAGAGGGTGTAAAAATTAATCGGAAAAGTTTTTTTTTCATGGAAGAACACCTACGGATAGACAACTGAGGGGGGTGCGTCATGAACATGAGGGAGGGTGGGCACCACTGATATATATATATATATATATATATATATATATATATATATAATATGTATATATACAGTGGAGGATCCAGGATATGATCAAGGGAGGGGCTAAACTAGTGATGTATCGCTCGCGAGTGAGCCGACTCTTCTGACTAATTCTTTTGGATGAGTGAATGAGTCGTTATTCACTAGAAATGAGCAACGATTCTTCGAGAGTCGTTGTTTTTCGGGAGTCGTTGTTCTTTGGGAGTCGTGGTTCTTCGATAATAATGGTTCTTCGGGAGTCGTGGTTCGTCATTTTTCTTCGGGACTCGTGGTTCTTTATGAGTCATGATTTTTTTTTTTTTTTGAACTATTGTTCTCTGGAAGCCACGATTCTTTAGGAGTGACAATGGAGAACTTGAATCTTGTACGTCGCTCACTCGCGAACCACCCTCTTGCTTTTTAATCTTGGTTGGTTCAGTCAATTGCTGTTTTGGAGGAGTAGTTTCGCTGGTTCTCACTTAGGCGAGCGCATCTTCAGTCGAGTTCGGCAAATGTGCGTTGCCTTAGTGTATTTGCACCTCTGGCATGAATAAATTAAAAAGAGTACCAACAATGTAAATGTTTAGCACTTTGATGTGGCAGTTGGACTCACATTGATATCCTAAGTATATATAAAACTACATGAGCTGACATAAATTATTGAGCATTTCCTGTAGGGCTACAATGATTAAATTTGGCATGATTGTAGCTTTCCGGAATTAACCCACAGGAAAATTGTCAAAAGTGAATATTTTTAATTTTTAGGGGTCTAAAGAGGGATGAAAAATTTCCCTATGTTATTTAATGGACCTTTTTTTGGACTTATAATCTCATGTTTTAGGTACTTAGAATTGGAATAGAAACTTGAAATTCGTTATGCTTACACATTTTCGTAACCACTATCTAAGTAAATCAGTACAAGTAAAAATTCCGACCTTACAGTGGTTTTATAGGAAACTGAAAAATCTTTCACATGTTATTTATATGAACACCTTTTACACCCTCAAATTATTGAGCACTTCCTGTAGGGCTACAATGATTAAATTTGACATGATTATAGCTTTTCGGAACAAACCCCACAGGAAAATTGCCAAAAGTGAATATTTTTAATTTTTAGGGGGTCTAAAGAGGGGATGAAGAATTTCCCCATGTTATTTAAATGAGACTTTCTCTGGACCTATAATCTCATATTTTAGGTACTTAGAATTGGAATAAAAACTTGAAATTCGGTATGCTTGTACGTTTTCGTTAGCTTTACCTAAGTGAATCATTGGAAATGAAAATTTCTAACCGTAAAGTGGTTTTATGGGGAACTGGAAAATCTTTGCAATTTTATTTATATGGGACATCTTCTATACCCCAAAATGTTTAGGCACTTCCGGCAAGATTAGAATGATGAAATTTGGCATGATTGTAGCCTTCCAGGACTAACCGACAGAAAAATTGCCAAAAGTAAAAAATTCCAACTTTAGAGTGGTTTTGTAGGGAACTGAAAAATATTTCCAATGTTATTTATATGGGACACCTTTTACACCCTCAAATTATTGAGCACTTCCTGCAGGGCTACAATGATTAAATTTGACATGATTATAGCTTTTCGAGACAAATCCACAGAAAAATTGCCAAAAGTGGATATTTTTAATTTTTAGGGGGTCTAAAGAGGGGATATAGAATTTCCCCATGTTATTTAAATGAGACTTTTTCTGGACCTATAATCTCATGTTTTAGGTACTTAGAATTGGAATAAAAACTTCAAATTCGAAATGCTTGTACGTTTTCGTTAGCTTTACCTAAGTGAATCATCAGAAATGAAAATTTGCAACCGTAGATTGGTTTTATGGGGAACTGAAAAATTTTTCCAATGTTATTTATATGGGACGTCTTCTATACCCCAAAATGTTTAGGCACTCCCTGCAATATTAGAATAATGAAATTTGGCATGATTGTAGCCTTCCAGGACTAACCGACAGAAAAATTGCCAAAAGTAAAAAATTCCAACTTTAGAGTGGTTTTGTAGGGAACTGAAAAATATTTCCAATGTTATTTATATGGGACACCTTTTACACCCTCAAATTATTGAGCACTTCCTGCAGGGCTACAATGATTAAATTTGACATGATTATAGCTTTTCAGGATAAACCCACAGGAAAATTGCCAAAAGTGAATATTTTTAATTTTTAGGGGGTCTAAAGAGGGAATGAAGAATTTCCCCATGTTATTTAAATGAGACTTTTTCTGGACCTATAATCTCATGTTTTAGGTACTTAGAATTGGAATAGAAACTTGAAATTCGGTATGATTGTACGTTTTCGTTAGCTTTACCTAAGTGAATCATCGGAAATGAAAATTTCTAACCGTAAAGTGGTTTTACGGGGAACTGAAAAATCTTTCTAATGTTATTTATATGGGACGTCTTCTATACCCCAAAATGTTTAGGCACTTCCGGCAAGATTAGAATGATGAAATTTGGCATGATTGTAGCCTTCCAGGACTAACCGACAGAAAAATTGCCAAAAGTAAAAAATTCCAACTTTAGAGTGGTTTTATAGGGAACTGAAAAATATTTCCAATGTTATTTATATGGGACACCTTTTACACCCTCAAATTATTGACCACTTCCTATAGGGCTAAAATGATTAAATTTGACATGATTGTGGCTTTTCGGGACAAACCCACAGAAAAATGCCAGAAGTGAATATTTTTAATATTTAGGGGTTCTAAAGAGGGAATGAAGAATTTCCCCATGTTATTTAAATGGACCTTTTTTGACGTATAATCTCATGTTTTAGGTACTTTGTATTGGAATAAAAGCTTGAAATTCGGTATGCTTGTACGTTTTCGTTAGCTTTACCTAAGTGAATCATTGGAAATGAAAATTTCTAACCGTAAAGTGGTTTTATGGGGAACTGGAAAATCTTTGCAATTTTATTTATATGGGACATCTATACCCCAAAATGTTTAGGCACTTCCGGCAAGATTAGAATGATGAAATTTGGCATGATTGTAGCCTTCCAGGACTAACCGACAGAAAAATTGCCAAAAGTAAAAAATTCCAACTTTAGAGTGGTTTTGTAGGGAACTGAAAAATATTTCCAATGTTATTTATATGGGACACCTTTTACACCCTCAAATTATTGACCACTTCCTATAGGGCTAAAATGATTAAATTTGACATGATTGTGGCTTTTCGGGACAAACCCACAGAAAAATGCCAGAAGTGAATATTTTTAATATTTAGGGGTTCTAAAGAGGGAATGAAGAATTTCCCCATGTTATTTAAATGGACCTTTTTTGACGTATAATCTCATGTTTTAGGTACTTTGTATTGGAATAAAAGCTTGAAATTCGGTATGCTTGTACGTTTTCGTTAGCTTTACCTAAGTGAATCATTGGAAATGAAAATTTCTAACCGTAAAGTGGTTTTATGGGGAACTGGAAAATCTTTGCAATTTTATTTATATGGGACATCTTCTATACCCCAAAATGTTTAGGCACTTCCGGCAAGATTAGAATGATGAAATTTGGCATGATTGTAGCCTTCCAGGACTAACCGACAGAAAAATTGCCAAAAGTAAAAAATTCCAACTTTAGAGTGGTTTTGTAGGGAACTGAAAAATATTTCCAATGTTATTTATATGGGACACCTTTTACACCCTCAAATTATTGACCACTTCCTATAGGGCTAAAATGATTAAATTTGACATGATTGTGGCTTTTCGGGACAAACCCACAGAAAAATGCCAGAAGTGAATATTTTTAATATTTAGGGGTTCTAAAGAGGGAATGAAGAATTTCCCCATGTTATTTAAATGGACCTTTTTTGACGTATAATCTCATGTTTTAGGTACTTTGTATTGGAATAAAAGCTTGAAATTCGGTATGCTTGTACGTTTTCGTTAGCTTTACCTGAGTGAATAATCAGAAATGAAAATTTGCAACCGTAGATTGGTTTTATGGAGAACTGAAAAAATCTTTCGCATGTTATTTATGTGGGACGTCTTCTACACCCTAAAATGTTTAGGCACTTCCGGTATGATTAGAATGATGAAAGTTGGCATGATTGTAGCCTTTGAGAACTAACCGTGAAAAAATTGCCAAAAGTGAATATTTTTAATTTTTCAGGGGTCGAAAGGGGATGAAGAAATTCCTATGCTATTTAAATGGGCGTTTTCTTGGGATACAAAATCTTATCTGTCAGATAGTTGAGATAGGAAAAAAAAAAAAAAAGAAAGTCGGTAGAATTCCGCTCCGCTGCAGCTGCCTTTGTCCCCACTTTGAACTCGTATTGCATACACGCCCTTATGACGCTCTGTGGAGGTCTCATTCACTCTGTTCTTACGCAAGTTCACAATGTAACTGAACTACCATAACCAGGTAGTATGCTGCACATACGCAGAACAACAGCTGACCTTCGTCTTATTCTCATTCGCATTCAACTCACGGTGGGAGGTCCAATTGAACACAGACCTCCACAAAAGCGACAGAACTTTCTTGCTTACCTTTATAAATTAACAGAAATAAAAAAATTCCAACTTTGGTGGGGTTTATTTATAGGAACTACTTTTATATCTCAAAATTATTGGGCAATTTCTTTAGGATTACAATGATTAAATTTGGCATGTCAAAGGAAAATTGCTAAAAGTGAATATTTTTAGTTTTTAGGGGATTTTTGAAACGGGTATTACGGAACCTGTTTGTTACAGTTGCTTTATATGTTGTATTCTTGTTGATCTCTTGTTAAAATGCACGGTTATTGTTACCTTAAGTTATAATTATAGCGGTTGCTGTTAATTGTTTAATTTCATTTAATGTTATTTGTTTTAAACAGTTGTGCACTACATATCAAATCAGTACCTCCGATAATTGTAATCGTTCCGAGGACAAGAACCTGCGCTCACTACACAGCGCATCATTCGCATATGAGCATGAATCTCCTTGACATTCCTGGAAACATCTGTATATGTTCATTACAGACAAAAGTTATAAACGCCGTGATAAAAATTGGCAAATGATACTATAAAAAGATTTTTTCGATTATTTTTTCAATATCTCGGACCGTTTGCAAGATTTGAACCTACTTCCGTTTGAAGTTTCTAATTCATGTATGATAAGTGTATTCTTTCTTCTTGCATTCAGTATGTAATAAGCAAACAGATTACATACACAATTAATTACAATGTCAGTTATAGATGGTGTTCAATGGGCAAAACACTGCAAAGATAAAAGTTCGTCTTAGACTGCAGAAATTGTTATCGTTCCTTTTCAATTATTTGGGCATAAAACAAACGTCTGAGACATATACAACCCCTTCTTGTATACCTAGGTACATATAAGCTTCTTTATGGAGAATGTTTGGTGCCTGTCCAAATACAAATCATATTGAACTTCATTTTCACACTATGATACGAACCTTCCCAGACACAAATACCACTTACGTTCCACTTTTTTTTTTAGTATACGAAAGACATGACGAAGCAAAAGCTTTCATTCAAAGGAGTATGCGTGTAGCAGGATACTACAAGGGTGGTGTGGAAATACTACAAAGTTACAAGAAAAAGAATCGACCTTTGTCTTACAAATATGCAAGAGGCCTAACAAAAATCCCAGATTTCTTTTTTGAAAATTATAAATAAGAAAAAAAAACTCTGAAAAAGAGAATCCAACATCATCATTCATTATATAATAAGTCGATAAATTGTGGTTGACAAAACAAAGGTTGCTATAAAAAAAATAAACTATGAGTTATTAAGCAGAGTATTAAGGAGCAAAGGATGATAAATATGAGATCTGAGGATGTTGGGCCGATTTAAGGAAACATTAAGAATAAATGCACGAACATATGACATGCGAGGCAGTAGGCCGAGCAAATACGGGGGTCTGGGGGCGAAGCCCCCAGCTGGCCAAAGGCTAGTTTTACATATAAAGCGTAAACTTTTAACTATCAATTAAATCGAATCTGCAGAATGGGGGTGTAGGTCAAGTACGTAAAGGCCCGTAAGAGCCTGTTCTTTCTTGTTCCCTGGATCCACTCTTGTAATCGCACATAGACAATTGAATATTCAGTTGGGAAATTAATGAAGACGAGAGCGCACAGCACACCAGCAGTAGAGATAAGAACTGATTAGTCACTCTGCGTTTGTTCGTGCATCAATATCGTGCAACTGTTAGTTTTAAACAAAAGTATGTGTTATACAATTCTTAAGGGAAATATTGTTAAAATGAGCATATGTAATTAAAATAAATTCGTAATAATTACAGTAAATTTTAAATATATTTTATAATAGGAGAGAATTGATCCTGACTGCCTTAGTTCATTATTTTCGTTGAAAAGGTAATTTCAGCTTAAATAACGAAGGTCTACTTAAGGGTATTTTTAGATACTTTTATAACATAGGTCTATATGGAAATTTTTAAGATTGTGATGTACAAAATTCAAAATGTATTTCCCGTAAGTTGTACCTACAACATAACTGAATTTTATGGAAGCACACAGGGTTGGGATAGGTGGGACCGATGCCCTGTTAAGGTTTGCTGTACTTAAAACAGTTCTTAAACCGCAATATTATGTTATTGACACAATACATCTATTATATAAAAATGACAAGAATCTTGTAATCACACCAAGGAAAAACAGTTGAACCGTTTAAATTTTTTTTTTTGATAGTTATTAACACCTACTTGGAATTCATTTTTTTATCATGTTACTTTGATTTGGTTCAGGTCCGCATCCACGGGGGGCGCGGGGTCCGGGCCACCTCTAAATTTTTACTGTCTCCCCAAAAATTTTCACGGTAGGCTTGCAAATGACCTATAACATGATGAACTATAATATGGTTGGATCGCCTTCCCTAACATCCACCGGGCCCTCCTATATTTTTGGACTGGCTAAGGGCCTGATTTGATTTGGTTTTGAGTTTAGCGTCCTTTTCAGTAGCGAGGCACTGTAGCTCACTGGTAAAGCGCTTACCCCTGGTTCGCTCTCCGGCCAAGTAAGTTCGTGTTAGACATCATGTCCGTGGGTTTTCTCAAGTACTCCGTTTCCCCCCACTTTCTATTCCTACAATGCTTCCATCATCATTCAGTTGCTTTAATCATCGTCTTCCTTAGCCTACAGGGCTTAATCGTTTGCCATTAAACTAAAAAAATTCATTTTATTTCAGCAGCGAGGCTATATGAGACATGAGACTACTGATTTACGTGGAACCCGAACCACATGAGCTCCCACCGGGAATCGAATGCCGGGTCTCCCACGCCAAAGGCGCGTACGCTAACCGCTTAGCCACGGGGAACTCGTTACTTTGATTAAAATGTGTATTCTAAGGGGGGAGTGGTGGCCAACATTTTTAGAAAAAAATTTAGTTTCTCACGATATTGTAATAAAATTATATTTGCTATAGCATTATTGTATTGCTATAGCATTGAGTCTAAAGTTGTAATATTTTGCATTGCGTATTTTGATTCGTTTAGGCTGTAATTTGCATATAGCTTTTTTGCATTTAGTCTGATAATATATTTAGGTCTATTAATAGTAATTTTATTTAGTCTAATTTATATGTGTATTTTGTTGCATTTTTGTGTGTTACATCTGTTAATTAGTTTGCATTAGTCTAAAAGTGTAACTTCCTGTGATTTTTTTGAAGTAAAATTTGTTAATAGCAGTATGCTTGTAATCCAAAATTGGAATTATACCTTTTAAATTCATTTTATGTAGTGCATTTAGTCTGATAATACAATTTTAATTTTCAACTTCCACCTCACCCTGTTGTAAAAATATAAGTTAGTCACTGAGTCGTTCAAATGAATCGATTCTTTTTAATGAGAGAACTATTAAGCGGCGATCTCAGAAGTGAATCGGATTGCCCGTGACTAGCCTAAAGTCGTATTTGAAGTATATGATTTTGGATTTGACGGTTATCGACCAGAAAGGGTCATTTTATATGAATTAGATTTATCCGTAACATGTTTTGGAAGATGAAATAATTTCAATAGAAATGCAGTTTACCTTTAAAAATTATTATTATTATATTTACTCTAAATTCTGTTTTTCTTCTAAAGATTGTTCAAATAGAATTTATCTAACTAATAAACCGAAAGCGAGTTTGGGTTATTTCTTGCTAGTTGACTCGACCTGCCCTCTATCGGCCGTGAACTTCCAAATTTCACACAGCGCCATTTGCATACAAATAGATATTTAAATGTACGAGTATAATCTTATGATAGGTAATGCATCTGAAACATAGTATTATAGTTCCGTTGCTACATCATTTTCTTGTTACAGGATGTGTGTGTATAGGAGGAAGGAATCTTGGTTGTACGTAGAAACATGAAAAATAGTGTAATAAGTTATCGGTCGATGAGCACGCTCGAAAAACAATCTTCGTTTGAGATATAAATTTTCGCCCACAACTTTTTTTTCTTTCCTTGGCTCAAGCACGTTGTTGTATTTCTACTCCACTGACCTCTGTTAGATAACTCTGAACTTTTTTTCTTTCATTTTATCTCGTGATCGCTAAGTAATGGCGTGTTACCAAAGGTTAAGCTATTTTCAGGTGGTATATTTAATAGATATATGACCTCTTGAGGTTCTGCACAAGCTATAGATCCAAAGTTTTTTTTTTCTTTCCCTTTTTCGTAGACCTATAGTGAACCAAACTTAACTTTAATTTATGACCAGGGTTTTCTTCATTTCAAATTTTAAAGACATGGTTTTAAAACAAAAATAAATTATCAAACTAATGATTGCGATGTCCGACATTTTAAATATATAATATTCTTACGTAGACAGTTATATGTACGCTCCGGAAACAAATAGTAGAAGTCAGTGGCGTATCTAGAAGGTAAAAACATGGGGGGCGGTAGCCAGAACGCAAAATGATAGGTATATCATAACTTTACTATAAACTTTCAAACATATATAAATAATAGCTTAAATTATTTTTGTCACTGAAAGACTGGGGGGACTAAGCCCCCCGGCTTCGGGGTAGGTCCGCCACTGATAGAACTTCGGAGAATATTCAAATGGATTTTTTTTTTTTTTTTAAAAAAAAGCTCTAATTTATTATTAGTTAATTTTGACTTCAGTGTTGCCAAATATACGGCCTAACCATTTACCTACATTTTCATATAGGAATAAGTAGATCTAATTCAATATTTCACTGAACATTTTACAATATTGAATAGGACCATGTAACAATAATACAAGAAATCTATTGTATAACCTTTAATTACGTGAATTAATAGTGTAACATCAACGCTGAATGCAAAGAGTATTTATCCTATTTGTTTATTTAACAGAGTTCATAATGCTCCCTGACGGTGTAGCGCAGTGATGCCAGCTTTAATTTCTTTGAGGGGAGGAAGGTCAAATAAAGAGGAGCTATATTGTGTATACTGAAGAGGATAGCTATATACCTACTATAATTACTACACCTACATTAAAATGCAACATTTCTGGGAGGTAGTCTATTGCCTCTGGCATCGTCACGGTCTGTAGCGATCACAATGAGTCGTGAAGCTTGACCTAGATTTACCAAAACCACTACGCAATAGAACGCGTGGGTGTGTCCCGTTCGTCAACCCGCACCTATGAAATTTTCCCAGTGCCTTCTCTCGCTCTATACGGAGAACATCTACTCAGGGCTCAGTGTTGTCAGATTGCCACTAAGTTTCATTTTGTTTTTGTTTTTGTTATTGTTGTTCGTGTTGTGTTACTTTTATTGAAGTGATATTTTTTCCTCATTTGGTATGTTCTCTGAATTTGGCAACCTTCCTGGTGCACTTCTGCTCTTTCACTTTTTCCCTAGTGTCTGTTCGGAACGTACCTTCACGAATCGTACCAAATTCTTCCGATGTTTCACACATCAGGGAAAGCAGTTTCGTGATTCGTGTAGAACCTAGGCTTCACAAGTAAAGTCACTTCCAACTGAATGTTTAGTGACGTCACAATTCGCAGATCCGCTTCTCAGGAACCCACAGAGAGGGTAAGAGGAAGTCATGAAACCTGACGTTGACAAAATACAACGGTGAAAAATAACGTCGAATATCGTAGTGGCTGATTTTGCAGGCACAACACTCCCCGGTCCATAATTATGCGTATACTGGCAACACTTCCTGCCCCAATCTTCTACGTCAGGGCCCAAAATTTCAAAGTCAGACGCAGTCGCCAATGCAAAAATGATGGTCGCCAGTATCTCCCATGTAAAAATTATGAGAGGTCATCCCCCCACGGCCTTTGGTTTGACAAAGAAAGAGATTACATCAGGGCATAACATTTCAAAACCAGACCAGGAGTGGCAAATTACAACGTTGTGAAGACTTTACCTTCCATGTTCGTTGGGAAGACTCCATATTCCGTGTTTTTTCTCACTCAATGACAATTATTTGCATGCGAAACAGAAAATGCGCAGCCCCCTGTGTTTAGTCAGAAACCATTCGTGCTGATCACTGGTCGCCAGCTCTAAATTTTTAATCACCAATGGCGACCGGATATTTTGCGCCCTGTCCTACGTCATCCTTTTCCCTGTTATCTCCCAGCTTTTCTCGGGTTGTAAAAGCGTGCTCCAACGTCATAGATCGGCTAGTTGGAAATGTATAATGGCTAGGGCGCGCACGTTTGATGCACATGTTTTCCGGGTTCGCTTCCTGGTGGGGAAGCATTGAACGCACTACAGTAGTTTGTACTCAACCTTAAACGGTAGATCTACATCTCATATGACCTCTATTGTTATCCACGAGACGAGACGAGAAATAAGGTTTATTCGTCTCGATTCTTGGAAAACTTTTCTTCTCTCCTCTGATTTTGTAAAATTTTATACAGAGTGTTCCATAATTATGCATATGATCTTTGACTGACTTTAGTATTTCTAATTCTGTAAAAAAAAAAACGCTATGGCAAAACTGTGTAGCCTGAGAATGGGAATAACAGTCACTGGACTTAGAACCGTTAGTATTTGCCAGACAGTGTGAGCGTTGCTGAACGAAACATTCCCGAACCGCTCGATCGGCAAACATGGGTCTGTGGAGGGCCAGCTGTATCTCCCGATTTGACCCAATTGACTTTTTCTTATGGGGTATTTTAAAGGACATTATCACATACACAATTTGGCCGAACTACGGGAAGCTATCACAGTAGAGTTCCAAACGATACGAGTATGGGTCTGTCAAGCCACTTGTGATAAGTTCCACAGGATATCAGTGTCACAAGCAGCTTGTGACAACGTTGCTCTTCGTCTCCAGGCATGTATCGATTTGGATGATGCATTGATGGACCACGCCATGGAGAATAGAGATTAAAATTCTTGTAAGGAAGGGTATGAGAAGCTATCACAGAAGAATTCCACAGGATACCAGTGTCACAAGCAGCTTGTGACAACGTTGCTCTTCGTCTGCAGGCATGTATCGATTTGGATGATGCATTGATGGACCACGCCATGAAGAATAGAGATTAAAATTCTTGTAAGGAAGGGTATGAGAAGCTATCACAGAAGAATTCCACAGGATACCAGTGTCACAAGCAGCTTGTGACAACGTTGCTCTTCGTCTCCAGGCATGTATCGATTTGGATGGTGCATTGGTGGACCACGCCATGGTGAACAGAGATTAAAATTCTTGTAAGGAAAGGTATAAGACTAATGTGTTTATATTCAATTTTAGGTTCAAGTTATGTTGCTAGTTTCTTTATGTGTTTATGTTCAATTTTATGTTCAAGTTACGTTGCTAGTTTCTTTATGTGTTTATGTTCAATTTTATGTTCAAGTTATGTTGCTAGTTTCTTTATGTGTTTATGTGCAATTTTATGTTTAAGTTATGTTGCTAGTTTCTTTATGTGTTTATGTTCAATTTTATGTTCAAGTTATGTTGCTAGTTTCTTTATGTGTTTATGTTCAATTTTATATTCAAGTTATGTTGCTAGTTTCTTTATGTGTTTATGTTCAATTTTATATTCAAGTTATGTTGCTAGTTTCTTTATGTGTTTATGTTCAATTTTATATTCAAAATATGTTGCTAGTTTCTTTATGTGTTTATGTTCAATTTTATATTCAAGTTGTGTTGCTAGTTTCTTTATGTGTTTATGTTCAATTTTATATTCAAGTTATGTTGCTAGTTTCTTTATGTGTTTATGTTCAATTTTATATTCAAAATATGTTGCTAGTTTCTTTATGTGTTTATGTTCAATTTTATATTCAAGTTGTGTTGCTAGTTTCTTTATGTGTTTATGTTCAATTTTATATTCAAGTTATGTTGCTAGTTTCTTTATGTGTTTATGTTCAATTATATGTTCAAGTTATGTTGCAAGTTTCTTTACCGCAGCCTTTGAAACATCAGATACATAATGGGCCACTCTGTACAACATTTATGCCCTAATTCTTTTCTTAATTTTGAATGGAAGTCATCACGTTATCAGCATCTTTCCGCCTCACAGGAGGCCAAGATGGCTATAATATAACAACATTCAAACCATATTTATTACTGAAGCATGCTCTGTAACGACTTGCAAATCTTCAAACGTTGTAAATTATCTTCATTGTGAACTACGATTCTGGTTATTCATTTATAGTTTTTGTAATGTGAATCATGCAAGACTAAAATAGTGTTTGAGAACTACTTGGGGGAACTAGTGTTGCCAACGAGATTCATGTAATTTTTTCTAGTCTTGTCTCTCGCGCACACCACTTCTGACCTCGGTGCTCAGGAGAGCTAAATCTTAACACACAAACTTTGTGATGCAGCCCAATTTAACCTGGAATCATTTAACATTCAAAAATGAAATGGAATGAAATCTTTGTTTTACGTCCCACGATTATTCCGGTTAGACTAAAGGAGACGGTGACGATGAGAAAATGAATGAAATGGTGGAACGAAGAAAGTGGGAGGAAACGGGAAAACCCCGAGAAAACCCATAAGCACGGTTTTTTTCCACCACAACGCCCACACGACGCGAGCTGGGATCGAACCAGGGACCCCAAGCACCGAAGGTGAACGCTCTACCTCTGAGCCACCGCGCAACCTCATTTAACATTCAAGAGCAAAATTAGTTGTGGTGGCAAAACCACCCCTCCTCCCGCAGAAATAGAAATGAAATGAAATCTTTGAGTTTTACGTCCCACGGTTATGCCGGTTAGGCTAAAGGAGACGGTGATGATGAGTAATGAATGAAATGATGGAATGAAGAAAGTGGGAGGAAACGGGAAACCCCGAGAAAACCCATCACCACGGTTTTTCTCCACCACAAAATTCACACGGGGCGAGCTGGGATCGAACGAGGGACCGCAAGCATCGGAGGTGAACGCTCTACCACTGAGCCACCGCGCAACCTCATTTAACACTCAAGACCAAAATTAGTTGTAACAAAACCGTTCCTCCTCCCGCAGAAATAGAAATGAAATGAAATCTTTGAGTTTTACGTCCCACGGTTATGCTGGTTAGGCTAAAGGAGACAGTGATGATGAGTAATGAATGAAATGATGGAATGAAGAAAGTGGGAGGAAACGGGAGAGCCCGGAGAAAACCCACGCACACGGTGTTTGTCCACCACAAAGTTCACTTGGCCGGGAATCGAACCTATCTGAATCGAGTTTTATAGCTTATCGCCTCCATTGAACGTGAGGATAAAAGGACCCTAAGGAGGGAACAGAAGCATCGAACGACTGTTTGAGCTATTTCCTTCATTAAGCAGGGGTGCCCACAAGGGGGGGCTATGACGCAAACTGCGTCATTGAAATATTTGGGGGGGTGTTAAAAATCTATATAAATATGTTTGAGGGGGTGTAAAAATTAATCGAAAAGTTTTTTTTTCATGAAAGAACACCTATGGATAGACAATTGCGGGGGGGGTGCGTCATGGACATAAGGGGGGGGCACCACTGCATTTAGTAAAATTTCAAGCACTCTTGACATACTCTGTACTTTACTTTAAAGATAACTAGTCAAGATGCACAATCACAAATATTTTGAAATTACCAAAGACAGCTGTTAGTTGCAGCTGAGTGTTTAAAAAAAAAAAGGCCCACTTTAGTCTATATTTATAAATTGAATGTACTAGAAGAGACACTAGAGATGCGAGAGTATAGGACAGGAGCTATAAATTGTAACTGTTTAACGAGAGACCAGTGGAGGGACTCCGTTCCTTGATTGAGATTTCTTTTGGCACTCGAGTCACGTTGCAGAGTCACAAATCTCTTCCAGCACAGTCTGCGGTTGACACTGTTATAGTACTACTCTTTGCCTTGAATACTTCCTCCCATTTTTTTTTATTATTTCCTTGCTTTTCTTTTTTTTTTCTTTTGGCAATTCCCAGCTGTGAATGAAGCTGTGTCGAGCGCGAAATATTCCCTCTCGCAAAACCCAAGATTGGCACCAAGAGAATCGTTTTGTAGCTGTCATGATCGTGAAAATCGAAAAGAGATGGATGAGACCACAGTATATCCCCTCGTTAATTTCTTCTTTTTTCTGACGATTTTTTTTTTAAAAATTTCGTTTATATGATGTGACAGAGAAGCGTGTAAGAGATAAAAGTTGATAAGCTCGTTGCTAATGGGTTTGTGTTTAATGGATAATGGAAACTAAAGGTGATCATTCTAATAGTCTTTTATTTTTGTAATCTTTCTCTCTGGCCTTGATGGAAGAGTGACACTTAATTCCTACCAAGTAATTACCTTGTATCTGTTTACTGGCGATGTCAAACGTACTCCGTTGTAAGGTGATGATCTGCGGATAAGTTCCTCTTACGGTACACTATATAATTGACGTGAGTCTAAGCGCCCTTACATGTTAGTTCAGTGTTTATTGGTTGCCTGTCATTATCCCGTGACAACTTTCGTATCGTACGTCTGGCGTGTAGAGTCCCTGGATCGATCTCAGCTCCCGCCAAATGGGCTTTGTAATGAATAAACATTGTGTGCATGCATTTTCTTGGCAGGGGCGGATCCAGGGGGGGCTCCAAACGAGGAAACTTTCTTATTTTATATAAAAATAAACCCCATCCCAGAGTTTGGAGCTCTTAAAAGTACCTCTAAGAAGCAGTATAACAACCCTCCGCCCCCTCAGAAGTCCGTACTGGGTCCACCACTGTGTCTTGGGGTTCTTCCGTTTCTTCCCATTTTCCGTGCTCCCATTTTCTCCCTCATTCCCATTCCACCAATTCATCATTCATTTAGCCTTAATCATCGTCTCCCTTAGCTTAAAGGTCATAATTGCGAGACATTAAACTGAAACGACAAGGACATGAACACAGAAATATCGAGGACAAGTATGAAACACTCATGCTATTCAGAGGAACTCGAATCCACTATGAGTTGTACCTCGTGATCAGAAGCCAAATGCCAGAGACCATTTTTTTTTTTTTTTGTTTTGACACGATCTTGTAATTCACAAGCTACATGGAATGGGATCAAACGAGGGACTTTTTACATCAGAGATGATGACTCTAGCACGTAGCCACTTTACTATACGAGGGTCATCCAGAAAGAAAAAGATCGTTTAGTTATACAAAATGAAAAACTCAATATTTATTTAAAAAAAAAAAAACAGTTCTGTTACATATCTGAAGCTTTTTTCACTTCTCTGCACAATCACTACCCTCATTTAAACATTTGTCGTATCTGTTAACGAGGTCCAGAATTCCCACGTTATAACCTTTTGTTGCTAATTCATAAAGCCAAGGGGTCACTGCATACAAACAAAAGACTGCTCGCGTGTTTCTGCTGCTCCTCTTTCTCTTTGCATGGATAACTGGCTTCCGTAACAGCAGTGGTCATAACGTTGTGAGTGGAAATTGCATGATGCTGCCCTTTTGCGGTTGGGGTGGTCAAAATGAACTGCGTGATTGAAAATCCCACCGAGTGTTCGATGTTTGAATGCTCAAAAGATGAAACTCGAAGCTGATAGCTGTGTATCATGATAATGTAACGAACGAAACAAATTTGTGAGAAAATTGTGTGAAACGTTCAACAATGGACATTTTTCACGACAATGCCCGCTGTCACACTGCTGCTACAACTCAAGAATTACCGGGTCAATTCGAATGGAAAATTTTTGATCACCCACCCTATTGTCCGTACCTTGCTCCTAGCGATTTCAACCTTTTTTTAAGCTGACGATGAAGAGTTGGAAAATGCAGTGACCACCTCGCTTTAATGAAGTAGTGGCAGAAGAATAGGAATTCCGAAGTTCGTGAACAGATACGACAAATATTTAAATATGTTTGATTATGTAGAGAAGTGAAGAAAGATTGAGGTATATAACATAATTGTTTTTTCCCAATATATATTATGTTTTTCATTTTGCATAATTAAACGGTCTTTATTTTATGGATTACCCTCATACATTAGTAAGATATTAATTTAATTAATGTTCTTACCATTATGTTTGTATTAATAACAATAAAGAATTTGCTTTCTTTATTTACATTGACTTTGAAATTCATTAGTTAATAATGGTTTCTAATTATCACTCCGGTGACGTTTAGTGTCTTTGATTTGAAAAGCTTCTTACAAAATCAGAAAACGTATACGTTGATTATCCTATTGCTGTATTTGTACTGGAGTTAGAAACGTTCTGACAGTCACTTAATCAAAGCCCTAAATTTAGTTCTCAATAGATGTGAAGGGAAACACACACCTTACTAGAGGAATGTATAAATAGATGTAGAGAAACGTAACTAGAAGAAAGAGATGATGCGAGATATTGCCAAGAATTCTTTGGCACCACTGGAAAATGACAACACTACGATGTGCTGCGAGAGACCAAATCGAATCGAATTTGATGTCAACCAAATGAATGCCATATATTAGGCTACCACAACTAATTAAATATATTCACCTGTTCGTAATTGATGATTATAAATAACATCTGTGCTGCTGTTTATCAATACTCTGCAGACAATGTTTTGAGCACGTTCATAACAACAAGCATTTTTTAAAAAATGAACGTTCATTTGCACGAAGCTAAAAGGAAAATGTGTAAAAATGTGATTGTATTAAATATAATCACGTCGCACCGCAATCCTGTCACGGTCGTTACTTGGGATTTGAATCTGTCATATCATTTGTCGAGGCTCTTGAATATCATTAGAAACTATATTGTTTTGATAATGTATATACAACAGTTCTCGCTAATGACGGCCAGAAATTACAGTGAATATTCAGTACATTTCTCAAAAAGCATAGCAGCTTCCGAATAAATTAAATTTTTTTATGCGTTGTGTTTTGACCATGAACAGTAAATGAGATGGGTTGCAAACACTCGTAAATTGGGTTACAAATGCTAGAGATGACTCAGTGGTAGAGTGCTTATCTGTAGTGCGAAAGATCCTTAGTTCTATCCTTTGTCACGTGTGGTTGTGGTGGACAACATCGTGTCTGTCTAGGTTCTCCCATTTCTCCCTACATTTTCATTTCACCAAACCTTTTGTAATCATTCACTTTCATTCGTCACATAGTGATTAAAACTACGATTTTAATTCCATTTCATTTCAAAATGATAGTAAAATTGGTTAAGCGGAGAGTAAGAATAAAGGGAAGTATAGGATCTAAGTACAGCTCACAGATGACGAGAAGAACTCTAAAACAGGGTTAGCGGGGAAAGGTCAACGACACGGTCAGTCCATTTTCGGTTTTTGAGGTGTGGTCTATACTTAGATGTCGTCTGCTACTCCGGGTAGTTATCTGTGTGCTATTCCGTGGTGTCATTTGAAACCCCCGTGCGAAAAGTGGGCGAGCCCATACCTACGTCACACTACTTCTGCTAGGGTTCTTCTCGTCATCTGTAAGCTGTACACCATATACGTAGTGTTATTCATAAGAGAATGGAGATTAATAATGGCCATTAATCTTTAAAACATTTCAACATTCCAATAAAAAGGACCATTCTCAGGTATATTGAGGCACCATTACGGCGAATTCAAATACCGCTAAAATACGCATTTAACTGGTCGTTTTCAATTTCTGATGTTCGACGGCGACCCTCTTCATCTTCAAGACCAAGATTACCATTGCAGAATTCGCCAAACCATCTGCGTGTGGTACTTTCACAAGCAGTGTCGTCACTCTATACTTTGTTGATATTTCGAGTTGCTTCTGTAGCAAAGTGACTAAGTTTAACCTCCTGAAGTAAAATGGTTCGAAATTCTTGTTTTGACAGCATTTTAATAAACGATCTGAGAAAAGAGAAGAAAATGTAGTAGCATTAATTGATAAAACGAGAAACACAAATCCGTTTAATGATCCACAGTGCCGTACCGTGGAAAACCTGCGCTCGGGGCGAGAGTATACGACGGCGCCCCCGTACATATGAGTGAGGTCAACGGACCAGCCGTGAAGTGTAAGAAAATGTTCAAAATTAAACCTTGATTTTAATTTTCCTTGAATTCGAGCACTTTTTATTACTTTTTTCCTTCCATTATATATATATATATTCTTTTTTCCTCCCGAATTTTGCGACCCCTTACTTTGGCGCCCGGGACCGTCTTCCCGCTCGCCCCCGCCCACGGCACAGCACTGGTGATTCATTTCTAATCTATTTAGTGAACATTTATTAAAATACCAATACACAACCATATACTATATAAAAACGGTCATTATTTTTGCAACAACCTGATATTATTAATCCGTGCGTGGGAGGCACGAGATGATAAAATTAGAATGCATGAATAGGATATATAGAAGCTTTTTCAGGTATAAAGGAAGACTTTATTTTGAGAAACCTACATTTATAACCATCATATACTGGCCTCCAGATTCCTAATCTGCTTGAATCCTACAGTTCCTTTTTGAAAATTTCATATAACTTCATAAATCTTAAAAAAGAAATTTATGAATAAAAAAAATCATGATATTATTTTACAAAGTGGTGTGCTGTCCAATGTAACTTACGTAATATAAATTCCTTGCAGCTTGACTTAGCTGAAATTCTAGACCAAAGATTCCTTACCTTCACAAAAGATCTGTATGTTTTCATTTCTGCTAATAACATCACTTAGTACGTCACACATGATTTATTACTAATCTACGTAGGTATGGAACATTACCCTCTTCAAAGAAAGAAATAAAAAAAATATTTGGAACTTTTCCAAATATTGCTATATTAACATCATCCAGATTGCCCCACAATTGCGACAGGCCTTGAGGGATTATCTTTTAATATATGTATTGCATATGAACGATAAACATGTGAAACAACTGTGTATATGCTGATACATTTTAAGAAGGAAAAAGAACGTGACGCCAGAATACATATATGTTACTTTTTTTGTTTCTTTCCTTCTCATAGCGAAATGTATATTTTGGCAATGGTTCTTCTATTAAGTAACCAGACGTAAAATGTTTATTTTTTCTCTATCAAAAAATGGTAGTTTTTTCTCTTTTTCTGTACCATTTTAGAAATTTAAAAAAAAATCTCGTGGGATCTGGTAAGCAGATCTATTTACACATATAGCCGGATATTTTTCCTGTCAAATGTCAACTTTTTCCAGAAAGCACTCAAAATGTTAACTTTTTACTGATGATGTATATCCCGCGTTTATTGTACACATTTTGTGTAAATATTTTCTCGTTTTTCTCTCTTGTGGAAGTGCTTACTAAAAAAAAAAAAAAAAAAAAAAAAAAAAAAAAGTGGGTAGCGAATTGTTGACATCTCCCATAATGTTTTTGATGTAACATCAGCAACATTGTCAACATCATCACTCGTCTGCAATTACAGACAGAACATTATCTGAAAATTGCCAGATTTTCAGGTACTGTGGCTCTCGCGTAATCGTTTCATTTTGAATATTGTCTATCATTTGTAAAGGATAATCGTTGACCCGAACGGGGAATGAGAGCTAAATACCTAACGCATATTGCAAACACAATAAGTAGAAAATCTGCGTGTTGTCTGGTTTTGCGAACTTAAATTTCCTTCTGGGGCGCAGAGGCTCAGTGGTAGAACTGTTAGCTGGGTCTCTGGCTCAACTCTAGTTCCCGTCAAGTGTTATAACAATAACTTGTTATATACAGGTCCTCAGTTATATTTTTTATCTATATTATATCACTAAATTCACTCAAAACAGTTTATGTTGCGTTTCAATTTCTTAGCTTTATGGTGGCGCACAATTATTGAAATAAAATACACCCTTTAATTATGCATACATACTTTATATAATGGTTCGTGAACTATTATATCATTTATTTATAAAAAACGTTGTTATGACAACTTACAGACAAAAAACTCATCAAGTTATTATATATCAGAATCAATTTCGATTCTTCTTTTTCGTATTATTTTCTTCCTCTTCTTCTAACTAGTTAATGCATATTTTAAAATCACACATCGCCCAGAAGTATGATATCGTTACAGTGTGTTATGCTGTGAGTGAGTTTTCTTAGGATTTGTCGGTTTCAACCCACTTAAGTCATTCCACCATTATCATCCATCTCATCAGAATATTGAGGAAAATCCGTTATCCTGACAGCGGGATATTGTACAAATACAAGCTGTTTCAAAACAACACCGTCAAAGTTTGCAAGGTGATTCCTGACACCAAAATTCAAAGTATAGATCAACCTGGGTACACAAATGCTTCATTTCGGAGTTATAGGCTACCGAAAACATGAAAAATGAACTTTAAAGGTCCATAGCTCCAAAACTATGGGACCTACCGCAGTCGGGTCAAGACTTCGCTTAGGAACTGGCTTGTGCCCTATCCAAATATCTGAGTCTCAGAATCCTGTAGTATTTCCGCAACAATTTTTGTAAAGGTAGTTCTTGAGTACTTCAAATTATATGTTTTCGGCAAACTTTCATGTTTTTGGCAGCCTATAACTCCGAAAGGAAGCATTTGTGCACCCAAGTTTGTCTATAGTTTTTGTCTTCTCTTGGTGTCAGGTATCACCTCCCAAACGTTGTCGGTGTTGTTTAGAAACACCCTATATATATAGTGTCCCACCAAGAGAGTGCCATATTTTGAGAAATGATAGTATTGGTCATGACAAGTAATCAATCGAGATATCGATGAAAAGACTACTTTATTTTGTACACATTGTTTCGAAGGTACTGTATCTCGAGAACCAATGAAGACATTGGAGTCATTCAAAGACGCGTTGCAATTTTACACCCTCCTTCTACCTTGTCACACTTCGTAATGCAAGGCTGAATCCCTCCCCCTTTTGTTACGTCACGCTTTTTGATTTTTATTTTTTCACCAATTTTGCTTATTTTGGGGGTTATCACAATAAAAAAAAAATAATTTTAATTGAAGAATTTTTCATTACAAAATGCTTGTATTTTGAATATATTTGTAGTTTTTTGCCAACAAATCAAAGTATTAGAAAATGGTAGTACCGTAATAATATTTTAACCCCATAAGGCTGTTTAATAAACCAGACTTAATTCTTCAAAATTTCATACTATCGTTTTTTCAAGGAGATCGCACCCAACCTCTTATGTCGACAATGATTGGCATGGAGGAAGTGCCGCAGGAAGATGCAATTGCAACAGGATCTAGAGAATTGACATTGACCTCTTTTTCCTGGAATCCAGGATGCTTCTTGTATTTGACAAGTTTCCCAGTGTCGACGATACAAAGAAATTCTCTTGCCCGTAGATCACATATTCGACATGGCTGCACACGTGAAGGAGCAAGGACATCTCGCTTGTGAACAAACGTTCAGCTATGTTCTTTGGACTTCAGTTTACCCCTTCTCAAATTCTTCTTGTCCTAAATCAGTGCCAGAATGCGAATAAACTCGATTTCTCTTAGAAAATTCAAATCTAAAGATAAAAAATTCAGTATGAGATGAATATCCGACGAATTCGGGTTTTAATATCTTATTTTGCTTGGATCGTTCTATCGCGGAAAATATTATTTCATGAAAAAAGAGTTTTTTTTTGTTTCACATGCGAAAACCTTTAGAAGAATAGAGTGGGTAATGATTCAAATCGAAAGTTTTAAATCTATTCTTAGAAATAGCGATACTACCGGGAACGCGAGGACATTTTCAAGCAGTAGTTAGGATCGCTAAGAACTAACTCCAGAAAAGCGTGTACCGTAAATGCATTGTGGTGATAGCCATAAAACAGAGCTTTATTGTATATATTGTAGTACACGCGGGGTTCGTCACCAGTCATGCTGGTGTCTAGTGGCGTCTTCAAATCCGTTCTACATGATTCAATTTATACAGGCTGTATATTCTCAATTTTCCAAAACAATATAAATATTTAGTTTAAAAATAAGAAAAGAACTGAATAAAATTATTTGTTTGAAAGATTGCACATAAACCTGAGAATAAAAATTAAAATTAAAAAATAACACGTTACGTAACGAAGACGTTAACCACCTCCTCCCTCCCCCTCTCCCCATTTGCCGCGTTACGTAATATGTGGGCGACCTCTTATTAGATACGTATCACATTCATTACACTCACAATTCCCAGTATCCCGGACAAAATCAAGGAATTCATATTCAAATTTATGTCTGCCCATTGAATTGAAACAATTAAAAGTTGTTTGTTTTCATAACAATATAAGCAAGGGAAAAAAGTAAGGTGTTTTCACTAATTTGTTTAGCTTCTTTCTTTCACTCTTGGTTAGATCATGCGTGTGTGTATGTCTGGGTATAACAAACGGTTCTGCGAACTTGAAATGCTTTAAAACCCGGTTCTAGCGAACCGGTGAGAACCGGCTGAATAGCACTACTGCCTATATCCAATTCTTTCTTTCATACGGAAAGTACGAGATGGAACACTTATACGGAAAGTATTACAAAACATGCGTTTTCAGATATATGTTTGCTAAAGGACGTCACATATAGTCATACGTTAGGTCCAAAAACTACAGGATTTGCGCATGTAATCTACGTTTTTACGTACGCTACATAAGATTTTTCTGTGTGTATGAATAAGAGGTCTGTTCTTGAAACGGTGAATTCATATATAGGTTTCTTGGATATCTCTTACCATTTTTGCTCACTTGATTATAATATTGGGACTGGATCAGAGATTAATTTTATTTGGCTGCTAAATTCATATGAGAAAAAAGTTCTCGCCAATGTCAAGGTCTTGTGCCTTCCTGCATAGGCACTGATTGAAATGAAAATTACATTCTTGTAGAACACATGATGATTAAAAAAAAAAGAACATTTCCTGGGTCCGATTTATTATCTGTGACATGGTAGAGGTCTGCACGGGCCGCAATTTTTAGCCCGAGCCCGGTCCGGCCCGTGAATTTATAATGTGAGGCCCGATCCGAATCCGAAATATGTTTTAGCCTTTAGGCCCGAGCCCGACCCGAGCTCGTGTGATAATCAAATGAACCCGAAATAAGCCTGAGTTACAGAAACTTAATAATTAACGCAAAATTGTATTTTTATTTATAACAATTAGAAGTTTAACACTACAGTTGTGCTATGAAAGTTCTCCAGAAAGAACGGTCCGATACATATCGTTGCACAGTGTATTTACAAAGTTAGGCCCGAAAAGGCCCGAGAGATATGGTTGTATATATAAAAATTTTCGATCTGAGCCCGTAGTCATATATGTTTTGTAGGCCAAGTTTGGCACTTGGGTCGGGCCGGTCCTAAGATCGCGGGCTCGTCCCGAGCCCCTGCAGACCTGTATGACATGGTGATTGAAAGTAGTACTCGCTCTGATGTTATGGTGGGTAGAAAGCAAGGAAAACAATGCCACTATTTTGTTTTTTAAATTGTTATTTTATTTATTTATTTATTTATTTATCTTGTTGGTAATAATAATTAGCTTGATATCCGCATATTGCATTCAACATGTGGAATTATTTTTTTCAGTTGTAAATTAGTAACTATATCGTGTTAAACGTGTAAACAACATTTATTTAAATGAGTTGTAAAATTATCGAAAAAAGCTAGATTTACTTGATGTTAATTTTTGTTGGTTGCATTAGAGTTTTGCGTCCTTTTCAGCAACTAGACCATATGAGACGTAGACCTTCAACTTATCGTGGGATCCGAATCAACTGGGCTCCTACTGTAAATAAAACCCTCGTTGCCTGCAAAAGTAAAAGTTTCGGTGGGTTTGTATACATACAAGGTGTTTCAAAATAACACCGACAGCGTTTGGGAGGTGATTCCTGACACCAAGATAAGACAAAAATTATAGACTAACCTGGGTGCACAAATGCTTCCTTTCGGAGTTATAGGCTGCCAAAAACATTATAAAAACGAATTTTAAAGATTCATAGCTCCAAAACTATGGGACCTACTGTAGTCGGGTCAAGACTTCACTTTGGAGCTAGTATGTGCCCTATCCAAATATCCAAGTTTCAGAGTCCTGCGTTACTTCCGCAACAATTTTTATTGAAGTAGTTGGTGTGTACTTCAAATTATATGCTCGTTACCAAAATCCCTCTATAAGAATTGTTGCGTAAGTAGCAAAGGATTCTGAAAAATGTATTTTTGGACAGCGCACATATTAGTTCCTAAGTGAAGTCCTTACCCGACTCCGGTAGATGACATAGTTTTAGAGCTATGGACCTTTAAAGTTGATTTATTCATGTCTTTGGCAGGCTATAACTCCGATAGGAAACATTTATGCACCCAGGTTGGTCTATACTTTTTGACATCTTGGTGTCAGGAATCACCTCCCAAACGTTGTCGGTGGTGTTTTGGAACATTCTGTATATGAGAGAGTTCACTAGAAGTGAGAACAAACCTGTGGTGACCACGTTTCTTTATTTTTTTCTTGTACCTTTAATGAACATCCTCTAATGTGTTTTTGCAACATCCAAAAACCTAATCGTGAAGAGTACAAAATTCCCACATCGCGACGTTCATAAATACACTTGGACATCACCAGACGGAAAAACACATAATCAAATTGATCACGTTTTAGTAGATAGAAGAAGACAATCTAGCATAATTGACGTCCGGTCGTTTAGAGGGGCTGATTGTGACACTGATCACTACCTGGTAGCAGCGATAATACGGGAGAGATTATCGTTGAATAAAGGTAATACTCAATGTCCGAAAACGGAGAGATTTAATTTAAAGAAATTAGAAGAGAGCCAGGTAAGAGAGGAATACCAGATTGAAGTTTCGAATAGATTCTCGGTTTTAGAAGACTCGGAGTGCACTAGTGTTGAGGATACTTGGATTGAAATTAGAGATAGCATTAAAAGTTCAGCAATACAAAAATTGGGACACGCGGAAATACGTAGGAACAAACCATGGTTCGACCAAGAATGCATTAAACTAGTAGAGAAGAGAAAACAGGCAAAATTACGGTGGCTACAAAATCCGAATGAAATAACTACACAAAATTTCGCAGATATCAGGCGGGAAACTTCCAAAACTTTTAGAACAAAGAAACGGGATTTTTTGAAAGCTAAAATTAAGGAACTTGAAGATAATAGTAAAAATAAAAATATTCGGGACATGTATAAGGGGATCAGCGAATTTAAGAAAGGCTATCAACCTCGTGCTTATATATTAAAGAAATCTGACGGAACAGTTCTCACCGATACGGATAGCCTCTTAAATAGATGGAAAGATTTCTTTGACGATTTGCTGAACACGCAGCCAAAAACTAATGTGCGTGGAGAAAAGGAGATACATACCGCAGAACCGTATATTCCAGAACCCAATCGAATAGAAGTGGAAGCCGCTATAAAGAAATTAAAGAAACACAAATCTCCGGGTGTAGATGAAATTCCGGCTGAGTTAATTTTAGCTGGAGGCGAAAAATTGTGGAACAAGATACACGAACTCATTCTCCTTATCTGGAACAAGGAAGAATTGCCACAAGAGTGGAAAGAGTCAATCATTGTTCCAATTCACAAGAAAGGCGACAAAAGTGACTGTAATAATTATCGAGGCATTTCTCTTCTGTCAACATCCTATAAAATCCTTTCAAATATTCTGTTAGCAAGATTGACCCCATACGCAGATGAAATTATTGGAGATTATCAATGCGGATTTAGACGAAATCGATCAACTATCGACCAAATATTTACCATTCGCCAAATACTCGAAAAGAAGTGGGAATACAATACCCCGGTACATCAACTATTTATTGATTTTAGAAAGGCTTACGACTCGGTTAGGAGAGAAACATTATACAACGTTCTTACAGAGCTTGGAATACCGAGAAAGCTAATTAGATTAATTAAGATATGTTTAAGTGAATCCCAAAGTAAAGTCCGGGTAGGAAAATTTTTGTCCACGAGCTTCCACGTCGAAAATGGCCTGAAACAAGGAGATGCGTTGTCGCCATTATTATTTAACTTTGTGCTGGAATACGCCATAAGGAAAATCAAAGATAGCAACCAGGGCCTAGAGTTGAACGGCATTCACCAGGTTATGGCATATGCTGATGATGTAAATTTAATAGGGGATGATAGGAGAACAGTAGAAATAAATGCAGAGATATTATTAAACGCTTGCAGGGACATGGGTTTAGAAGTAAATGCAGAGAAAACTAAATACATGGAAGTGCGTCGGGACCGTAATACGGCAAATTGTGGAGACGTTAAAATATTAAATAATACTTTTGATAAAGTGAATACTTTCAAATATTTAGGATCAATATTAACAGACGAAAATCATATTCACGAAGAAATTAAATGTCGACTAAAAGCAGGGAATTCGTGTTACTATTCGGTTCAAAATCTCTTGTCGTCGCGAATTCTGTCGAGGAATTTGAAGCTTAAAATATATAAAACGATAATCATGCCTGTTGTTCTGTATGGTTGCGAAACATGGTCGCTTACTCTGAGGGAAGAACATAGACTGAAAGTATTTGAGAACAGGATCCTGAGAAGAATATTCGGACCCAAGAGGAACGAGAATGGGGAATGGCGGAAGCTTCATAACGAGGAACTACATAGTTTATACGGTTTACCCAACATTGTTAGGGTCGTCAAGTCTAGGAGGCTTAGGTGGGCAGGTCATGTAACTAGAATGGAAGAAAGTAGAAACGCTTTTAAAGTCTTGACTGGTAGACCCATAGGAAAACGACCATTAGGAAGACCTAGGCGCAGATGGGAGGATAATATTCAGATGGATCTCGCAGAGATAGGAATACAAAGTAGAAACTGGATCCAATTAGCTAAGAATAGAAGTCAGTGGAGAGCTTTTGTGAACGCGGCACTGAACCTCCGGGTTCCATAGGCCATAGAGTTAGTTAGTTTGTACCTTAAATGAAATAGTTAGTCTAGTGTATCGCCATTATTTATGTAAAAAATTTTGCTTAATTGTTCAGTTTACCGAAAATGCTGTTGCGGTTCGTTATATACTATAGAATTGTTGTTTCAACTTGTGGTGGTAGTAGGCTTAACAAAAAAGTTTGGAAAAGACCTTTGGGACTTCGGAAAAGTAGAACCGTCAAAACTTTATAATAAATTCTTTGCTTTAACTCAGTGATCGCCAAAACATTGATCACAAGCTACTACTAGCTCACGGTGACATTTCCGGTAAATCGCTTTTACGCTCCTATTTGGCCAATCTTGATTCCTCCACTGAGCTGACGCTAATGACAGGAGGCGCTGACAACAACAACTGCTTGTTCCTCCCGCGCAACACATTGTCACCCTCGTCTCACAGTTGATTGTATATGCGTGAGGTTGTGCACGTTGTTTTTCGTGTGAATATTAGACGTTTGCTAAACGTTATGTTTTTCGTGTGTATATTAGACATTTGCTAAACGTTATGTTTTCGTGTGTATATAAGACATTTACTAAACGTTATGTTTTTCGTGTGTATATTAGACATTTGCTAAACGTTATATATTTCGTGTGTATATTAGACATTTGCTAAACGTTATATTTTTCGTGTGTATATTAGACATTTGCTAAACGTTATATTTTTCGTGTGTATATTACACATTTGCTAAACGTTATATTTTTCGTGTGTATATTAGGCATTTGCTAAACGTTATGTTTTTCGTGTGTATATTAGACATTTGCTAACTTGGATAGTTTGATTTTATACTTATTAGAAATGTAAGTTTATAGTGTAATGTTTTACGTGGTGTTTGTAGCTAAGGCAATAGGTAATAAACAAATGCAAGATTTCTTTTTTTTTAAACTTGGTAGTTCTTTCGGTTGGTAGCTCACAGTAGGATTTAAAAACGATACAGTAGCTAAGAAGCTTCATAAGCTTGACGACCACTACTTTGAATGACATTTGGCACGAAATTAAGTGCGTGATTTTTTTAAAAAAGAAAAATAATAAATAACACAAAAATTTACAACGAAAAAAGAGCAAAATTTGTCTACTACCAGAGATGTATGAAGTTCAAAACTATTCGTATGAGAGAGTGCACTATTTTCAAACTCAGATGCACATAGAATCCAGAATATAAATAAATAAATAAATAAATAAATAGAGAGGAAATCTAGCACTGCAGCTGCTTAACAATTCAGTTTGTATTGGTTTAGGGATCCGAAACATCCTGGTTTAGCGGGACACTTCCGGATTTATTTTATCTTTTCCCTTTAAAAAATAAAACTGAATGGAACTTTTTAGTTTACTGTTTACAATTACATCTTTTAGACTAAAGAAGACGGATGGATGCTTAATGAAAATGCATGATTGTGAAATTATTTTTTATGCTCTTCAAATGGGAATCAAACCCGAGATCACGTGTACTAAGGACACAGGTGCTAGTTATTAGGCCAGCAGGGAGTCTCCCCCACAGAAAGTATTTAAAAACTGAAATTTCCTGATTTTTCTCGACAACGGAAGTTAAAATCATTCGTACGATGCTTAAAAAAAACTCACTTATTACACTGTAAAAAACATGTTGTGTTATTTCAACTATATGCCTATGTGTTAACGCGATTGTGTTAAAATATAACACAAACAGATGGTCAGAACAACTCACTCTCCATTTAGAGTTGTGTGTCAAATACTGGTAGTTGAAATGACACACAACCTATATGTTGAATTAACACAAGTGTAGAATCTCCAGTGTTGTTTCCTGCGTGATTGCCAAACTGGGATCCTTACACTGGCTTAAAGTTCTATCGCGAGCTTTATGTAAGTGGATTCGAAACGTCAGAGAGAAGAACTAAAATATTTATTCGTCGAATAAATAGTGTGTGTTTGATTAAATGCATTTAGAATTGCCACTTGAGGGCCTTCAAAGAGGAAGTAAATACGATTTGGAGTCCAAAAATAAGTTTCCTCTCTCGTTTTCCCCAGGAAAGCAAACAGCAATCCGGGATACAAGACAGCAGACGCACGCGCAACATACCCAGATACTGGGTATCGTTTACCCGCGATCCTGCAGATGGCACCGTCGCAGCACCTACGCAAAGCGGAGACGAGCACCTCAGTCTGAGCCTGGTAGCTATGGAGAGAAAACGCGTTTTGACGTTGTGGTCAAAGGAGGAAGTGCGAGCGGTTTGTCCACTATGAATGGGCACGTGGCGGATCGGGAGCAGAAATCCATAACCGCCTTGCGGAACAGATGGGACGGTCAAAGGAGGAAGTGCGAGCGGTTTGTCCGCTATGAATGGGCACATGGCGTATCGTGAGCAGAAATCCATAACCGCCTCTTCTAAGTCTATCGGCCTGATGTTATGTCAAAACAAATGATGCGGAGATGGTGTCGCCAATTCAGTGAGGGGCTTCAGCAAGTGCTGGACACACCAAGACCTGGAAGGACGTGTACGGCCACTACAGACGTATGCAGTGACTTCCATTTGTTTCCAGCTTACGACTCTCGGCAGTAGGCGCTTTGGAAGCAATGCTGAAGTCACAGAAGCTGTTCGACGCTGCTTCTTCCGTATGCAGAGCCCTGGATTTTTCCTGGAAGAGTTTTTGAAGCTTATAGACCGGCATGACAAATATCTCAATATACGTGGTGCTTATGTGGAAAAATAAAGGTACGTTTGATCTGTAATGTCACATGCTAGTTTTGGTCTTGCATCTCCACCTCTGTCCACAGTCACTTGGGGAAACTTATTTTCGGACTCTCCTTCGTAATACATTATTTAAAAAAAAAAACCTTAATGGCGTTCCTTGAAATTCAAAGAATATATTTGCGTCAGAAAAAACTTCAATAAGAGAAAATAAAAGAAGAAAAGACAGAGAGAGAGAGAGAGGATGAGAGAGAGAGAGAAAAAGTGTGTGTGTGTATTTTCTCTTTCTTAAAAATGGAAAAAAGGATAGGAATGAAAGAAAGAAAGAAAATAAAAGAAAGTACAGAGAGAGTACCTAGATCCTTCCTTTCTCTCTCTTTTTCTCTTAGTTTCTTTCTATTTTGGAGAAAAAGGCGGATAGAGAAGAAGAGTAGGACTAGAATATCTCTATCTGGAAAAGAAAGGCTGTACAAAGGACAAAGAAGAGAAGAAAGCACCGTCTCTCTCTTGTCTCTCTTTCTTTTTCTCTGAAAAAAAGAAAGAAAGAGAAAGAGAGAGAAAGAGGGTAAGAGCAAGGAGAAAAAGAAAGAAAGAAATGAAATATTTTCCTCCTTTCTTCTTTTATTTGAATGCTTACCTAAAATAAATAGAGGAGAGACAGAGAGAGAAAGTCAGGAAGGAAGAAAATGAGAAAGAGAAAAACAGAAGAAGAAAAACAGGAGTTGAAAGGAAAAATGAAAGAAAAGAAAAGAAAAGAAAAGAAAAACTAGAATCTTTGTGGGAAATAACAAGAAGCACGCTGGAATTGCCTAAATAACTTGAGGCTACATGCACGTTCTTACTGCGAAATATAAGCTAAGTCCTGCTTAAGAGGCCTAATCACTAAGGTGGTGACAGGAACCCACATTACGTGGCATCTTCCTATAGCACGGCCAACAAGAGATGGTCTCTGACGTTTCTTAGCACATGTGGTGGGACATTGCAGCCCCTACTTTGATAACAGTGTTACCAACCACGATCACTCTGTCTTATACGACTAATTATATTGCCACTATAGTTGCACCGAAATAAACCTTGACACGCGAGTAGTGGCAATGTCACTGCGAGCTGTCAGAGACGTTCTCTTACTGGACGCACTATAACAAGGACAATAATTCTTTCGTGTGTAAGGAGCGGTGCAAGGAAGGGGCTGTGGCACTTCAGGTTAGTGTAATTGTTAAGAGATAACATCTACTGTTTGCGAGGGGGCGTTTTGGCACGAATTGTCCTACATATTTTATTAAGGAAACTTTTGGCAGGGAGTGATATGGCACTTCATAGAAAATACCACAAAATAAGTTCAGCACATGTAAATTTCATGTGATGATTTCAACTTTAACTATGTGTACTATTTGAACTCAACACAAACTAAGAACCTTGGGTACGCAAGTACTTTGGAGAAGTTAAAAACGAATTATATCATGCTTTGGGGAAATAGAAATGTCTTTGGTCCATCTTGACTGCTGCAATTATTTTGCTCTTGCCTGGGATTTACAGATACTTCATATGTTTCCTTTGTAGATTAGAGCAACAGGCGTTGTTTTATAGTAAAACAACAGAACATACATGGTAGTAACTAATAAATCGTAACTTCATTAGCATTTTAAAAGCATTTCTTTCCGTTCTACTTGTTGAAAAATAAAAGAGGTTGTCTTCATTATAAAGCACAAACTGCGTTTGCTCTTAATAACGCGGGCCGAACATTGGTTTATAATTACTCTAGTGAAGCAGAAATATCATCATCGCAAGCCAGTGATATATATATATATATATATATATATATATATATATATATATATATATATATATATATATATATATATATATATATATATATATATATATATATATATATATATATATATATATATATATATATATATATATATATATATATATATATATATATATTGGAAGATAAAAGTATGGGGCACGTAGAAATGCGTGTGTGTATGCACGCATGTATAATATGAATATGTATTTTGACTGAGATTTTATGCCAATTTTTTGCACGAAAACTGCATGAAGAATTTAACAATAACTCACAAATTCTTTGGTTTAATTCCTTTACAATCAAGGAATATATATACCTGTTGTTGAAGATACAGGAAATACCTAAATGAGATTCAACATACTAATACAAATATAAATACAAATAATGAATATAAATAAAAATATAAATGCAAATTTCTGTAGAGTTTTGTATAATTTTTATCAGATACTGATAACTAGACATCGGATTTTTAATGCAAATGCATATTTTATTTGCTTATATGCATCTCTGTTAAACTTCATAGAGAGTTTCTAACAACAATAATACAGCTTGAATTTGAAGTTTTATAGTGCATATAAATGCATATTTCAAAGGTTAGAGCATATATTAGTGCTTACGAACATATTCAACATATTCTATTTGAGATGTATGCTTATAGCGTGGAATAAATCCAGTTTTAGTTTGTATTTTCAGTACATATCTATGCAACAGAATGGATTTTTGCATGGAAGGATGTAAGAATGCCTAATTTATGGAGGACGAATAATGTTAGAAAGCGATCAGCAGAACATAGATGCTTACAATTGTCAAGATGTTAAGACAAATCTATGAATAATAAATACATTGTAATATAGTGTCGACATCAAATTCAGAAACGAGAGGCGCAAGGAATGGTGCTCATTGAATGCTTAGCTCTAATTCATGAAGTTCAGTCAGTTCCTGGTAAATTCCAATGTTCTGTGGAAAAGAAATTGACGGATATTATTGCCATAAATTCCGACTATAAAACAATTGAAGCCATGGTAAAATACGTCCAAGGGTTAAATTTTAACTTGCAAGAAAATATAGATACTAAACTTGTTCCTCTCTATAAATTTTGTCCAGTAACATCTGTTGATGTTAACAGGTTAATTTCTGGCTACAAATGTCACAAATCGACACCAAAACATGAAGAGAAGCATCTTGTGTTATAGTGCAAAAACTAAAACTTCTTGTGTGTGTGTGTACAGTGGAAATATGTAGAAAAGTGAGACTTTTGTTATTTCGTGTAAAGTAAATGCACTCTAAAATACAAATGTGACGAAAAACTAGAGAGCATGTTCTCATATCATTGTGTTTATTTTAATTCAATTTTTGTGTATTTTTAAACAGTTAGGAGTATATACCTAGGTAGACTGTAACTGTCATAAGAATAAATTATGAAGAGAAGTCCCTAAAAGCTAAAGTACACTTTGTGTTATATTTGAACTACGAAACTTCGTCACAATTTTGCTGCATGTTTGAAAATGTTTTCTTTTACTGCATTGTCAGTGCATATTAAGGGCATATTTTAACACATTTAACAGCGTAGTTGTGTGCATATTCCATGAATTTGAAGTACATAAAAATAAAATGTATGCTAATAACTAACTCTATGGCCTATGGAACCTGGAAGCTTAATGCTACGTTCACAAAAGCTCTCCATTGACTTCTATCCTTAGCTAACTGAATCCAGTTTCTACTTTGTATTCCTATTTCTATATATATATAGATATAACCCTATATATAAACTAACTAACTCTATGGCCTATGGAACCTGGAAGTTCAATGCCGCGTTCACAAAAGCTCTCCATTGACTTCTATCCTTAGCCAACTGCATCCAGTTTCTACTTTGTATTCCTATTTCTATATATATATATAGATATAACCCTATATATAAACTAACTAACTCTATGGCCTATGGAACCTGGAAGTTCAATGCCGCGTTCACAAAAGCTCTCCATTGACTTCTATCCTTAGCCAACTGCATCCAGTTTCTACTTTGTATTCCTATTTCTATATATATATAGATATAACCCTATATATAAACTAACTAACTCTATGGCCTATGGAACCTGGAAGTTCAATGCCGCGTTCACAAAAGCTCTCCATTGACTTCTATCCTTAGCCAACTGCATCCAGTTTCTACTTTGTATTCCAATCTCTGCGAGATCCATCTTAATATTATTCTCCCATCTGCGTCTAGGTCTTTCTAATGGTCGTTTTCCGATTGGATTTATTTACGAGCTATTAGTGGATTTATTATGTATGTAGGAGACATTACAAACACAAACATAATGGTTGGTAAACACAAACATAATAATTGGTAACTCTACGCAAAGAAGTAAAAGAAAAAATAAAAATAAAAGGATATCATAAGTAGAGCTGTTTATACCTTTGATCTCATGTTGACTACAGACCATAATTAGGTAACTTTTAAAGTAATCAAATTGCGCTGACGATCGTTCGAGTTTTACATGTCAACTTTTTCCTAAATAACTGGCGATGACGATCATTGGAGTCTTACATGCCAGCTTTTCCCAAAGTAAATTGCAATGACGATTTTTGGAGTCTTACATCAACTTTCCTCTAAATAAGTTGCGATGGCTATCTTTGAAGTCTTTCATGTCAACTTTTCCCTAAATACCTTGCGATGACTATCTTTGGAGTCTTACATCAACTTTTCTCTAAATAACTTGCGATGACTATCTTTGGAGTCTTCCATGTCAACTTTTTCCTAAATAAGATGCCATGACTATCTTTGGAGTCTTCCATGTCAACTTTTCCCTAAATAACTGGCGATGCCTATCTTTGGAGTCTTACATGTCAACGTTTCCCTAAATAACTGGCGATAACGATCCTCGGAGTCAGATTTTCACTGAATGACTTGCGATGCCTATCTTTGGAGTCTTCCATATCAACTTTTCCCTAAATAACTGCCGAAGACGATCTTTGGAGTCTTACATCAACTTTTCCCTAAATAACTTGCGATGACTATCTTTGGAGTCTTCCATGCCAACTTTTCTCTAAATAAGTTGCCATGACTATCTTTGGAGTCTTCCATGTCAACTTTTCCCTAAATAACTTGCGATGACAATCTTTGGAGTCTTACATCAATTTTTCTCTAAATAACTGGGAATGATGATCTTTGGAATCTATATACGAGGAAAGCATTAATTCTAATCAAACGCAAGACTACACAAAGTAGACATTTAAAAAGTAGTCACTTGGTCACGAAGCGTTATACAGTAGTACTATTTCTTCTATTTCTACTACTACTACTGCTGCTAATTGCTACTACTACTACTCCTGTTACTACTTTGTTACTACTATTATACTCCTGTTACAACTACTACTAGTACAAGACTACTACTACTACTGTTACTACTACTACTACTACTACTACTAATAATAATAATAATAATAATAATAATAATAATGAAGTGTAAATATAATTGTAATTATTGTGTCTTAATGTAGCTATTGAAATGAACCTTGTAGTAAAATTAGAATAAGATGTTTGACGTATTAGACAGTATTCGAACGTTGTAATATTAATGTGTTTTTCCTGTTTCTGTGTCTTTGTGTGTAGATGGCAGTTGTACTCTACTCTCGCTCTTTTGAATTCCACTCCAATTAGCTGTCGTGAAAATACATACATAAAATACAAAGAATCATAGGGAGGAAACGTTCGTTTTTTACGTCATCAGTTGTATTCTTATTCCAGTTTCACTTCGTTTCGTTTCGTCTCTTCTCTCGTTGTCTGCTTCGACTTGTGCGTTCCAGAAATACCGAAACGTGGAAAAACGAAAAACTAGAATAAAAGAAAGATCCTCTCTACCCATCTTCTTTGGAATTTTCTACGTTAGTCAGTAGGAAAGAAGACGAGAAGATGAGAAGGAGGATATGCGTTTGTTAACTCCAAGGAAAGCGTCTTTTGTGTTTGTGTACGTGAACGCAATTCCTTTTTCATTTTGGTTTCCTGAAAATCAGTATTTCCAACTAAAAATGTAAAAAAATCGGGAATTCATTTATTTAAAGAAGTAACGAAAGTGACAATTTTTCGAAGAGGAATTCTGTAAATCGTAAACAACAAATATTATTTTTTTTAATCCACTAAATAGGAAGTGATTTCTGTCCAAAGGACTTACTTATCGTGAGATTTTCTGGTAAAAAAAAAATACCCATATTTTTTATTACTTGTTTGAATTGTTTGAATATAGAACAGTACATAATTAAAATATCTCTTCATAAATCTTTTCCAGTGCGTAGAAAAAAGAAGCTAAAAAATTGCAGTTTATCCCGAGTTATCTTGGGGGTATAAGAAGAAGGTATAGGCAAGGGCGCCGATTTCTCTGTAAATTTAGGGGGCCCATTCAGATGCGAAAGGTATATATATATATATATATATATATATATATATATATATATATATATATATGAGGATTTTAAGACAAATTGTATTCAAATTATGCCAACTATTGTATATTCATAAATACAATAGGGGGGCCCACATAAGGTTTGGGCCCCCCGGTCCCCCCAGGATCGGTGCCCTTGGGTATAGGGTCATATAGGTATAGCTGAAATATTCGTACAGGGACGATATTTATTGCTAAATGACATACATAACGTTTTGTGCAATACATAATAAAATAACGTTTCAAATTTTCTACTTGGCATTGTAATTTTTATATCGAGTCTTCTCGATACAGAGTGATACAGAGAACAACTACATAAAATTCAACACAGATTTGCTAGTGACACTAGTACAAAGCTGCTAGACACTTTACAATAACCCTAGAGACATCTGTTGGTCAAAATAAGAACTTCGAAGACTAATAGACTGTTTCTTGCGTGATAAGTACAAAGGAATATGAAAGTTACAAAGGCAACGAAATAACTCGGGGAAAAAATAATTACAATTTAAGAAAAACGAGATAATTCGGAATATGTCCTTAAGGAGTTCGTTATGAAACCCTGGTCTGTAGTTATTAATGAGTTAATTTCGTTTTTTACCTTACGTCTAGTTTTCAAAATTACATATTATTTATCATCTTCCGTTATATTTATGGAAATTGTGTTCAACATAAATATGGAAAACTATATTTTTTCGTTATGCTTTCATTTTCTTGTTTCTGTAAATTACTCCAAAAGATGGCTGAATTGGATGTACATTCGTATCCATAGATCTGACATAGATAAGTTTAAATATATTAGAGCTTATTCAAAACATATATAAAAAAAATAAAAAAAAACAATGAGTTGCAGAAGTGGACGGAAACAAGAGAGATATTCATAGTCTGCGGACAGTAGTGGATCTAGAAGATAAAAACTGGGAGGGGGTGGCGGCCAGAGTCTAGACTATGATAGGTATATCATGAGTTTACTACCTAGGTATAAACTTTCAAAAAATATATATAAATACAAAAGCGTCAATTATTTTTGTTGCTCGAAAAACTGGGGGTTTGGGCCCTCCCGGTCAAGGGCTACATCCGCCACTGTCTGCAGACAACACAGCAAAGCATGGAGTATGTTACGGGTCACTCACAGAGATGGGAAATACTACACGGATTAGAAACATGATCGTGAAAATATAAGATATTTAAGTGACAGTGACCCAGACATGCTGCAAGAACAAATTATGATCAGGGAATAAAACCAATTCTTAATTGGATACCAAGAGACTAGTTTTGACTACAAGGTGAGAAACAGGCCCGTATCTAGGGAAGTCTAGGGGGCTGACACCCTAAATTTTTGCTGCCCCCCCTAAAATTTTCACGGTAGCCTTGCAAATGAACTATAATATGGTTGCATGGGCCCCCCTACATTTTTGGCCTGGCTACCGGCCTGGTGCGAATTAAATTCTCGATTCTAGAATAAACCTCTTCTCGTCTCGTCTCTCGAATCTCGAAAAAGCATTTCACGTCTCGTCTCGTTTTGTGAATATATGTACAAAATAATCCAACTGATTATTTCTTAATTTTATCTAGAAGTTATTTAGTATTCCTCCGCGTCACAAGAGCCCCACGAAGAGCGTGGTTTAACATTTAAACCATAATTATTATTGATGCATATTGTATAAAGATCGGAATGCCTTTAAAGAATGACAAAATGCTCATTGTGTTTGTACAATCACTTTGTCTATACTATGTATCATATAATGCTAAAATAGTTGAGTTGATTTTGAGTTTAACGTCCCTTTGAGCAGCGAGGCTATATGAGACGGGACCTTCTGATTAACGTAGAATCCGAACCACATGAGCTCCCACGGGAATCGAACCCGGATCCGCCACGCCAAAGGCGCGTACGCTAACCGCTTAGCCACGGAGGAGCTCAAATGTGGAAAATAGTGTTTGATATCTAGGTGAATTAGTGTCACGCACGAGATTCGGAAAATTTCTCGAGTAGAAAACGAGACGAGAATTTTCATGTATGTTGTCTCGTTTCAGATTTTATACTTCTTTTCTTGTCTCGTTTCAAACGGTATTCGTTTTCTTGTCTCGTCTCAAAGTTAATACAGTACTTGTTCTCTTATTGGAAACGCCACAAGAGATAAGAAGTGCTCTAGAAAACTTTCTCATACGAGATGGTAGGAGAAAAATCAAGAAAAACTGTGACGTAACTTGAAAAACAATTTATGCAAGATTGGTAGTAATGATGAGATGTGATTAATCAACAGGTCAATTAGAAAGTTCTGGAAAACAATTTAAAAAAAAATGAAACCATTGGCAACACTGTTGAACATGTAATTCGTTCAACCTTATTTTATGGTGGAGACAACGCCAGTCAACCAATCAGCAAGAAGGTATCCTGAAAAAAACGTTAACATCCATCGTGAAAACACGTTCATTTGTCTTCCTGAGCAGCCAATTAGCTAACTACTTCCGTTCAAGACGACGACTTAAAAAAAAAAAAAAAGACTTTTCATGTATATATAGGAACGTTTGTGTATGAGGAACTTCCCCACCACCTACCCTCCAACCTGTACAAGCGACTTAAAAGTAAGAGGATGTTCCATGACGTCATTGTGATCCAAATATATGACACATAATTTCATTCAATTCCATTTGAAATAACTGGATTTTATTTCATTAGGGAAAAAAAGGTTCTGGAAGAATGAAATATGTATTGGTAATAATATATTTTTTTTTTTTGGAAAACGACTAATTAACGATGACCATTGATGACCCTTGAGCAATTATTAAAATAGCGCTAAAGTAACTGAGAAAACGAGAGAGGTTAATTTTCTGACAATTCCAGAGTACAGAGAGTAATATATTGAGTCTTGATAGCAATTATCAGATCAGAAATTAAATGTTTTGTTTGTTTATTTGTAGCTTAAATTAATTTTAAACACACCATAAATTTAAAAAACTGAATACATAATTATTGATGTGCTTATCTGCTCCACCGACCATCGTCTGACGCCCTGCTGAGATCCATGAAAACGTTTTTAATTATTAAAACAATTCATTTTTTTAGTTCTAAAATACTGAAAACAATCACAATCGAAAGAAGAAAAACAATTTTTAAAAAAGTCAAAGAGTCTATACTGAAGCAGTGACGCCTAAAGGGTTTTTTCAAACCGGGAGGGCAGAAAAAATACCAGTTCCAGGGAAAGGGAGCAAAAGACTAATACAGAAGCACAGTCGCGAATACATACGCACGTGCTCATACCAGTTGTGGATGCTCATACCATGTGACCTGGGGCCAAGGGGTCTAGCCCCCCAGTTTTTTGAGTGAGAGAAATAATTTAAGCTATTATTTATATATTTTTGAAAATTTATAGTAAAATCATGATATACCTATCATACGATTTTGGATTTAGATTTCTGGGCTTTCGGCATCTGTGGCCATTTAGCCCATCACGTTTGAGGGATGACATCCCTCGACGAGCATACTATCCGGGGAAACGGAAGGAAGGGAGCTATCCTGGGACCTATATGTTAGGCACCACCCCGGCATTTGTTTGGTGTAAATGAGGAAAACCCAGGATGACTCATTCAGGATGGCTGGCCTGAAAAACTTTTTACACTTTTTCGACCGAGTGCCCCCATTGGGAATTGAACCCAGAACCACTCGCACCGAAGGTGAGAGCGTTAGCAAGTACACTACGTGGGACCCCTATATCTTTATAGTCTGGATCCTGGCTGCCTCCCCAGTTTTAACCTTCTAGATCCGTCACTGGCTCATACATCAATAATTATAAATAATTATTTATGCACATATCCTTATTAACTACAGTAATGAAAGGGTGTATACCTACTTTTGGGCCACCCTGTATTTCAAGATAATAAATTGCTTACTCACATATTATAGTACTTAATATCTTTGTATCAAGCTCTATACTTTATTAACTACAGTAAATAAAGTATAGAGCTTGATACAAAGATATTAAGTACTATAATATGTGAGTAAGCAAATTATTATATCTTGAAATACAGGGTGGCCCAAAAGTAGGTATACCCTTGCATTGATAATGTATAACATTCTAGCTTATAGGTTTATTTGCTTCTGTTCCGAGCTTAAGATATAAGTAAAAAAAAAAGGCATTAAGAACAAATAATAAAGAAAAGTCTATCCGATGGATAATAATAAGAAATTATATAAAAAAACAACAAGTTGATAGTACGGGACTGTATCCTTACTTTTGGGCCACCCTGTATACTTCCAAGAATTGAACACCCTTTGAAAATGCAAAGGAAGCAACTACCCTCTGCTGCCGGCATCTATATATTGAATTTATGATGCCAACATAGAAAAGATTCTTCAGTTTATACCTACCGATTTGGCAACGTTGCTGTCACTTCTGTAGTTACTGCAGAAACATGAAACCGGGCTCGTTATCATTATGCTGTGTTAATATTCAGGTGTAATATGAAGTGAAATGGAATCTGTGAGTTTTACGTCCCACGGATATGCTGGTTATAATGAGTAATGAATGAAACGGTGGAATGAAGAAAGTGGGAGGAAACGGGAGAACCCCGAGAAAACCCACGCACACGGTGTTTGTCCACCACAAAGTTCACTTGGCGGGGGCTGGGATCGAACCCGCGACCCCAAGCACCAGAGGTGAACGTTCTACCACTGAGCCACCGCGGCTCACAGGTGTAATAATGTTCATATCGGTGCTAGTGAAAGGCCGCCGTAAGTAGTCCGTTGTTGTAGGGAAAGATGCATCTTAGCTCTTTAACGTATGTTTTTCCCTCTATAGTCATATAAGTGTGCTTTATTTCATAATTGAACTCGGGTATTTTAAATCAAAAGTAACAATGCAGCTCAAAAATTAAAATTTGTCAAGCGCCGATTTGGGTCCTCAGAACCAATTTGTCATTTTTTTTAAAGCTTGCAGATTACAGCCATGAAACATATACTACGAAATAAACTAAGTAGTTTTTTTCTTTGATCCAACTAAGTTCAAAAGATGTTCAGAAGTTCAATGATCTTCGATTTACTGAACTTATCTCCCGGATACTTGATTTTAGGTTATCGTGTTCGGAACTGAGTTCTTAGATGTGTCATTTTTATACAAACACATACTCAGGAATCTAATTCGGAAAGTGTCCAAAGCTTTTGTGGAGTTCAAATTCAACATGGGGATAAATTCTACTAAAATTTTTTAAAACCTTCGTCCCTAAAATTTGACTAGATTTACAGAAAGTTGGGATTTCGGAGGATTCGTACTTCCCTGATCCACGCTAGGGAGTCATTTATACTGAGAGCACTGACTAAAAACAAACACTTATTTTTATTATTTGTTGTGCTTTAGTGTCCCGTTCCAGCACTAACACTATATGAGCACCGTAATACGTTCAAATTTAAGTTTTCTACCACTGGGAATCGAATCCCGAACTACATGTATAAGATAACCAGTGGGAAGGGATATCAAAATAAACATGTAGAGCAGAGAGAAAGGTAGGAACAGCAAGGAGAAAGGAGTTGTAGAAGTGCTGACAGTGCGTGAAGAGTAATATGTTGACGTGCAGTCCAGCTGCAAAACCTAGATATTTATTTTATTTGCATGCCAACAGTTTTTCTCTCAACGGAAGGCTTCCTGTCTGTTTCATTCGTCTGTTTTACGGACAGTGGAAGAAGCTCATTATGACGTCATCGACAATCCAATTGGAAACGACTTGAGTCACTTAAGCTTACTTTTCTGTGAAAGTAATAAAAGATTCGGTCTTCAGGTCGAGGAAAAACTGTTTCGAAATAAAATGAAATTTAAGTCTCTGGTACAAAGCCTCGAATATTATAAAGATTGTATGTATTAAAATAAAAACAAGCAACAGCGTCACGTGCTCACCATGTGGATGAGTTCTGTTGGGATGTAGATAGTAACTGACTGGCTATGCAACCAACATATCATCTACGTATAATTGGGTTGCATACTACAAAGGGAAAATTCCTTTATAATAACCCCGTATGGCAGGGGTTTTCAAACCTTTTGCAATTGAAACTTCTCTCAACCACCAAAATCTGAACACGCCTCCGCTGGCAAAAATGAAATGTGTCAATAACATAAATATATGTCGAACTGAAACCCTTGAAACATCTGAAAAATGGCTTTGACCAATGAAAATAAAACAAATAAGACTATTCATGAATGGCGGTAGTATCATACTTCAGAAAAGATTAAAACTCAAGAATCGTCCCAAAAATAATAACATAAAATCAAGACAAAGAAAAATTCAGCTAACATGGTGTCGCGCGAAATTTCAAAGGCATTTAAGAAGATATACTATTCTCCATAGATAAAGCAGAAGATCGTTAGTGACCATCTAAGAAGCATTATACACGTTTAAGCCAAAGGTAAAAGGGTCATCATTGATCGTATGTGGAGCAGAGGTGATACAAAGGCTCAGTCCTTTATGTATTACTAAAGAAGAATGATCCAAACTTCAGTATGCGTGTTGCACTATAAATATGTTCCTTTGTACGATCATTTTTAAAAGTCCTCGCGCCTCCCCAGACAAGCTATGGCGTCTTCCTAGGAAGGTGCGCCGCACAGTTTGAAAACCCCTGCCCTATGGAAATACATTGGGCGGAGTAGGTAATATCTTTGGTTCAACTAGAGGGGTTTCCTCTATCAACAACCTCCTTTTCTAACTTTTGACTTTCTACATATTAGCAAAACTGATGGTGATCTATCAGGCTGTTATTGAAATTGTCCGTCTCCTGGATGGAAGGATGCATGGACTGCTAGGGTGACATATAAAAGAGTTTTGAATGTTTACCATACTTCTTAAAGCTCCGATTTTATAAAAGGTATTCAAACTGAAAGATAAAAGCTATAAACTAGGAATGCAATGGATATGCCCGATTGCAATGAAATGAGCTGAGCGAGCTTAAACTACGTAATCATGACTTTTTCCCCATGTTAAGTCTATGCAAGCGTTTTTCGGTGATTATTCCTCGATGGTACATCGGATTTTTGATTTCGACCTATGTTCTCACTCAGCACGACATACTCTATCAGCGTGCTAAGTTTGGTTGAGATCGGCCAAACGGTCTAGGAGGAAGCGTTTTTCGGTGATTATTCCTCGATGGTACATCGGATTTTTGATTTCGACCTATGTTGTCACTCAGCACGACATACTCTATCAGCGTGCTAAGTTTGGTTGAGATCGGCCAAACGGTCTAGGAGGAAGCGTTTTTCGGTGATTATTCCTCGATGGTACATCGGATTTTTTATTTCGACCTATGTTGTCACTCAGCACGACATACTCTATCAGCGTGCTAAGTTTGGTTGAGATCGCCCAAACGGTCTAGGAGGAGTTCGCGGACAACCAAACGGCTAACCCGAGTATAAGAGCTTCGTTTCGCTCAGCTCAATAAACTATATAACAAATTATAAATATATCTAAATGCATTCATCTTCCTCTTTCTATCCAATGTAGCTACGATGAACTGTTACTTTTCGTACTTTACTCCCTGTATTTTTGCAAAAATACTTGTTTCCTTTGTTATGAAAGAACTCTGCAACGACCTCTACATCGATCACTGTCTTTTCTCAGATTTTCTCTACAACCTTCCAGATCACTCGGCTTCTTCTAAGAAACTATCGGTATCCCTGTATATTAGAACCTTGTCTTTTTTTTCTCTCGCATAATTCACTCCTCACCTTGGTCTTTGAAGACTTCCATTTCGACCTCTGTATAACATGGGTCCTCATCTTCCTCTTTAGTCGACCGCTTTGTTGTCTTCCGTGACCTCGATGACCTCTCTTGTTTCCTAGGATGTATGACGTTTGGTAATACCTATCCACCGTAAATATTTCGATATAAAATATTCATAATTTGTCCATTTACTTCTCAATTTTTGCTCAAAATGTTTTCCTTCAGAAATACATAGAAGAATTTGAAGAGAATCAACCAGTAAAATGTCAGTTTTATACAGGGTGGTCACAAAGTCCCTTTCGCCAAAACAAGTATGGAAAGGAAAGAAATAAGCAAACTATCAGAAAACGTTTTTTTAAGTACTAAAACTGACATTACTATGTTTTCTCGGTGTGGTTGGGACTGGTAACCATGTTTTCGTACGTGTTTTGTTTAACACTTGTTTAATAAATGAAGTTGTACCGAGTAGTACAAGATATAAAGTGAATCGCAAATTAACAAAGGAACAACATATTTTCATGCTACACACTTGGAACGCAGATATGGAAACAGCAGATTTCAGTTTCCAGATGTGGAACCACTATCACGTCAAGCCATGAAGGCTACAGGTTCTGTGTATAATCTACCGCGAAGTGTTCGAAATGAAGAAAACGCTGAACTTGTTGCTTAGAGTTGTGTATCTAGCCCGAAAAATTTACCAGAAGGCGCGCATTTGGCTTGGGACAAGTTAAAAGATTAAAGATAAAACCTACCGGCCAAAGCTTCTGCGCACATTGCACGAATATGATCCGGACAGGCATTTTGAGTCTATGAGTGGTTTCTTATTCGGAACAAAACTAGAGACTTCTGGAAACAAATTTTGAGAAAAGATGTGGGTTCATTCAAGATGAACAGTCGCGTAGCCAAACACAAATATGTTTATTTGAGGGATACGAATGTACATAAAATGGTGATAGAACAGCTAAACGTCCCTCGTATCATTGTTTGCTGTGTTATTTGAAGTGTTGATGTCATAGGATCTTTCATTTTCGAAGAAACTGCTGATACTAATATTAGAAACATTCATGTTACGGAAAGTTGTCAATCCAAAACTTGAAAAAAACTCTCCTTACGTAATCATTCAGTTCATGCGTAAGCACGATTGAGCACCGCCTCACTTTGGTGTTGATGTGAGGGATTTTCTGGATCAGCGCTTTGATGGGTGGATTGGTCGTCGTGTAACGATAGATTGGCTACTTAGTTCATTTGATTTCACACCATGCAACTTCTCCATGTGAAATATTGCCAAAGACGAGGCATTTCCATTCAGCCGCGCGAATTGAATCACTTGCAACAGCTAACTGAACAATCATTCGAGAGATTGGATGCCAAATCTCGATTGTGTCACAATAATTGCAAATCTGTGCTCAAGAGATGTACAGTATCTTGTACGTTGAACACGGGGGGAAGGGGGGCAGTTTGAACAGTATTTACAACTATAATATGTAAGTGTAAAAAGATTGTCAAATCCCCTAAGTCCTTTTATTTTTTTTATTCGCATATTGGGGAAAGCGAGTTTGTGCCCACTCTATATGTAGATATACGAGGGTGCACCATTTATATTGATAGGTCTTGTAACATTTAAGCTAACGGACAAAAATCACTGAAATTTTTTACAATGAAAACATCAGAGGGGGGACGTTATATGGCATACTCTGTGCTATTTCAAGGTTGTTTCTGTGTTGCTAACCCATCATCATCATCATCATCATAAACAATATACCATTATTTGCAGGTCATTTGCTGCAACTAATGAGCTTCTATGCTCTACGGTCTTCCGCTAACTTCTTCGTTTTCATGAACGATTTTTCTGTTTCGATATCGTTCATTAATTGCCCTCTCCCTCTCTTTCCTGTCACCATACTCTCTAGCATGCCCCTCATAATACAGTTCCTTCTTACCCAATGTCCCAACCAATTTCTCTTCCTTTTCTCCCCCACAATTTCTAACACCCTCTCATTCGTTTTCCGCTCGACCCAGCCTTCTCCTCTCTCACATTTCTAGGCATTGTCTCCGTCCATGCCTCTTAAGCTCATCAGTCTGAGGAATGACATCCTTTGCCGATCACACTAAGCGTGGAAGTGGGAAGGGTAGAAAGGAATGGGCAAGGAAGGAAGCGGCTAAGGAACTTTATGTAGGGATGCGCACGGGTCGAGTCGAGTCGAGATTTAAGCCTGTCTCGACTCGTCTCGAGAAAATGTCTCGACTCGTGTCTCGACTCGAAAATATGTTTCTGTCTCGACTCGACAGTTTATTTCTCGACTGGACTCGAATTAGAGACGAGACGTCTCGAAATTCGAGTTGAGACAAAATATACGAGTTACGAGTAAAATATACACACATATTAGCCAGAACATTATGAACTACCCACCTAATTGTGAGTATGTCCACCTTTGGCACGGATAACAAAGGCGACGCGTCTTGGCATGGACGCAATGATCCTTGCTAGGTCGCTGTTTAGAGTTGGCACCACCTAATTCCCGTAAATTCCGGCGAGGGGGGCGATGCGCTCTGATATCACGTTCAATCACATCCCAGATGTGTTCAATTGGGTTCAGATCCGGCGAGTTGGGGGGCCAACACATTACTTGGAACCTCGAACCACTCCATCACACTTCTGGCCTTGTGACATAGTGCATTATCTTATCGAAAAATGCCACTACCGTTGTGAAACATGGTCATCATGAAAGGGTGTACGTAGTCTGTAAGCAGTGTGCCATACGCCTCGGCCGTCATAGTGTCTTGCTCGAGCTCCACTAGGCACATGAATACTCACGTGAATGTTTCCCAGAGCATAATTGAGCCGCAGCCAGCTTGTTTCTGTCCCGCAGTACAGGTGTTAAGGAGCTGTTCCCTTGGAATACGACGGATTCGCACCCTCCCATCGTCGTGATGAAGCGGGTTTCAGGATTCATCAGACAATGCAACGCTCTGCCACTGCGCCAAGGTCTAGTGGCGATGGTCACGTGTTTATTTCAGTCGTAATTGCCGACGCCGCGGTGTTAACATTCGCACATGGATGAGTCGTCGGCTGCGGAGGCTCATCATTAGGAGTGTTCGGTGCACTGCCAATTGCTCAATTAGAGAATTTACGAAGTTCACTTTATCGCAATTGTTTTACACAAACTAGATATAGGCTACGGATAATAGTTTTATACTAACTAGATAATCAAATATTATTATATTTGAAGTACAGTCAAATATCACGATATTAATTATTAGTTTTAATTAACTGAATTGGGCTGAAAATTAGATCTTGATCTCGAAAGATTAACTATTAAGTTCATGCGGTCTGTACCTTTCTAAAGTAATAAATGCTGGAATTGGTTTCAAGGCTGTTTCTGAGTGAATACTTTCTTCAAAATAACATTAAAAATTATTAAAGATTATTATTAATTAAAGATTTTCGAGATATTCTAGTCGAGTCGAGATCTTTACGAGCAGTCCCGACTCGAAAATTCGAGTCGAGAGATACGTTTGTCTCGACTCGTCTCGAATTTTACAACGTGTGTCTCGACTCGTGTGCATCCCTAACTTTGTGTAAGGTATCATACCGGCATTTGCCTAGTGTAAATGAGGAAAACCTTGAAAAACCTGACAAAGATGGCTGGCCTGAAAAGGGTTTTACACCTTTCCGATCGAGTGTCCCCACCGGGAATTCAGCCTGGGTCCCCTCGCACCAAAGGCATTACTAAGTACGCTACGCGGGGACATTCAGTAGCGTACCCAGGAATTTATTTCGGGGGGGTCCAAACTAAATATGAAGCTATTTTATATTAAAATTGCTAAAATTGCCCCTAAAATTAGGCTAAATTTTTAAAAAGTCGAAATTTCGGGGGGGTCCGGACCCCCGTGTCTCCCCCCCTTCCGTACGTTCCTGGGGACATTGTAGAATGGACTTCGGAACTTTAAAAATAATGAAATGTTGATTTCTATACGTACAATATACTGGAGAGTAACTTTTTGACATAATATCTTAGGGCTTAGAATAATAGAGAGATATAATTAACTTTATGACCTATGGCACCCAGAGGTTCAACGCCACGCTCACAACAGTTCACCATTGACTTCTTTCCTTAGCCAATTGGATCCAGTTTCTACTTTCTGTTCCTATTTACGAGATATCCATCTTATTATTGTCTTCCCATCTACGCCTAGGTCTGTCTAACGGTCGTTTTCCGATTGGATTTCCAATTAAAACTTTCTATTTTCTTCCATTCTGGCTACATGACCTGGCACTTTAGCCTCCTAGATTTAATGACCTTAACAATGTCTGGTAAAGGCATAAATTACACAGTTCTTTCTTATGAAGTTTCCACCATTCCTCATTCCCGTTTATCTTGGGTCCGAATATTCGTCTCAGGATTTTATTGTCAATTACTTTCAGTCTGCGTTCTTCCCTCTGAGTAAGCGAACATATTTCGGAACAATACAGCACAATAGACATGATTATCGTTTTATATATTTTAAGCTTTAACCACTTAACGTAAAAAGGACGAGTATACTCGTCTTTTTATTTTTATCGAAAACTTTAAACGACGAGTATACTCGTCCTAGCTTCTGTTTACCCGCTCTTCTTTTAAAAGGTCGAATATACATGTTTTCTAATGTTTCTTTATGTTTCCACCAAATGGCTATTCGAATCCCTGTATCTCATTGTTGAATTGTCAACAACGAACACTATCACCATCATTTATAATGTTGTTATTTGAATATTGTAATAAAAACATTACATTAAAAATGGAACAACTTTCGGTTGAAAATCTGTTAAGAGGTTAAAGTCCTCGACAGAATTCGCGACGACAAAATAATTTGAACTGAAAATAATACGAATTCTCTGGTTTCAGGTTACATTTAATTTCTTCGTGTACATGATTTTGGTCTGTTAATATTGATCCTAGGTATCTGAAAATATCCTCTTTGTCGAAATATAAATACGGAAAGAAAATAAAAGTGGGGGGAAGAAGAACGGATACCGTGCTTCCTCACAAGCTGCTAGGGATGCGCACGAGGCGAGTCGAGACAGGAATTTCCTGACAAAATTCGAGTCGAGACACGGCTCTTCCAATATAAAGAAATATACATTTTTCGGGTCGAGACATCAATTTTACAGCACATTTTCGAGACGAGACAGCCACAAATCTTGTCTCGTGCGCATCCCTACAAGCTGCCAATTTAACATATCATTGGAGTGAGCTATGTATATGCTGTCTGAATTATACATATACCTGGAGGGACTATATTTACCGATTTGTCCAAAGAAATATAACAAAAGACCAATAATAGCAATAATCTTTTAGATATTTTTTTTGGCTGTTGATTAATAGATGAATGTCATGCTTCTTATTGGCTCATTACTCAACATCAGCCCAATTGGTGGGTTTCGACGACAAAAGGGGACCAGAGACAACCAGACCCAAAAAGAGAAAATAAGTGGAAGACCACAGCTGGAAGTGAAATGGAACCAGAAATTGGAAAATAATCCTTTAAAAAAAAGCAAACAAAAGAAAAGAAAATGACACAGTGAGCGTGTAATCGAGAAACAAGTTGGCCAGTAAAACGGAAGGACCCGTTGAAAAGCATCAACTGGAGAAAATGCTCTTTTCATTTGCTACCAGAAGAAGGTCATCAAATGAAAAGCATTTTCACTAAACAACACACGGCAACATCTGTTGCTGAAATAAAATCTAAACTTTTTTCGTTTTATGTAAGAAATTTTTGGAAACAATGTTGCCAGTTGGACAATATTTATATAAATCATTGAATGATTTTGAGTTACAATTCTTCAACGAGGTGGCATGTGTGAGTATAAATTCTTATAGTACGTACTTAGCATTAATTGATGTTATCTACAGGGTGTCCCAATAAAATGTATACAGTGTTAAACATTTTTTTAATGTTTTACATTTAAATGATATACTTTTCAACAACTCATAGCTGTTAAAAATGATATTTCCATCTTCTCCTTACTAACATCGCGACGACGAGCCTTGACGAATGTCTACTGAACAGATGGATTGGACGAAGAGGCAGTATCGAGTACCCTCCACACTCATTGCATTTGATCGCTATGGATTTTTTTCTGTGGGGGGCATTGTCAAGCAGATTGTTTGTAGCCCAAGACCAGCTACAATCAATGAATTGAAAGTAGCCATTGAAAACGAATGTACCCAAATACCAACTGCAACGATTAGAAACGTTTTGGATTCTATTAGTCAGCGTTATCAGCTGTGGCTGGATCATAATGGCAAACAATTTGAATACTTTCAGAAAATGGCTGGTTTCTACTTTATTCACGTTACATTTGAATTTTGAAATTTTTCCGTATCATAATAATTATTAGTATTACAGTCACTCAAAGAGTGTATACATTTTATTGGGACAGTCTGTATTTTCGTGGAATGGACCCACGTTAACTTAACTTACACTGTAGAAAATAAAACACCATTCAAACACTTTTGGTACAGATGTTGAGAGAAAAATTGATGAAATAGAGTTTATAAAGTGTGCTTCGCGTGTCCAAAAGGGTGAATTCTCAAAAAACAGTATCTAGTATGGCATATTTAAAACACTTCTCGGCAAACAGTTCGAAAACAAAGTTATGACACATTTTGCAAATACATCAGGGTAGGGGTAAAAGTGAGAGGAAATGCAACGAGACATCGTTATCCCACTTCCAAAAAATATCTATGGCGTCCTCCACTTGCAAAAAAAAGAAATGCATTGGGCAAATATAGGCATGGTAGAGAACGTGACGTCATGCGTGACCCTCCCTTTTCAGATTCACTTTTACCGCTGCATCTGGGACATACTTGGAAAACAGTCTCTAAAAGGAGCGAATATCTGTAATCTGGAGGTGTTCAAAAAGTGTCGGTAATGTGTAAAGTGTCCTACTGTGTCTAAAAGTAGTTTATTTTGTTACTTTTTGCAGTTTAGCAACCTTTAACTGCACACTCATTAGCAAAAACTACATCCCTAGGGCCGAAACGTAATTTTGATTTTTCTCATTTTATTTGGACCTATTCTGCGTACTGCATGTGTATAATCTTCGAAAACAAAAAAAGTGTGAGACATCCATAAGTACCACGCGACACAAATTTATAAAACCGTGAGGCATGGCGTTGATGCCTCATGGTGGGTAAAGGGTTAAACAGACATATTCCATTTTTTCTCTCTATGTCCGAGATTATTTAAGTCATATTTTTCACGATTTCAGTAGTTATTGTGTGGATGGTTTTGAAACAAGATACGTACGATCAATCATTTCGATTGAGAATTGGGTTGGCGAGAATACTGTATCATATACTTAGCATCGGCAAATTGAATATATTCCCGTTCTTTCGTGATTGAAGTAGAGTTCAAAATAGTTTCAAATATATTGATTCAACTTTGGACGGTTATAGGGGTACACAGGCGCGCAGCCAGAAGTTTTCGTTGGGAGGGGTCAAGCTTTGTGGGCTCTAATACTAAAAGCCACTATGTCTATATAGTACTAGAACGGGTGTTATTCTTAATCCCGAAAAGACGATAAGTAATTGTAAAATACTTCCACCTATATTTTCAGATAAAAAGTGATAGAACTAGATCCTTTTTATAAGAAAAAGAGTATACATGAAGTGTAAGATCAATTTGTCATGCTACAACAAGCATTCCCTGTTAACGCTTACGCACCAAGCCTAAATCGTCTACGTTGTTTCCCAAGTTGGGGTCTTTTAGGGACCCCAAGTATTATTTTAATTTCTCAACTTATTTTATTTTATTTTTTGCACTTTTTACCATTGATGTAATTATATAGCAGATATCCCGAAAGGATGCAGGACATATATAAAAATCGAGAATAAATTAGTTCTTATAGTTGCAACAGTATCACCAAATATCACCCTTTGGGGTCCCTAGAGGACACCGCTTGGTGTGTTAAGGGTTAAACAAGTATAGTTTTATTGATAAAGTATACAAACGTGTGTTGAGATAGGAAGTTTTGGGAGGAGATATCCGGACCCGATGGACCCCCACCGTGGGTGCACCTTTGCTGGTACACAAAATTTACTCGCTGAAATGCATGTTGAATTACAAATGTTTTAATTTTAATACCTAATAATGACAAACCTTTGACAGAATGGTTTGTCAGAGTTTCATTGTAATTTTACGGTAAAGTGCTAACAGTGGTCTTAAAAGTACATTGAAGCTTCATATTAATCGTGTCTTCAAGGCCTATATTGAAGAAGCCGGATTGCACGCAGAATTATTTGTTGCTCAAAATTAATGAAGCTCTTTTCCCAGCGTAAACATCCATCAAAGTTTTGGAGCATTTTATTTGTGACACTGGCGCAAGGAACTACCATCGATAAAAGCACCAGAATGAGTGTCCAACGAACTGATGGTCTTATTTCGTAAGCTCCCTTCTTTAGATATATGTTTCATCATCAAATGAGTGGATAAACCATTTTGATTTGCCAATTAAGAAGATGCTCTATGCTTTTTCTTTATTTTAATCTTTCATGTCTTTATTTGCTGCCAAAGCGTATTCATCATTCTGCCAGTCAAGCTGTTAACCAATAAAAAAGTCAGAAAAAGCGTTCACGTGCTGATGGATATTAAAAAAATATTCGATCAGTGTAGTCAACGCTAAGCATCTAAAAAATAACTAATTAATATTTTAATACAAAGACGGAATCAAAATATTTAAGTTCTTTCCATGTCCTCCTGTCAACGGAGCCCCGATGGCTCAGTGATAGAGTGTTCACCTCTTGGGGTTCCTGGTTTGATCCCAGCTCGCGCCAAGTGAGCTTTGTGGTGGACAAACACTGTATGCGTGGGTTTTCTCGGGGTTCTTCCGTTTTTTCTCTCACTTTTTTCCTTCCACCATTTCATTTATTTCTACTAGTCGAAATAATCGTGGGACGTAATACTTAAAAGATCTCCCTCTTGTAAAACTGTACAAGAAACTATTGTAACTTACAGATTACTTAAATATTAACTAAATATCAAATTAGTGACTTTTAAGATGCACGGAAGGGGTTCATCGCCACAGAAAGAATAGCCTGCCAAGGGGTCTCACTCTTAGTCGTTCTAACTCATCAGAAACCCACTTCCGTCAGAACGTGTTTTAAATTATCTTTACAACTCATTTTCCCATAAAATAATAATAATAATAATAATAATAATAATAATAATAATTGCTTATGAGATAAAAGCTCTTGTCTCATCTCAAAATGGTTCAGCGAGAGAAATTTCTCGTTTCACATGTCTTCCCAAAAATTCCGTCTCGTCTCGTTTTGTGGCAACCACGATAGTAATAATAATATAATTAGAGCCCGGATTTCTAACCAAAATGCTAATTTTTTTCCGTTTCGAAAGATACGCAGAAATGTACTTCATAATACTAACCTAACAGGCAATTTTAACCTTGGTTGAAGGTGCTTAAAATAATAATAATAATAATAATAATAATAATAATAATAATAATAATAATAATAATAATAATAATAATAATAATAATAATAATAATATAGTTATTTGACTACTTTCAATTAAAATTGCATATTTTACTCAGAAATATCATATTATAAGTGCATAATACACACCTACACACTGCCGTTCAGGAGCGGATCCAAGGGGGAGCGATCGGGGAGATCCCTCCCCAGAAGAGGAAACTTTTTTACTTTATTATATATAAATAAAACCCATCCCAAAGTTTGGAGCCCTTAAAAGTAGCAGTATGACAACCCACCGCCCCCCCAGAAGTCGGTCCTGGATCCGCCCCTGCTGCCGTTATTAGATCATTGATTCTATACTTTCCGCATTACATCCATATCCACTTATCGAAACTATCTGATTTTATAAAAAGTTGGAATCTTCAAATAATTCCTGACAATATTCATTTCTTCTGAAAGAAGAAATTTTATTGTCTTCAGAGACTCATGGTATTACTAAAATTGCATTTGACAGGCTTAGTCAGGTTAAATTAAAAAAAAAAAAAAAACTGATTACGAAACACTGCGTAACATGGGCTTCCAGGTGAAGAAATAGTCATTGAAAAGGATTTCATGGAAGAATTGTGTTGCTTTTCACATGCCCTCGTAACGTCATGAGATGTGCAAAGAACATTATGCTGTACAAATCGTTTTTCTGTGACAGATGCAACGCTTCAAAGTAGAGCATGTCAGGATGCCCTCTCTTATATACTGTTACGCCCTCGAATAAGGTAGAATTTCAAAACAAATATTTCATTTGATTTTACTTATTTTGATGCATATTTTTCTGCAAATTTATCGTGTATATTTCCATGCTTATTTTATTGTTTGATTGCGTTTACAAATCTGGGCTCCAATAATAATATTAATATGATTTTATTTTAATGTGAAGAATAATAGTTAATACTAGCTGAAATGGCCGCACTTCGCACAGGTCAGATAAAGTAACTATGTAAACAAACTGAACAACGAAAGAAGAAAAAAACCTTATTTTAGTAATGGATTTGACACTAACATCGGTCATTTTGGATTATTTTTACATGTCTCGGTATTTTCTCCTCGTGATCCCCAGCCCGCTGCCGAATGGGGTGAATGTAGAAATTAATGTGATCGAAGTTTCATCATTGATCTCTGCAACGGCGAAAACTATAAATTTGACTAGGGATACGCACGAGACGAGTCGAGACAAGATTTTCCTGACAAAATTCGAGTCGAGACACGGTTCTTCCAATAGAAAAATAGACATTTTTCGAGTCTAGACATCACTTTTACAGCACATTTTCGAGCCGAGACAGCCACAAATCTTGTCTCGTGCGCATCCCTAAATTTGACACTAATACCAGTTATTTTCTACTACTTTTACATGTACCGGTAAACGTCCCCCTGAGACCCCCTGGTTCGATTAAAAAAAAAACGCTTCGTCTTGGTCTGAGGCCTGGACCAAGGTACTCGTGACCAAAATTTGGTAACTTTCGGTCCACACGTCTGGTACCAAGGCCACACATAGACCGACCGACCGACAAACACACACACACACACACACAAACTCTTTACTTTCTTTATATTAGATTAGCACCTATATAGAAGCTAGAAACAGTGGTCCCAGAGTCGATGCACTGACCTCACATTGTGCATCAACAGCCATCAAAGCCCCTTGTGTGGCCAAAGAGTTATGTTGAGTATAAGTTTGAGGTTTGAAAGTAGTAAGTTAAGTACAACATATCGAAACATAGTTCTTTCTCCTGTTTTCAAAATTACGAACTCTAGTCCTAAATAAACTTTCCTTTTTTCAACTTAAGTGTATATATATATTTCTGTATGAAAGTTGGCAACAATGTTTGGAATAAGTTTATAAATAGCATCAAGTAAGGAGAGCGCCAGAGAGAGAGAAAATGGAAGAATTTCTAAACGTTTGTCGACATTTACTAAATTGTGTAATAAAAGTCTTCACCCTCAACTAAGAGAGGCAGTGTCGCTTTCAAAATCAGTTGCCAAAATACTCGTAATATGTTCTCCACTCCATTTCAGATTTTTTTTTGGAAAAAAAAGCTCTTTTTTTGTCATTCTTTAAAGCAGAAATCTGAATCACACATTGCTTTTCCAGTGACCGAATTTTGAAAGAGCTGTTAGACCATCGTATTACATTTGGTGTAAAGTTTCTCAGTTACCTAATAACGTGCTCATGAAACGAGACACACTTTCCCAACGGTTAAATCTGCTGTCTGAAATCATATCACTTTAATTTGACCACAAAATGAAAATTGCTCCTTCCGTTTCACGTTATTGCTCCACTTGCAAACTCAGAAGCTTCCACGCATTGGAGTTCTCAGAAAACATCTTTGTCTAGACGTTACAATTAAGAGTTACACGCTAGGAAGCCTCACAGGATTGTAATGTTAGTACAAAGTACGTTCGTCGGTACGTCCGTTCGTTACTTCACACGACAACTCTTCAACGAAATTGCATTTTTTTAATTCCGTTTTATGCAATAATAGCTAAAACGGTTATCTTCTCGGTCGACTACGTTAATGGATTCAGGTCATTATTATCTTCATAGGTAACGGTGGGTATCTATGTTCCATTCAAAATCTATAAGATTCCCCAGCTTCTATGCAACCTGCACAGCAGAAAAGAATTGTTGGTTGCCTATAATGCAAGTAACTGTAGCTTTTCTTACTATTAATTATTCGGCTGACTTCGTTAATGGATTTAATCCGTTATCACCTTCATGGGCAGCGGAAACTATCCATGTTCCGTTTAAAACCTTTAACATTCCCTAGCTTTTATATAACCTGCACAGTAGCAAAGATATGTTGGTTGCCTATAATACAAGGATATGTAGGATTTCTCACTGCAATTATCTCGGCCAAGTTTGTTAATAGAGTCAATCCATTAATATCTTCACGGGAAACAGTGACTATCTATATTCCGTTTAAAACTTATAATATTCTTCAGCTTCTATGCAACCTGCACAGTAGCAGAGTAATGTTAGTTGCCTATAATGAAAGGATATGTTGTTTTTTCTTACTGCAAATTGCTCAGCCGATTTCGTTAATGGAGTTAATCCTATTAACATTTTAATGGGTAACGGTAAACGATGGTTATCCATATCCCATTTTCTACTGTTGAAACCAAGGTAGTAGAAGTTGCATATCTAGTCGTTAGATGGCAGCAAACATTCTGCAGCGGTTGACATCTAGCGGACTAAATTGAAATTTCTAGGAATAAGAAATAAATATACATTTCACGTGATTTTTATAGTTTTTTTTTTAGAATTTCAGTAAGGTTGTTAAGAAAAAGGGATGAAAATAATTGTCGGAAGACAAGAGTCATGGGGATTGGAACCAAGCGGTTGATGTCCGATATAGAACCAGGAGGGGAGAATATAGAACAGGTGACTAGTTATCGACACCTGGGTAGTATTATTAGTGATGAAGTGTGAACGTGAAATAAAAGCAAGGATAGGAATGGCGAAAAAAGCGTTTAAGAGAAAGAAAAGACTGTTTTGTGGGATCTTAAATAAAGAGTTGAGAAAAAGACTCGCAAAAGGCTTTGTGTGGAGTATTATTGTGTATGGATCAGAAACATGGACGTTACGCAAAAATGATTAGAAACGACCAGTGGCGTATTTACGATTTTGTTTCGCGGGGGGCCTTGCTAACTTTCGGGGAAGGAACTTGGCCTGAAAATGTGAAAATTCTGCAAGATATTTCATTTACTTTACTATAGTAAGTAAGATTTCGGGGGGGGGGTACTTAAGCCCGGAAGCCCCCTAAATACGCCACTGGAAACGACTAAAATCTTTCGAAATATGGACGTGGAGAAGAATGGAAAGAATTAGCTGGGTCGGTCGAGCAAAAGACGAATGAGAGGGTGTTACAAATGGTGAGGGAGAAAATAACAATTTTAGATATTATTAAGAAGAGAAACAGAACGTGGTTGAGACATTGGGTAAGAAGGAACTGTATCATGAGGGATATGCTATAGGATATGGTGGCAGGAAAAAGAGGGAGGGGGCGAAGGAGACTACAATTGATGGACGATATCACAACAGAAAAATCATACGTGAAGATGAAGAGGTTAACTGAAGACCGTGGAGCATGGAAGCTTATAAGTTGCCGCAAATGGCCTGCCAATGATACAGAATTCCTATGATGATGATGATATTGATTCTACTAACGTTCATCAGTTGTATTCTCCTATTCCCCTTCTTCGTTTTCTCTTCCACTGTACATATCTTTTATCACATCTTTCAGGATACAGTTTGTTCCCAAACAACGAGAGAACTAGTTTCTCTTCCTTTTATTAATTACACTCGCTTCTCTTCTACTGTGGTCAATGCTTCCATATTAGATTTGCCGTTCGATCCTCTTTAAATCTCCTTAATTTCTTTTCGCACTTTACATTTCAAAAGCCTTTAATCTGTTTTCGTAGCTTTAACGTTATATCGATGTTTCTGCCCCGTACGGCACAACAAACAAAATGTTGCCAAACAAAATATTTCATGAATCTATTTTTAAACTCCTTTATAACCTCAAAGACCTTTATATACTTTGTTTCCTTCCTAAATATTTATTTTGCTATTCGTATCTTTCCTTCTGTTATACCATGAAATTCATATTATTGGATATAAAAATAAAAGAGAAAATGAAATCTTTGAGTATTACGTCCCACGATTATGCCGGTAAGGCTAAAGGAGACGTTGATGAATGAAATGGTGGAATGAAGAAAGTGGGAGGAAACGAGAGAATCCCGAGGAAACCCACGCACACGGTGTTTGTCCACCACAAAGTTCACTGGGCGGGGGCTGAGATCGAACCCGGGACCCCAAGCACCAGAGGTGAACGCTGTACCACTGAACCACCGCTGTCCAAGAATAAAAGAGAGTTGACGCCGACTGACGAGGATAGGATAAGAAGTATTTCTTTTGTTTACATGTCAGTACTCAGGCAAGGGCGCCGATCCTGGGGGAGCCCAGGGGGCCCGGGATCCCAAAGCTCATGTGGGCCCCCCTATTGTATTTATGAATATACAATATTTGGAATAATTTGAGTACAATTTGTCTTAAAATCGTCCCATATAGTATACGTTCTGTATCTGAATGACCCCCCCCCCCGAAATTTACAAAGAAATCGGCGCTCTTGTACCCAGGTTATATTATGTTGGTTATGTGCGAGTGTTGTCAGCGCTGCCGATTTCTATACAACTTTGGGCGGGAATGTGGGAAGCATTCGGGTATGCATGTTTCATTAACAGATATACAACCAAAAGTTTAAATAAAGATTTTATGATCGTATTGTGCAAGCAAGCTTTGGGGTTCATCTCTTCCTTGCCCCGAGAATCGGCGCCCGTGATGTTTGATTTGATTTGATTTTGAGTTCAGCAGAGAGGCTATATGAGATGTGGATCTAGAGCTTAATGTGGAATCCGAACCACTTGTGATTGAATAGTAATCACATTTAGGTACGAGAGAATTATTAATACTTTTGCGGTGATCCTACTATCTTTCATACTGTATGGATATAAAGAAAATAAATCGTGACTGAGTGATTAATACAAACTTCTTAAGCTATAAAGTTAAAATTTAGACTGTAATTCAGATTTGTGACGTATAATACCAGTAAAGATGGAATGTTGCAAGTTTGACGTGAAAAGGTAAATGAAGATTGCCACTGCTATAACAAGACGTCCCTATCTTGGAATTCCTTACGTTTAGGAACATATAATTTGGCATTTTGACTTTTATTTTCAAGTAATTAAACAAGTGTTTCTTGATATTTGATATAGAAAGAAGGAGAAAGGGCTAGAAGGCTAATCGAGCTCATGCCACCCCGCCATTTTGAATTGCTCGGTCTCGTAAAGTTCGCCGCCCACATACAACCAGACAAATGAAGTATTTATTAAACCCTATTCTCCTCATGCGAAGGACAAGGACTTATACTAGTTTGTATATTATAGGCCAGTGGTTCTCAATCTAATTCCTATTACGACCCCCATTTTATCGCATCCTCTTAGCAGCGACCCCCTTATAATTTCTGATTTGTAATAAGCTTGTGTGGGAATTTTGATATACCTGTTGCGGAGATATCATGATATCCATCTATTTCTATAATAGTACAATCCATTTGTTGTATAGTGGATACAGTAACAGTAATAAATTCCCTATGATGAAAGTGCTCATTGAAGATGAATGTTAAACCCCTTCATTGAAGAGGCCATCAAAGTAGCTGATCTAAGCCCACAACTTCTTGAGAAACTAATAGAATTATCGTGCGACAAGTCCTTGCAACTGGTTTTCTGTAACGAAGACTTGGACAAGTTCTGGCTGAAGAAGAGAGAGCAATATCCTGGTCTGGTATCTGCTGCTTTAAAAGTAATGATTCCATTTGCTACATCGTACCTGTGCGAAAGTCTTTTTCTTTCTGTGGTAAGAATTAAAACAAAGACAAGAAACCGCTTACCAGTTGAAAATTACTTGATAATGTGAATCACGAAAATTGAACCGGACATTGCCGCACTAGCGAAATTACACCATGCTCAGGTATCCCGTTAGCTTTCAATTTTAATTGTATTTCAATATGCAGGTTCTGTTACATTTGCATTTTCCTGGCATTTCAGTATGCAGTTCTCATTAGTTTTACATCGTACCTCATTCATTTAAATTCATTTTTAAACAACTTTGCATCTGTTGAAAATGTTTAATAGACCTGTTCCTTGTTCTTAACAGTATGTGTAAAAATAAAAATATGTCTATCAGAACAACATTCAAATTAATATTTAAAAATATTTTCTGATATTAGATTCTAATTATAATTATCTCTTATGCTTATCTTCGTGACCCCCATGAAACCTCCTCGTGACCCTTACGTTGAGAAACTTTGTTATAAGCAATATGACTAGAATATAGAATATATATCTTAAAACAATGAATGCTGATTAGATTTTATTTTAAATGTATGAATAAGTTAAGCTCTGACAATACGACAAGACTCTACGTACCCAAAATCCATTGAAAATCAAAAGACTAAAAAAGTTATTAGGTGAAATCTCATCCGAAAAAATACAATTATTAGACTTTCAGGGTATGCTACACTTATGCGTAAGTGTCGGAAGTCTTATAGAATGGCTTTGTCTGTCCCTTTGTTGACGGGTATCAGAGAAAAAACAGAAACAGATATAGAAAAGCGTTTATTTTTTTTTTCAATCAATTCATCGCCCCAAAAATAGCTTCTATCTCCATCGTTAACCCTCTATCCCAACCGGAAGTGGTAGAAATCAACGGTTCACGGTTTTTTTTAACATCGATTCCCATAGAACAAAAACGGTAAGTGATGGTAAATAAGCGTATTAGGTTCTTTGTCATATTGTTAAAAGGATTTATAGTTCCTCAAATCAAGCCGATTTTTTAAGAAATCAAAATGAATAAAAGCAGTTAGTTTCGGAAAATAGCATTTTCATTACTACGTGATTAAAGTTTTAAATTTAAAAGAATCAATTTTCTTAAATTAGGGGAAAATAAGTACTTTATATACATTTTAGTATAGCAAAAATTTCAAACTGAGAGACACTAAAGGCATAATTGACGTATAAATTAAAAAAAAAAAAATCATTCTTTTGACTTTTAAGGATTCAATCGAAACGGTAGATGAACTATATAATTCTATTAACCTGCTTTGAGTATTAGAATTCCACCTCTCATTATGATCTTTTACAAACGCTTAAAACGACAAGACACATAAAACAATAAAGATTCTCTCTCGCTTTCCTGTTTATTTGAGAAGTAAATAGCTTCGAATTCCGTTCAAGAAGTGCCTTTTGAGGATGCTTCGTTTGGTGATTGCTGTCAAAAGGTTACGAGAAATGCTATTCGTTTAGTCTACACGAATAAAATTGTACGACTTTCATGTTAAGCTCTCAAAAGTATGTCTTCCTAAGATCTTTTGACTTACAAAAACCCTTTACTTTTAACGCCACAGGGAGGATTTTTATCCCTTTGGATTTTTTTCACGTTTTTTTCTAAAGGAGAAACTGGTTCCTTTTCTTCCCTTATCCTGAATGAAATCTTCAAAATTGGGCTTCTTTTCCTAAAAGAAGCGAAAAAAGAAAGCAAAAAAGATAATAAGATCCCAACGAATATCTTAAAGAGCCGTTTCTCTATATCTTTGTTAAGAGACGGTTTTCTCTACGATGTAAGAAGGCTTTAGAGTTGCAATCGTCCAATCTACTCCAAAAGAGAAGCTCTTTCAAAAACATATTTTGGTGCAGTAAGATAACCTTGTCTACAAGGCACAAAAGGAATCAACATTTTAATGATATCTTTGTATACGTACAAGCTCTTAAGATTTTGGTAAACACCTGTCAACATTAGATAGATAGATTCAGAATAGACACTAAATGTCTATTCAAACACAGAGTTAGGTGGGAGATTAAGATATTTGTCTACTTTAAATACAAAAATTACTAACGTACTAACAATTTTGGGGTTAATGAAAATTTTAAAATTACGCCAATTCTAGAATTCTAAGGAAAATCGGTCGATAGAACTTATAAAATGGTATTACCTCTAGATACAGGAAGAAGCTCACTTGATGAAACATAACAATTCATTCATTTCTAGAAAAGGATGGAGATTATGTTATTAAATTCAACAAAATGTCATTAATTTCAAGAAACTCAAAAACAAGTAATTGAAACATGTAAAATGGTATATTTTCAAGTAAACGGAAGAGAATCGGTTAATAAACCTTAAGAACTGTGATCAATGCTAGAAATGAAAGGAAATGAAATATTTCAGGTTAACGTCCCACGTTTATGCCCTTGAGGCTAAGAAATGCGATAAGTGAAGCAAATGAATGACTATGGAAAAAGTGGCGGAATGATTGTGTTGGAGGAAACGGGAGTCATCGACAAAATACACGTATCCGATGTTGTCCACAACAAGCTAACTTAGCTGAAGATCGAACCAGGGACCCCAGTCACCAGTGATAAGCAATCTACCTCTCAGCCACTTTGTGCCCTTGATCAATTCTAGAAAACAGATGAAAATAAGCTAAGGATGCAAGCTTTCTGCAAACTTTGTTGCACTGTTGTTGCTCCACACGTTTCACACCTATTTCTGTAAAGAACAGCAACGAATACAATGATAAATGCGACAACAGCAGCTCCCCCCAGTAGTCTACTGGGTACGCGCTTTCCTTTTGTACACTCGATCCAAGAACCCTTGAAATTTGAACTTATTACATCTGGTTCGGATTTTATTTTAAGCTGTAGGTCCACGTTTCATATAGCCTCGTTGCTGAAAAGAACACTTAAACATCAACAAATAAGCAAACTACCTCACTAAACTACACTCGACTGTCTACTAGACGCTGAAGCATCGGACAATCACATCAATTGCAAAACATGCGTATGAAATATATGAATTATAATCTTATCAGTAAAAGCACAGACGGTGCTACACGACTGTCTACTAGACGCTGAAGCATCGGACAATCACATCAATTGCAAAACATGCGTATGAAATATATGAATTATAATCTTATCAGTAAAAGCACAGACGGTGCTACACGACTGTCTACTAGACGCTGAAGCATCGGACAATCACATCAATTGCAAAACATGCGTATGAAACATATGAATTATAATCTTATCAGTAAAAGCACAGACGGTGCTACACGACTGTCTACTAGACGCTGAAGCATCGGACAATCACATCAATTGCAAAACATGCGTATGAAATATATGAATTATAATCTTATCAGTAAAAGCACAGACGGTGCTACACGACTGTCTACTAGACGCTGAAGCATCGGACAATCACATCAATTGCAAAACATGCGTATGAAACATATGAATTATAATCTTATCAGTAAAAGCACAGACGGTGCTACACGACTGTCTACTAGACGCTGAAGCATCGGACAATCACATCAATTGCAAAACATGCGTATGAAATATATGAATTATAATCTTATCAGTAAAAGCACAGACGGTGCTACACGACTGTCTACTAGACGCTGAAGCATCGGACAATCACATCAATTGCAAAACATGCGTATGAAACATATGAATTATAATCTTATCAGTAAAAGCACAGACGGTGCTACACGACTGTCTACTAGACGCTGAAGCATCGGACAATCACATCAATTGCAAAACATGCGTATGAAATATATGAATTATAATCTTATCAGTAAAAGCACAGACGGTGCTACACGACTGTCTACTAGACGCTGAAGCATCGGACAATCACATCAATTGCAAAACATGCGTATGAAATATATGAATTATAATCTTATCAGTAAAAGCACAGACGGTGCTACACGACTGTCTACTAGACGCTGAAGCATCGGACAATCACATCAATTGCAAAACATGCGTATGAAATATATGAATTATAATCTTATCAGTAAAAGCACAGACGGTGCTACACGACTGTCTACTAGACGCTGAAGCACGAGACAATCACATTAATTGCAAAACATGCGTATGAAACATATGAATTATAATCTTATCAGTAAAAGCACAGACGGTGCTACACGACTGTTTACTAGACGCTGAAGCACGAGACAATCACACTAATCGCAAAACATGCTTATGAAACATAGAATTATAATCTTATCACTAAAAGTAGCAACAGTGCTACTGCCTATGTGGTTTCGGTTACTAGTGCGTTAGTAATTCAACTGTCGTTTGTTTCCCATATGTTTTTTCTGTATTTTTATATGATACGGTTTACTGCATAGCAATTTCACAGTTGATATTGATAAAGTCAAGAAATTACATACAAATGTGTCTAGCAAATTAAATACAATCTATATGTTAATGACGTGAATCACTTTTACTATATAAGGTAACATACAATCAGAAAATGAAAATAAATAACATGCATTTTCAACACAGACGGTCCACCGTTTCTAATCTTCTTCTTCTTCTTCTTTTTTTACAACACTTATTCATTAGTTTTCCGTTTCATCAAGATAATCACGCCCGTTCTTCTCAATGCTTAGACCCATATTTCGGAAGTTACCAATCTTCGTCATTTTTACGATATGTCCTGGGTTCTAGCTCGTAGAGTACAATATTTTACGCAAAAAAATGTCTCAAGTTTTCTTTTCTTCCAAAGAGAAATCCATAGTGTAGACTTTCCTTCTTCCTAAATATTCCTTTCGGTATTCCGATACTATATCATGCTATCATTTGTTATTCATGTCAAACATTTAATAAGTGATTTCATAGGATGACGCACAGAGAATTCCTACCCACCGGTGAAAATCTCCGTTCGTAGATTACCAGTACTTTAGCACTTTCACTCAAAAGTGTATTGACATCCCCTTCCGAAAGAAATTGTCTCAAACCATTCTGCATTTAACTCTCCCTTATTCGTATTCTTATGGTTAGGAATACACAAAGGAACGTTGTGTGTCGGTCATCAGTGCATCTGTCATCAGAAAGGAGTCGTCTAGAACCACCAATATCTTCACCAGTTCTAATCGAGTATGAAGACATTTTTCTGAATCACACGTTCTGGAGATTTAAGAAGCGTTCAGTATCTAAGAAGCCCATCAAGTTAGACAACCCATACTACTTTGAAGTATTCCGGGTTGCATACCTACAAGTCAGAATGAATCAATGTTTCCTCTAATAAGTATGCTTTGGATTACTGGATCGAGAGTTGAATTCCGTGTTTCACTTATTAGGGGATGATTAACATTCTGATCCTCCCCTTTGTACCTTCGATACTGCTCTTTCCTTTTACAATATCATTTCCTCTGTTATTTTCTATCTTTCATCCGACTGGAGCTTATAAGACCTCTGTCACGTTTTCGAATCCTGCTCCGAGGACGTATTGTCCTTTTAACATTTCTTTCGTTATAGTAATACGTATGAAATCTTTCAGTTTAACGTCCCACGTTTATCCTCTTTATATTAAGGGAGATGATGATTAAGGCAAGTAAATGATGATATAATAATTAGTGGAATTAGAATGTTGGAGGAAACAGGATTACCACCCAAGAAATCCCAAAAACACGACGTTGTCCAGCAAAAACATCCTTCGGTGGGGATCAAACCAGGGACTCACATAAAAGAGGTAAGTGCTCTGCTATTGAGCCACCGTGTATTACAAGTATTGTATTTTATTGTATTACAAGTTGTACTGCCTCTGTCAGCGGAAGAATCGAAAGTAAGATAAATAAATAAGTGTTCACCATCTTCTTTTCACTTATAATTCACACAACTCAACGCTCAGTACAAAGGGTAAATAAATGATTATAGAATTCAGAATGAGGCATCACGCCGATAATTAGTTGACCATTACTCCTTTAATATATGTTAATTTAACCCATTTGTTCTAGTATATGCATTCGCGAGTATGTACAGAGATTCTACTCAAGGTCGTCAAGTTACTTATTTGTATATACAAAAGTCCACCATACGTGAGTCACTTACAATATGTGTCACACACACACACACACACACACACACACACATATATATATATATATATATATATATATATATATATATATATATATATATATATATATATATATATATATATATATATATATCAATACCATTCATTGTGGCTTTTTAAAGCCATTTGCAGTTTCATCAACCACTTAATATCATCAGTGGTCATAACTCAACTGCATGTGAGTGTACAAGACTTGTTAGTTGTTCCTTTGCTAATCCTTCAATGTCATTTCCTCAAATATCCATTTTGATTCCTTTTTCCGGCTGTGCACTTACAACGTTCTTCTGGGCTTTCAATGCTTTTTCACCAACCTTGTTAACTTGGTGATTCATCAATGTCTTTTTACATCGGACGTTCACAATCTGCAGGATGCGTCCCCCTAGGGAGAAGCTTGTGAAATATCAGCAAGGCTGGTAGTTAGGTGATGCAAGTAAGACAGATAGTTCTATGCTATGTTTGCATTTATTTAATGTAAGGTTTGAAATAAGGTTGAGGATAACTAACTAACTCTAACTAGCTCAACGGCCTATGGAACCCGGAGGTTTAATGCCACGTTCACAAAAGCTCCCCACTGACTTATATCCTTAGCTAACTGCATCCAGTTTCTACTTTGTATTCCTATCTCTGTGGGATCCATCTTAATATTATCCTCCCATGTGCCCCTAGGTCTTCCTAATGGTCGTTTTCCGATTGGTCTTTCAGTCAGGACTTTGAAAGCGTTTCTATTTTCTTCCATTCTAGCTACATGACCTGCCCAACTAAGCCTCCTAGACTTGATGACCCTAACAATGTTGGGTAAACCGTATAAATTATGTAGTTCCTCGTTATAAACTTCCATTCTCCATTCCCGTTCCTCTTGGGTCCGAATATTCGTCACAGGATCTTGTTTTCAAATACTTTCAGTCTATGTTATTCCGTCAGAGTAAGCGACCATGTTTCGCAACCATACGGAACAACAAGCATGATTATCGTTTTGTATATTTTAAGCTTCAAATTCCTCAATAGAATTCGCGACGATCTTGGTTACCTTTATAATAATAATTTACAGTTCTTGTTTTAAAACAGATTGTAAAGTTATATCTACTAGCGGAGATATATATTTTCGTCACAGAGCTACTAACAGACAAGTGTATACTACTTGTAAAGTACTGCGCCGAAGCTTAGTATTATATTAAATTCCAAGGGGGGCGGTTTTCTTAATATATAATAGAGTACCTGCTAAAATGTCCCCTCTTCCCTTAGAATCAACCATATAAACGTACGGACGACCAAGGGTCTTATTCTTACTGTGTGGTGTATTTGTTATTCAAGCTGTAATCCTATTTATTCCGAATTTATTACCCAATATTCTTCGTGTTTGTAGTTTAAATGGACTGTTGCTAAGAAAATGTAGTGAGACTCTCCTACAAGGTTTTCCAGTGACATCTTTAAAAGCTAATGCATTCGATTTGTATTCGTCGCGCTTCTTTTGTGTTCGAGTAACTTATGCAGTTGCCCTTTGACTTGGTAGGTGCATTATGTTGCATTTTCCCTCCTTTCAGAGCTGGGTCATCAGGTATAAATCGTCCAATCACAGTATAACAAAACAAAACATCCATCCATTTCAAAGCTTTTTTTTTTCTTGTAGTATGAATAGTGGATCCAGGATATACGAGGGTTGTTGAATAATGATGGGTCCGACCTTGAGTAGCTGTCACAATAAAATAAGAATTGTCGCTTCTGGTTTCTCATTGTTGTACATAGTTGCAAATACACTTCCTCTTTCTGTTTTAAAATATGCATTCTGATTTCGTTGTTTCCTTTTTTTTTAAAGAAGTTTTGGTGATTTGCCAAACCAGTATAATCACTTTCTAAAGTAAGTGCATAGATATTCAGAAATTGTTCGACATAGGGAAAATGACTTTAGTGACAGGAGTTGTTAGTTCAATAGAAGTATCTCTGACGAAATAAGAATATAGCAAAATACTTTATTTTACAGAAGGTCTTCCTTCGTTGTTGTGGCATTGAGTAATATATATTTTTATATGTATTGGCAACTTGACTATCTAACTTAATTTCTCAGAAGTAACTGACCCATGTGATGACTGCTTCAGCACATTTTCATGAATTTAGTCAGGTAAGTTATATTGTCATCTTTTTTGTTTTTCTAGTAAGCACACTTGGTAGACAGTGACGCCGATTTATAGTGTTGCCCATAAGGTTAAACTTCCGGTTTGAATATTGATGTACACTCATGTACAAAATTATTGTCCTGTGTCTATAAATATGTTGTTGTAGGAATATAATTTGCTAACGAATTCGCCCGTTATTTCTTATAATGTTAGTATGTGTGTAATCGGCAAAGACATGTATGTGGTAAATTTCATGTCAAAAGAGCAGTAAATAAGAACAATAAAACGAAAATAAAACTTTCTTGTCCATTTAGCAACATTTTGCTTTACTCCTTCTAATTTTCGTATTTATAATTCTTTTCCTATGAAATTTACTTTAAATAAACATTTCTCTATTATACACATAGTATCACTATTAAACACTATTAGAGTTGTTCTGTATGGTTGCGAAACATGGTCGCTTATTCTGAGGGAAGAACATAGACAGAAAGTATTTGAGAGCATCATCCTGAGAAGAATATTTGGACCAAAGAGGAACGGGAATGGGGAATGGCGGAAATTTCATAACGAGGAACTACACAATTTATACGGTTTACCCAACATTGTTAGGGTCATCAAGTCTAGGAGGCTTAGGTAGGCAGGTCATGTAGCTAGAATGGAAGAAAGTAGAAACGCTTTCAAAGTCATGACTGGAAGACTAATCGGAAAACGACAATTAGGAAGACCTAGTCGCAGATGGGAGGACAATATTAAGATGGATCTCGCAGAGATAGGAATACAAAGTAGAAACTGGATCCAGTTGGCTAAGGATAGAAGTCAGTGGAGAGCTTTTGTGAACGCGGCATTGAACCTCCGGGTTCCATAAGTCATAGAGTTAGTTAGTTTAGTTTGTATCACTACGCTGGAAAATCATTATCAAATTATATTCTTACAAGAAGACAGTTATAGATATGCAACAATCATTTTGGACATGAGTGTACATTGAGCAAAAATGGTAAGGTGCAGCGAAAAGCGGTCTTTGATAATCGATTCAGCGTCGCATGAGAAATATCTATTTCGGGAATAAGCTATTCAGACCGGAAGTATTGTAAATTCGCAATTTTTCAACATTGATTGATAGATAGAAATACGGTAGTAGATAACGGCAAGTGATTTCATGAAACCGTCTTGAAGAGAGGATACCGTCTTCATCCGCATTTCTCTACTAAAACCGGAAGTAGTGCAAAGTTACTAGTACTTCCGGTTTCAATACTGGTTTTCATAGAACAAATGTGGAAAGACATGGCTTTCTGATATAACTTCAACGTTCCAAGGATAAGTTTCATGTGGAGCTTTATCCACCCTATTCAAACCGGAAGTGGTGGAAATCAGCAAAAAAAAAAATAGTACAAGATAACGAGCAGCAGCTACTTGGTATGGATTCAGTACACCATAAGCTTTATCTCTGATATTATCAGGGCTGTAGTCGAGGGTACACGGCGGTACACCCTGTATACCTTCTGCTTAATCTTAGTCATGAGAGGTACCTTCTGCTTCAAAGTGTATAGTTTCGTTTATATTTATTTATTTAATTAGACCATTAGTCCAATGATAAAGTAATTATATCACCTTTTTTCTGTTATATTCTTAGCAATATATGAGTCATGAAAAAAATCCGGCGAGATTTTTTCTGTTCCTTCTCCGAGTGAGTTGGTTCCTTCTCCATACCTACAGCCAAGGACGCCGATTTCTCTGTAAATTTGGGGGAGGGAATTCAGATGCAGAAGATATATATATATGAGAATTTTCAGACAAATTGCATTCAAATTATGCCAAATATTGTATATTCATAAATACAATAGAGAACCCGGGCCCTCCGCCTCCCCCAGGATCGGTGCTCTTGCCTACAGCCATTTATGTTATTAATGCTGTGATATATTAAAGGAGAGTCATCAAGAAAATAGCATGAAATGTTTTTAGACTATAAAACAGTAACGTACTCTTTATACTGAATTAATTAATACATACAATTTATATTGTTCATTAAAAATGCCTTTAGTATGTCTTATGACAATGACAGATGCGCACAAATCAGCGTATACTCTCTGAAAATTTAGGACTACTGCACTGGATATTATCCCTTTATTAGTGAACACTGTAGTCCAAGGATGTTATAAATAGAGGATTTGCCCATATGTATCTTCATCCTATTAAATCGATGAAGCCAAAAACAACCGAACATCGGCACGTCTGATTGGCTACTCTCGTTTCTGCCATTGTCTGATTGGATACTTTCGTTTCCGCCATGATTGTGGGCTCAAAACATATCGATCCCATTGGGCGGAATGGGCAGAGTAAGGATGGCGAAACTGTGACGTATGGCTTCAAGATTTTTGTTGTAAGGGCAGATCCTCCATTTTATAAGATCCTTGCTGTAGTCGGTCTCTAGGTTTAGAAAGCTCTTCATACACCTGTAACGCCGCGCGCTGATCACGTGTTTGTCGATAAACAGGACTTAGTTCAGCCCTTCGCTAACAGATGGCGTTGGAGCGGCTCAGGCGCATAAGGGTTGTCATGCCCAAGGATGTTATAAAATACAGGATCTGCCCATACGTAGCTTCATCATATGAACTCAATGAAGGCAAAAAAAAAAAAAAAAAACCGAGCATCGTCCCAGCAGGCACGTCTGATTGGCTAGTCTCGTTTCCGCCATGATTGTTTGCTCGAAACATTGTGATCTTATTGGCTCGGAGTGGGCAGAGTAGGTGTGGCGAAGCTGTGACGTATAGCTTCATGATTTTGTTGTATGGGCAGATCCTCTATTTTATAACATCCTTGGTCATGCCGGTGGTTATGTCATTTTCGCTCTACTACAACTAAAAGTTGCAGAGTTACTACTTCCTGTTTCAGTATTCAAATCGCATGGTTTTTAGAATGAAACAAAAATCAGTTGTTTTAATCTCATAATTGAATTCTTATTAACGAAAAATGGAATTGTAAATTAATAACAAGTATCTTATATTTTACATTGTGAAACGACGGTAGACTTCTAAATTATTAAGTTAAATATTAAAACCGGAAGCATTATATCTATTTACTTCCGGTTTGAATAGTGATATAAGGTCAGAGATAGAGCCTATTTTAGAGACACTGAACCTGTACCAGAAAATAGTTTACAGCTATATTTACCATTTCTGCTCTATAAAAAATGAATATTAAAACCGAAAGTACAAGCTTTCTACAAGTTTCCGTATTAGTAAACAGATATAAAAGTGTAGATAGAACATATTCTTCGGGGACTGAACTATATTAAAAAAAAAGAATGCTCTTTATATACGAGGAACGTTTCGAAAGCATGTTTCATTTGTTTTGAACGAGAAGATGGTACACCAGGTGAAACAAACAATCGCCGAAAGGAACTACACCCATTACTGGTTCAGCGAAAGCGAAGGTGAAATGATGCTTACGCAGAGCGACAAAGAAGAGAGAACAGCAGCAGACCTGCGTGTTCGAGGTTATTCGAGTATAAAAATCACGATAGCAGATCGACGTATGCTGACAACGTGGTCGCCAATGGAAGTGTGTACTCTTCTCCGGTATGAATGGATACGCCGGGGTCTTGAGTGAAGGTGTTGTGCTCTTCGAAGACAACGCAAAACCACACACAGCAAGGTTCCCACAAGATCAGATTCGTCGCTTCGGATAGGAGAGGTTGGATCACCCTGCCTACAGCCCCGATCTTATCATATCGGAGTTTCACGTGTTTCCTTCATTGAAAACCGCACTCTCGGGACTTCACTTCCAAAACAATGCTTTAATGGAGCAAGGTGTGCAATAATTCCTTACATTGCAGTGCCCCGAGTTTTACCAGAGTGGTTTGTTCAAACTGATGACACACTACAACACATGTCCCAATGTTGATGGTGACTATGTCGAAAAATGGTACAAGATCGATAGTACATGATGCCATGATGTGTTTGTGTTTGGCAATAAAGTTTCCGTTTGAAAAAATGAGAAAACTTACTTTCAGAACGTTCCTCGTAATACCGTTAATGTCATTTTTTCATCAGTGCGGAAACTTCGAGTATTCCTGCCACTTCCGGTTTGAATAGACAATAATGGGAAGACACGGAAACTATTTTTGGTCATTGAATCCATTATCAGAAACTTCATCTCTTACCGTTTGGGCTCCTGTATAGTATATCTATCTACAAACAGACGGATGGGTACAGGGGCGTGCCTATGGGGGGTCCACTGGGTCCGCACTCTCCACCCCGAAAATTTCATAGCTCAACTAATATTTGTAAACTTGTTTAACAGAACTATACTTGTTTAACAGAGAAATGATGAATGTAGGCTGAAAATATGATTTTACGCCTCATCTGTGTACTTTCTCTTTTTATAAAAATAATATAGTTCAATCATTTTTCTTATATATATATATATATATATATATATATATATATATATATATATATATATATATATATATATATATATATGTAGCAGTAATAATTAGCTACTTATCGCCTTTTCGGGTGCAGAATAAGATAGGAGAAGTATTAGACTCACCACAAAAAATACATTAAACCCAAGGGCGCCCATGATGTGGTTTCCAAGGGGGGGCAAGTATAAGCGACGTTTCAAAAATAGTTTCAAATTTTGCTGTAACTAATGTAAAAATTTATTGGATTTTCGATATTCTGAAGTACAATTTCCTCTAGGGGGGCGAGCGCTCCACCTTTCCCCTTTGATGGGCGCCCTTGATTGGACCCCTTCCAGCAAATATTTCTGGGTGCGCTCCTGGATGGATGTACCCGATAAAATTTAATTTGGGAATAGTGGTGGTATGTCTTGAACGTATAGGAAGTTACATTCCTTTTAATTTACTCAAAGCTGTACTCAAATTGTACTTCCATTCTGAAGTTATATTCGAAAATAACTTCATCAAACGGCAAGAACTTTTGTCCCTGATTGTACAATACTACTAATGCATAGGCATAGCGTAGTTTAGAAGTCAAATAAGGGGGGGAATAATTAAATGGATAATGCAAGTTGTATTTGGATCATTGTCACATAAAATATTATAAACTCTTTATTAGAAATTGGGTAATTACTTCATTTAAATGCTTTATTAACAAGATATAACCAAAAATCAATTTAATGTTATACACAGATGCTAATTGCTAGAAACTCCATATCGCTCCACAGTTTTAATATTATAGCACAGTTTAAGCAATTAATTTGGTTTCCATGGCAATCTTCACTAATTAACTGTTTTTTCTCTTTCTCATGTTTATCATTTAGCGGTGCAGATGGGTGAATCGTCCGTAATAGTTAAACATACATGAATTCTCTTGCTGTTTATTGTATAATAATGAAGCTATTAAAAATAATTATATATTAATATAATTGGCAAAGATGTTATCATGAGAAAGGATATTGTGTCACATGTAGTTGAAAGGCTAGTTTATTGTATGCATACCGACAGCTATTGTCCGTTCACTCTAGGATGGAAAATTGTTTACAAACAATAATTGTAGTGCGAGCGTCAACACCTTGCTTCTCACGCCTACATGGTTAATTCATGGTTGCCAGGCACATGATTCGCCGAACCGAATGTACCTACTTCTGCACAGGCATAGAACAATTATTATTACTACATAAATTGCTGTTTTGGGATGACTGAGGTATTAACGTTGTGACAAATCGAGTTAGTTATTATGTAATACAATCTTACATATAGTACACACTCAATTTTATACAAGAGTGTTCTTGTTCGAACGTGTGCGAAAACCTTGTAAGCCTGGCAATATTGAAAGCATGTAGTTTGTATTGTAAACAATAAACAGAGAAAGCAAAGACCGTTAGGTTCGCTGGACAGCATTGTTTTCATTATAAGGCGACAGAAACATCTTGTACTGATTGTAAACAGAGGCTGGGAATTTCGATGCGAGTATAGGTGGAAATTTTCTCACCACATTATTGCCTGTTTATGAAGATTTGCAATGTTGCAAACTGCCAAGTCTAGAATTTCATACTAATTGAACGAGCTTTGAGAAGAATTAGTATGATGTAATAATTATAAATACTGTACTAACAACCATAGACTTAAAGTATTAGGAAATAAAGCATGCTGCTGTAAGAAGAATATAATACACATTGAATTACATGTTCAAAGTACAGTATAAAGCGAATTTTAACATGTAAATATTTTAAAGCAGTACGCATTTACCCTGTTTGGATGCCCTTACCAGACACTGTCCAACACAAAAAAGGCATTAAAATAGGTAGATCGAGAGTGGGCATGAACTCAGCTCTGGCTGGTATTCCTTATTAAGGTTTTCCTCAGTCCCACGAGGTGAATGCCTAGACGATAGCTTCTGTAAGGCAGGGGCGGATTCAGGACGGACTTCTGGGGGGGTTAGTACTGCTACTTAGAGCTACTTTTAAAAGCTCCAAACTTTGGGGTGGGTTTTATTTAAATATATAAAATAAAAAAGATTCCTCTCCAGGGGGCCCCGATCTTCCCCTGGATCCGCCACTGCTGTAAGAACAGAATTGGGCCAAACACTGAGGCCCCAGAATTGGCGGGAAATATATTACGCCAGAATGTTGCCAACACTTCTACAAATATTATGGTGGTGGGTTCCGATATCCCTTTTTCGTTTATATGTGTTTAAATTCATTATGAAGTAAATGTAGAAGTGTTTCTTTCATTCTCTTTCTTTCTTTCTTTCTTCTCATCCTCGCTCTCTTTCCCCCCCCCCCTTCTTAAAATCTGAATACTATCCTCCTGTAAGATGTTTTTCTCCACGACCCAAGGTTTAAAGAGACTAACCTGATATAGTTAACTATATTGGCAGAACTGTACCAATAAATTCACATTAGAGACAGTGCCGTAACTTAGACTTTTTTCTGGGGGCAAGCATTAATACGTGTATTGGGCCTCCTAGAAAAAGTTTTTTCTCATTCTAGGGCCGTCCCCTTTCTATCTTTCTCTTACTATTTGTCCCCCCGGAGCCTGTGGCCCTCCCTCACGGCAAGGTCTGCGGGGCCGTTACTTACGCCCCTGGGCCCCTTCCATACAAGACAAATTAATTGAGGGGACAATATTGACAAATCTCAAAACCATACGAATAAATGTTATTTCTAGGGCCCCTAATAGAAGACGTTTTTTACTGAAGTGGGCCCACGACTCACTTTTGTTGTATTTACCTTTAGTGTGCTGTTTTGTTTATGTAATGTAGTGAACTCGTTTGATGCTTCATTTATAATTTCATGTTTGTATCGTATATGGATTAAGAAAATTTTGCCTCAAAATGGGCCCCTTCGAACGGCGGGGAACCTCCCTTGGTGCAGTTGCCCCTCCCCTGCCCGACACAAGTTATGGGCCCTGATTAGAGAAGAAGTAAACTGTTTCGAAATTTACGCAACTTGCAAATACCAAATCCTACTAGTGCTAAAGTTGATGAGTTAGTGCCACTGTTACCACTGCGATAAGGGGAAAGAAGGGGAAGGACTGCTAAGATCCGCTAGCCAGGTTTTGTGTCAAAACACAGTGCCAAGCTACAGTAAACGGACAATATTTATGTAGATAATTCATCTTTAATGTTGAATATATTGTAAGTGTTGTGAAGTAGATGTTCAGACAACAACTTTTGAAATTATCTATCATTCAATAAACGTGTACATTCTGTGCTAATTTCATTTGATATTGTGCGAGCAATCGATATGGTTTGGCATCATAGACCTCTTTTCAAGTTGCTACACATTCTACCGTTAACATAGTACGACTCAGTGTTGAATTCAGACTTTTGTACAGGGGGTGGGCAATAAAAAATTAAGGGGGGCTCTGTTCTAGATTGCAATAGAGCAGCAGGAATCTGCCGCGACAAAACTCGCGACTTGTTATTGTCTGGTCGGTTGCAATAACCAACATATTGCTATTTTTTCCCAACTAACGTTATAAAGCGTTTGTGTGAGTCTGTATCTAATTTCCAAGTTCTTATTTAACTTCGAATTTATACGAGAACGCGGTTTGTTAATAGAACAGTTAGTTTGGGCTAAAGAAAACAAAAACTAATTTTCTTTAAAAACAAAGCTCTTTGCTTTTAAGACTCTTTTATTTCTGGAAAAATTAAACAAAAAAAAAATATCAATTGTGTGCATAAATAACCTGGGGGGGGGGCTCAGCCCCCTCTTGAATATGCCTGAATTCAACACTGGTTCGACTTATAACCTATTTTCTTCATCACCGTTTAGCTTTCATCCAAATTAATCAGGCTTAATGCTACCACTTCGTACTTCCAGCAGGAGTGCCAGAAGGTTCTGTTATATCGCCCCTACTTTACATCTTATATGTTACTGATATGCCACAACCTCGACCACCAATATATTCTCTACAATTTGCAGATGATACTGCATATGTAGCATTATGTTTCTCAGTAGATCATATTAGCGCTAAACTGCAACCGGCTGAACTGTTAGTTGGTGTCTCAAATGAAAATTGAATTTAAACGCAGTAAAAATTCAAATGACGTTACTTGGACTCAAACGCAACAAATATTGTCCTACTCGAAATCCTGAGCGTTTACATCTCACACTCGTAAGTTCTCCATTAACCTTGCAAAATAATATGAAGTACATTGGCGTCACCATTGACAAACATCTCACTTGGAAAGCTGATCTCTCCAACCTCGAAGCTATCAATTTGTTGCGTAGTTTACGAGGCACCAACTGGGGGCTCAATTCCACACTGATACTTTATACTTAGATTTTTGTACGCCTGGTGTCAGCTCCATTAAAGTTTTCTAACGGATTACAAGTCCTGGAAAGTCATGCTTTACGCTTTGCATACTCTCTACCACCTAGCAAGCCAACACATAAAGTCTATCGCCGCATCGATTTACCGACACTTTTCCTACATCTCTACCGCCTTCACTCTCGCTATATTCACCACCGCATTAGAGATGCTTATTCAATTCTCTATGAACTTCTCGAACGGACTCCAGCCTTAGCACGTTACGCTTATTCGCCAATCGACTATCTTTCAATTCATGAAGGTGAAGAGGCCACAGGTTTCCATAACCCTCATTGTCCCATTTATAGTCGTCATCCATACATCTATAGCACATGATCTTATAAACTGCACTCCTTCATAATCACCAGCAGGACTTCAAATGTTTACAGATGTTCTGAGTAGCCCCAGAGCAGAAGACAACTCAGTTGTTTAAACTAATACATCTCCTTGAGTTTTGTTCATTGCGCTTCACCTCATCATTTACATCATCACTAATCAGATTATAAATTAATAAATCCTGATACCGATTTCCGAATGATAGTACTAATAAATGAATGGTCATGGCCTTAGAGAAGGCGTTACCTTCTACGGCCTGCACATCTTCGGATGATAATGAAATTGCACATTTAAAAAAAAGAATAAGTCAACTCCAATCACTGTAAAATTATTCACCATGAAAATTATTCAATACGGTTCATTTAGTTGTCCACATCTCAAGATACCTTATGGTTCATCATCATCATCATCATCATCATAGGTACTCTGCTGTTATTAGCAGGTTACTTGCCGCAGCTGAGGAGCTTCTATGTTCCACGGTCCCCGCTAATCTCTTCGTCTTCACGTATGATCTTTCTGTTTTTATATCATCCATTAATTGTAGTCTCCTTCGCCCCCTCCCTCTCATTCCCGCCACCACACCCTCTATGACGTCCCTCATAATACAATTTATTCTTAGGCAATGTCCCAACCAGTTTCTCTTCCTCTTCTTAACAATATCTAAAAGTGTTCTTTTCTTCCCCACCATTTCTAACACAATAGCGAGCAGAGGATAGTTCATTAAGGTGCTCAAATGAGATACTCGAATTTCACTCGATATTTCGAGTTCAGACAAATTATATAGTCGCAGGATTAACGTAAATATTTCCTTCAGTAACATATGGGGTCATTTGCTATATCTTAATTGTTGGTCACTTCACCGTTGTGGTAAATTATGCGGAAGGCAAAATTGGTGGAATTATTTAGGTGTATATGATGGATGATGCATAAATTGAGGAATGAAATACGCCCATATTAAAAAAAGAAAAATAAAGAAAGAAAAATGAAAACATAATGGTCAAGGTGAACAACTATGTTAGATAGTAGATTGTTATTAATGGTTTTCCGGTTGTCGTTAAAGCGTGTCGGCTAACCTAATGAAACGAAGATTGTGACGCGACGTTGCCGTGTATGCGGCTAAGTAGACGCACAAGCGCTACTAATGCGGAGCTAGTAACATAGGTGAAAGACGTGACAACACTGCAATCCTCTAATTTACTAACAGCGTTTAAAGGGAACATGGAACCCCATCTTCAAACGTCATAAAGTTTGTTCCACGCTTCAGTTGGTTTCAAGTTTTCGTGTCACGTTTTAGCCCCGAGGCTATTTAAAACCAGGATCTATAGCTTAACGTTGTGCTTCCCAGCCTTCTTCGACTGGCGACGCACATAAAATAGCGACACATTTGTTAGGTTAGGCTAGAATTGTACATTGTTGCATTTGTTGACCGGCCCAGTCTGTATCACAGTTGATCGTAAGCCATTACTAGCTGAAGTTTTCATTTTTCGCACGGGAATAATAGGTTTAGGGGTAATATTTGCATTCCCTTCAATCTTTGGAATAGTATTTCAATGAAGGCATAAAAAATAATGTTTTAAAAGATGATAAAAATTATAAGGTCATAAAATGATAAGATGATAAAAATCATAAGATGATAAGAATCAATAAGATACTTTGCTAATACTCTGATATTATTCTGAAACACCTTACTCCTATAACAGCCCTTTCATCAAAGTGTGTTAAGTTGATTTTGAGCTTAACGTCAATTTCAACAACGAGGCTATATGAGACGGGACCTACTGATAAACGTGGAATCCAAACCACTTGAGCTCCGGCCGGGAATCGAACCCGGATCTCCGACGCCAAAGGCACGCACACTAACCGCTTAGCCACGAAGAGAGTTCCTAATCAAAGTGATATGATAACAGAAAAAAAAAAAGCTTGAGGTGGGTACTATGTTCTAAAAGTAATTCCAAACAGTTCAGTCATTTTCCAGACACCAAAGACCATGGTTTGACAATTATCTCTTATTTTAGATAATTTATTATCAGTCTTATCTACCATGCCGGCAGGTGTTTTACTTGCTCTTAAACTGCATCAAGAAGGACACTATTCATATCAGCGACCCCGAAAACTATGGATTCGACGCGAATATATGATATTTTCTATTATTTTTACAAGTCACTCCCATCCACCTCAACCCTTCACCACTCATGCTGATAATATATGAACCTAAGTTAAGCCATGGTCTGCTCATGTAAGTAATATAAGCAAAATCAGTGCAGTGGTCTAGGTGCAGCTGGACGCCAAAAATCGTTACATTCTCTTTTTTCTTTATATTTTCTTTGAAACGGGAATTTTCAAAAATGCTGGAACATGTACCCTTTCATTTTAAATGAGGAGTTTTTATATACCAAGTTTCATCTTTTTAACTGGAAGGGCTCGTGACATAGGCCTACTGTATTTATGGCATAAGTATTTGAACCTTCCCTACTCCAATTAGGATTAGTTCTTTGTTATAAAAACCTAAGTAAGGCCATTGTTCGCTCATGAACCGAAAATCACCGAAATCAGGCCGGCGGTCTAGAAGGAGTTAACCATCAAATATTTTTAGTATTTCATTTTTCAGATTCCCGAACTATTCCCTGCACAAGTTTCAGAAGTCTTACAGAACCGGCTATGCTCCACGGTCTTCAGTTAACCATTTCGTCTTCATACACAATTTTTCTGTTCTGATACTGTTCATCAATTGTAGCCGTCTTAACTCCCTTTCTGTCTTTCCTATCACCATACCATCTAGCATGTTTCACGTGATACAGTTCCTTCGTAGCCAATGTCCGAAAAAGTTTCTCTATTTCTTCTCAATAATATCGAAAATTGTTCTTTTCTTCCCTACCATTTCTAACACCCTCTCATTCGTTTCTCGCTCGATCCACCTAATTTTCTCAATTCTTCTCCACATCCACATTTCAGAAGGTTCTATAGTGCTTCCAGTAAGAGAACGTCTCTGACAGCTCGCAGTGACATTGCCACTACTCGCGTGTCAAGGTTTTTTTCGGTGCAATTAGTGGCAATTCAATTAATGGTATAAGACAGAGTGATCGTGGTTGGTAACACTGGTATCAAAGTAGGGGCTGCAATGTCCCACCGCATGTGGTAAGAAACGTCAGAGACCATCTCTTGTTAGCCGTGCTATAGTAGTTTTTAATCGTTTTTGGATAATGGCCATGTTTCTGCCCTATACAGTACAATACTGTACACGCACACTTTATGAGTTTCTTTTCTCAACTCTTTATTCAAGGACTCACAAAATAGTATTTTCTTCCTCCTAAAGGCTTCTTTTGTCATTCCTATCCTTACTTTTACTTCACGTTCACATTTCATTTCGTCACTAATAATACTACCCAGACATCGAAAACTAGTCGCCTATTCTATTTTCCCCCCATCCTACTTTTATATTCGACACAGTCCCCTTCGTTCCAATCACCATGGCTTTTGTCTTTCTAACATTTATTTTCATCCCATTTCTTCACAGCCTTTCCTCGTGATTTCTAATATCTTATGGATTTTCTTTTCAGATTCAACAACAAACGCCATATCATCTACAAACTGTTTATAATAACCTAATGATGGTACCTCCTACCGAAATACCTTCTTCATTATGTAGGCTCTTTTTCACTATCTCTTCTGGATTTATTAAATAATGGTGAGAGAACGTGTCGAACTCCACTTCCAATTGCACAATTTTCTGGTCATTTCCCCCTCTATTCTAACACTTACTTGTTGGTTCATATATAAGTTTCTTAGTAAGTCTTCGATCTTACAATTCTAATCCAACCTTTTTTTTTTAGAACTTCCCAGAACAAGTCTCAATTCATGTGGTCAAAAGCCTTTTCCACATCAATAAATTAACTAACTTTACTTGCTATTTTGTATGAGATCAGATGGGTTAGTCAAACTGTAAATGATCTCTCACTCCATAATATACGAGTGTAACATCCCTTGATTGTTGTATAAAATTTATTTTGGGACATGGGATAGTGTTCAGTAATTAGATTTTTCAATTTTCATCTCATACAAGATCCCTAGGTAACCAGATGATGCATAAAATAATGACGTCACACGAATATATATATATAACACTGTATGCTAATAGTTGGACTATTAACATGGGATCTTCACTATGTTATTCAGCTTTACATTTTCTTTCATAGGAAGTGAGATCGTTCCACTGGATGTACTTATTGTAGCCCTAGTACCAAGGTTAGTTGGCCCACCGTTGGAGATTGAGTGGGATTTGGTCAAAACGGTGGGTGATGGTTGGTGCGAGCCTATAGCGAAAAAAAAACTTACGTGGCCCAACGTTGGTTAAATGCATGGTTGGTCAACCAACTATTCTCTCGTCCTTCACGCAACGATATTAGAATTGACTGTTTTGCCAACCAAGAAACACGTCACTTTAGCGTTCTCTAAATGTCGGGGAACCGCTCTTTTGGTTATGAAATTGCTGGGGAAATAGTTTGGGTAAAAAATGGTTGCTTAAGTGGCCTAACGTAACGTTCTGCCACCATTGGTATTTCGCATCGCGACCATTTTCCCAACGATGGGCCAACCGATTTTCCTACTAGGGAGTTTACCCCACTCCACCCCATCAAACCGTGAAACCCCTTACTTTTTACATAAAATTTGTTTTTGGACGCATGACAAGTTCCAATAGTTTGATTTTCGAATTTTCACTTGCTTATGCTCGATATCTGAGAGCCTAAATCCGACCGAATTGCCTTGTGAAGAGGTGAAAACACTAATCCTTTTCCATGGAATTGGGAGTTTTTTTTTTTTACTTTTTGTATCACTTTTCTATTTCAAAGAATTTTTAAAAATACAAAAAAAAAAAAAATATCCAAGTTCCACTAGAAAGTTAAAAAAAAATTAATCATAAGAATTACTGGTGATAATTTAAGAACAGCCATTATTAATATAAACATCATTAACTGTGCTCCAAGTTGCTTCTTATGTCCCCTCGTCATAAAGCTATATGCAGCATAATACTTAGTTCATGATTCTCTACAGGGACACATCACAAGAGAACCATGCCTAAACTATAACAAAAGGTTTTTTTCTGTGGGAAACATAACTTATAAATTTCTTTGTCTTATAATTTCGCTGTTAAACTTGAAAATTCGAAGGTTGAGATAAGCAACACTTATTCCCATCTATTGACCATCTTCGTGATTACAAAATTTCACAAAATTGGTTCTGTAATGTTAGTAAAATCTAAGTACGAAGAAAAATCCCTTTCAAAGTGAAGGGATTTTTTTAAAATTAGAAACTTGCTAAGTTGTTGCTCCTACCCTAACTACTTTACATACTGTACATAGTTTATAGGTCATTCAGTAACATTATTTCAGATTTTGCCAAATTTTGGAGGAGAAGGATAGATTGTCCACCGACATAGCCGCCTTATGCAGAGTCATTTTGACGTATGATTAGAGTCATACTAAAGGCCTGACTATTGATAACATATGTTTGTCGAACTCTTTAGTATGTCACTAATCACGCGTCAGAACGACTCTGCATAAGGCCCAAGAGTTTTAACTCTTTATTAGTATGCGATTTATTAAAAATATGTTTGGGGTCATCCACATATGACGTAACGCGGCAAAGAGATAAGAGTATTTTGATTTGCATTACGAAGTGTGACACACCTCTGTTGCCAAGATTTATTGAAGTAGGGTTAGTAGGCAGTGTTTCTTCCAGACATGTTTTTCGGGGGGGGGGCACTGCTTCCCGGAGCTGTGAGAGTACCCCCGGAGACCAAAATAATACATTTATAATAATAAATAGAATAGTACCAGCAGTGCCCTCCTCCCGGAATACTAAGTATGCCCTCCCAGAACATTGTTTCTGAAAGAACACTGTGAGTAGGTATGAAGATAAAATGGTTATCGAACTAAAGAAAACAACTTTTGTAGCTAATATAGCTTGAAAAAGAGAGAAAGGACATATACACGGATATGTATAGACATCTTCAAATTATTAGAATCAATATTCAGTTTCTGAATATTTTACTGTTCTTACAATATTACGTGAGAAAATACTCTGGAATTTAGTCCAAATTACTACTTTGTAACTCTGTCCTAATTTCTAGTGGGTGTGGCATATGCTTTTCAATATCAATAAAACAAATGCGTACGTAACATTTAAATATAATTACTATAAAGTGTGTATATCCAAATTGGAAACAAAAAAGGAAATGGAATACTTACAAGAAAACTATCTCTCACACAAAGAAGAATGTTGTCCTCAAAGAATTTTGTCACAGCTTTGGCCCGGTGGCGGGGCTTCATCATACATAAAGATGAATTGTACGTCATCAAACCGGGGTGCAGTATGGGAAAGCAGTTCTTGAAGAACTTCTAGGTATTGGTCATGCTTCATTGTCCTCTCTAATATATATATAGTCTTCCAGGCCCGAAGACAGAGATCACACCCCAGACCATGACTGAAGTAGGATGGTTCTCGGTTTATTAAAGACATTCCAACTTGAATTCCTCCATCAGACACTAAGATACATGATACATCACTGAAACACACTAGTATTCTCCAATCGTCAGCAGTCCAATATTCTAGGCCTCGTGCCCATTCGAGGCGCTTCTTTGCCATGATTGGAGTAGATTCTAATTTTTGTTTTCTTTCTTGACCGTGTGCTTTTATTCCCTCGGCACAAAGAATCCTTCGAACACTTTCAGCCCAAATGTCTGCGCCATATTCAGCCTCTTTTATTCTTAAGTCTATTAGAAGTTGCACTTCTGTTTCCTGGAGCCAATTTTTTTAGTTTCCTGACACCTCTTAGCGATAGCTTTGGTTTTCACCCACACTCCCTAGTTTGGCTCTTGTTTATTTCAACAGAGATTCTACTCAGAGATTTTTGTTCTATCCTTAACTCAACTAGCAATGTATTACCGTGTATATCTTATTTCCACCAGAAGTGTTTTCTTAACTTCCATTTTACGCGGAGAAAAGTCTTTTACTTTTCCCATTATGCTGCAATTACTAGACTACACAGAATAAAAGATTGATACACGAAACACGTCACGATTATTTCAAACTAGCCCATTCGAACTGTTGAACGCTTTGAATGTCTTTAACTTCTCACGACAGGAACCACATCACTTCAGGCTGTAACTTATTGATAGGAACTACATTAGCTATCTACAACTGAAACACCATTTTCAGAATTTTCCCTCCTCACTAATACCATCTGCTGTTCAACGGTGATATTACCACTTCAACTATACAGTAAACAAATGAAGGATCCTATATTGGTGGTTTAACCATTAAATTAAATGTTCTAGAACTCTGAAATCAGGATTCCTACATCAATTTTGCATTTTTCGAGCGTGAGTCTGATAATTTGAACACGTTTGTATATATATATATATATATATATACGTGTTTGTGTGTGTATGTGTACAAACGTACATAACCTCGCGAGCGAATTAGCTAGTGAAAGTACACGCATCATAATTAAATTAATTCCAAGTTAACACAATATGTAATCTTTAAGTATCAAGTGAAAGAGTCTTATTATTCAAACCTACGTTTAAATGCGAATAATGTTCTTTTATGGATATTACATTTGAAGTTCAATGATGCAAGAAACTCGTATAACTTTAATGTTTTTCTACGAAGACACTTCACAAGTTAACAGTATTTTATTTATGGCAAAAACTTTTACCAAAGGACATAATTATTTTATTTCTTGGTCTTATAATTTTGTTCTGTGCTTCAAACATTTGAAAATTTACAAGCGCATCTTTAATCCTCATCTACTGACCATACTTCTGACTATAAAATCTCAAAACTTTCGTGAGGAGCCCGCAAGAATAGGTCTCTCTCTTACAGCTCGCAGTGGCATTGTCACCACTTACGTATTTAATTAAGACTTTTTCGGTGCATCTATGATAAGTTTTCATAATGGTGTAAAACAGAGTGACCGTACTGGGTAATACTAGCACCAAAATAAGGGCTGAATTTCTCTTCCGCATGTAGAAAGAAACTTCAGGGACCATCAGTGGCGGATCTAGAACGTAAAAACTGGGGGAAGGGGCTGCCAGAATCCAGAATATGATAGGTATATCATGAGCTTACTATATATTTTCAAAAATATATAAATAATAGCTTAAATTATATTCGTCACTCTGAAAACTAGGGGCAGGAGCCTAGGCCCCTCCGGCCTAAGGGCTAGATCCGCCACTGGGGACCATCTATTCATGGCTCCTGGGCACTTTTATCAGTTTACGTGTGATATATCTGTGCTACGCGTATTTTCGAAATACACTGAGCTCTAGCCATAATGCATTGTGAACGGGATTACGTTTGGCAACAATATAGGAGAAATGAATGACGTTTATATCGCGATCCTGTTGGTGACATCATGAGTCATGACCTAGATATAGCACAAAGTAAACGCTCTATGCTGTCGGCCCTCGTAGCCGAGTGAGAGAGCCGGTGGTGTAGCCGAGCGGTCTGAGGCGTTAGGCTGATGGTCGTGCGGTGAAGCCTATTGGGGGTTCGAGTCCCTCTGAAGAGCAAGGGTGGAATTTTAAATGTCTTCGATGTTTCTGTGTTCGTGTCCCTGTCGTGTCTAGTAGTCCTGAAAAGTGGTTGAAGTTGAAAATAAGTCAGGAAGTTTAAAAAAAAAAAGTGAGCTAGCGCAACATGCTAGTAAAGAAAATCGTTGTTGGCGTGGGTTCAAACCCTGCCTAAAGAAATTTATATTTTTAAAAATTTTTGTAACACTTCTTTCGTTAAAATAAGATTAAAAATAATATTCAAAAAGTGATTTAACGATTTTTTAAAAAAAATAATTCATTAAACTTTTTTTAATTAAAAAAAGTTTGGCCTTGTACTTATACAGATCCATAGCAAAAGTAGTAGTAGGAGTAGTAGGAACGGGTTAGAATGCAATTCAACGTTCAGTTGTTTCCGTGCGATGTTGCCAAACGTAATGCCTTTTGGCTAGGGCTGAGTGTGTTTCGAAAATATGTCTGCGCTACCCTAGCCAACTGTTTTTAAGTTGGACACTAGGAAGTGGATGAGGTTAGATTTACTTCAAAGTTGCCCATCCGAGTTTGACGTAATGCCATGTGGTATTATCATGGTGGCAAAGGTGGAAATAAAATGAGCCGTGCGGAGCTTCTAACTCCCTTCGCTCGTTGACGCTCGTTGAGCTGTATCTTAACGTAAGTAAATATGTTTTATTTTAGCAATAAAGTTGTATGTGCAGAGAATGGTGGAAATAGCATAATTTTTGCAATGAGTATTATTTGCATCTTTTTTAAATGATAAAAGTGTTATTAAAAAAACTTTCCGTGGGTTGAGTATGAACCCTGGCCAAAAGCGAGTTTCATTCCTGGAACGCTAACTAGTATGCTCGGCTACGAAGCAGTGTTGCCACAATCCTAGCTCTGGAGTGGGCTGAAAAATAGTACCAAATTGAAACAAAAAGGGCTGAATTTTATACCAGTGTAATACACGACTCTCAGAGATAATGTTCTAGAACAACCCCCTCCCCTCTTCCAAGAGTACAAATCAACGTGTCGATATAGATCTATAAAACACAGAAATGTTCGGATATCTTTACATTTGTGAATATGGCGTCACTAGTAAACAACTTAGCCCGCTAAACCAGCAATTATGTCAATGTACTTTTCGAGCTGTTATCTTTTGGTGTAGAATATTTGCAATGACATAAATTATATACTTACTTGAGCACATGCTGGTCTTCTTCATAATATTCAACACTTACTTCAATGTGTTTGCGTGGTTCTTTTTCTTTTTCTAAGGATTTGAAGATAATATTTCCACCACACTGCTTTCTTCTCGTCTCCTTCGAAAGCGTCCATCTAGCGTCATTTTTCCCCCAGTATAGTTCGAATTACGAATTTTACACAACAAAGTTCCTAGTGTTAAGCGGTGCAACGCCACGGAATGCAAGTTCAACTGCATTTTTTAAGAGTCCAACACGCAGTATAAGTAACATGAGATGTAGGAAAATGTTACTAACAATTTAGAAAATGTGACAAGTAATTGTTAAAGGGTGCTGAATTGGGGAGAATTGTACCAACTTTTTCACAAAAGGGGCTGAAAATGCTAGTGTGGTACCAACGGGCCGACGAATAACAAATAGGGCTGAATTTGGTACAATTGTGTTATATGTATGCACACATTGTCTTATATGTATGCTACCTAGCGAGAACACCAACCAATCAGAACTGTGTATTTAACTCCAATGAGTAGGATCGAGCGTGGATAAAATATATGCGTGTGAAGATGTGTAAACAATCTGAGATTTTACAGTGCAAGATCATTTTTATATATATATAATGAAAGTTTGTTTAACAATCAATTTCAACTCTTAGATGTAAGTAATATTGATAAATTGGAAGCTACAAAAATATTTTCCTTCTTGCTTATAGAGAATATTGTTTGATTGTTTTGCTTGGAGTTTTCGTGGTTACGTGAGTTTAATAAACACCAGAAAATATGTAAAACCCAGCTGTTCTTGATGCACAGGAAATTTATAGGAGTTAGTTTGTTTGTCTTGTGAGTTTTTGCTGATCTTCAGCAAATGCTTTTGACTAACAAAATATTCGTCAATGAAATAGCAGCTGAAACGTTCTAAAACCTGACAACAGACAAGACATTATCTGTCTCAGTCAGTGTTGCTAAAATCTTAGAATATAATTAACCTCTTTGGAGGTAGACAACATCCATTTTGATCTGATTATTTATTTATTTTTACTTTAATAATAAAGAAAATTGGCTGTTTTAGAGTTTGAGAATTATTATGACGTTAATCTTTCGTTATAGGATATTTAAAATATATTTTTAAATGATTTTAAATGAATGCTTTTTAAAATATTGTATATTATTATAATTACATTTTTGTACAGTGGCGTATCTAGTCCGAGGCCTGGGAGCCTAGGCCCCCACAGTTTTTTGAGTGACAAAAATAATTTAAGCTATTATTTATATATGTCTAGAAGTTGATATTAAACTTATGATATATCTATCATAATCTGGGTTCTGGCTCCCTCCCCCCCAGTTTTTACCTTCTAGATCTGCCACTGGTTTTGTATTGATGGTCAGTCAAGTTCAATGGTTCCCAACCAGTTGTCCGCAAACATTTATTTATTTATTTATTTATTTTACCAATCACCAGATACAGCTCAGAGTCCATTTTACACTGGATATCCAACAACAACAACAAGGATTTGGGAAGGTACCGGCTAGGGCCTGTTTAGTAGGCACCATCCCGGCATTTGCCTTGTAGGACTGAGGGAAACCCTGGAAAACCTCAGTCAGGATGGTCGGCAGCGGGATTCGAACCCACGACCACCCGAATGCGAAGCCAACGCTCTACCACTTGAGCTACTTCGCTCGGTTCGCTTACCTCGCTCACTTCATCGTGTCATGTATGAATTTATTTTTATACTAATTTTATCTTCGGAAAAACAATAAGAGTTGTGTTTATGTCCAGAAATTAGTTTGTGCACACAAATTATAGTTGGTACAACATAATTTTGAAATTGTGGCATAAAAATTACTTGATGTTTTACGTAAAACTGCTGATTGAAGATTCATAACAAAAATAACAACAACAAAATATGGTTGTTGAGATGAAAACTAACAGTTATTTTAGTCCTGCAAGGTCGCAACGTGGCTCAATGCTAGAGCGCTTAAATCTGGTGCTGTAGGGTCCCTGGTTCCATCCCCGGTCAATAAGTTTGTGGTGGACAACATCTTGTCCGTGGGTTTTCTCGGGGTTCTCCTGTTTCCTCCCACTTTATCATTCCATTAACTCTTCCACCATCAAATTCATTTGCTTCAATCAGGGAGGCACGGTGGCCCAGTGGTAGAGCTCTTACCTCTGGTGCGTGGGGTTCGATTCCCGGCCAAGTAACTTTGTGGCGGACAACATTGTGTTCGTGGGTTTTCTCCAGGTAGTCTCGTTTCCTTCCACTTTCTCATTCCACCAATTCTTCCATCATCATTCACTAGGTTTAATTATCGTCACCGTTATCCTAAAGGGTATAATCGTGGGACGTTAAACTGAAAGATTCCATTTTCTAGATCTGAAACATCTTTTGTGAAATAATATTTTGTAAACAGTCAAATAACTTCATTTGTATACCGCAGAACCAGGGGCATACCCACAAGGGGTTCACTGGGTCCGAACTACCCCCCCCCAAAAAAAAACTTCATAACTCACACTTTCTCAATAAAACTATACTTGTTTTGTTTCTATTTTCTCCCACTTTCTTCGTCTCACTATCATTGTCATTATCATCGCCTCTTTCAGCTTACAGGGCATAATCGTGGGACGTAAAACCGAAAGATTTCATTTCATTTTCAATTTTTATTGACTAACCTTCAATGGATCCTACTGTTTTCTTTTTCTCTCGCAGATTTAGGATTTAAATGTCTGGGATTTCGGCATCTGCGGCCATGTTAGCATGTCACGTATGAGAGATACGGCCTGGGATCTGTATATTAGGTATGCGACTACATTTGCCTGGTATGAATGAGGAAAACCCAGGAAAACCTCATTTAGAATGACTGGCCTGAAAAGCTTTTTTTTTACACTTGTTCGACCGAGTGCCCCACAGGGAATCGAATCCGGGACCGCACGCACCGAAGTCGAGAGCGTTAGCGACTACGCTACGCCAGCCCACTTCTCGCAGATTTATATCTTCTAACGTACTGTCCCTTAGAAGTTCATGCGTTCAACTTTTTTCCCCCTTTCTACAACGTCTAACGAGTCATATTGTATTGGACCATTGGCATTCACGTTTCACGTCACAACAACACTCTGAATCCGCTGCTGCAGGTTTAGTTGAAAAGTCCACAGTCAGCTAGAGCGTAGGAACAAACTCAACGACAAAATCAAGTGTCGCAGTGGGGCTTGTCGCCGAAATTGCGACTAAAAATACAAAACGTGATTTTTCTGATTGAGCCATGACGTGCTGTGAATACTACACAAGTTCTGTGAAAGGACAAAACAGATTTAAAAGAAAGGCTTATTAGAGTCAGTCAGGTGAGTTTTGACTGCTGTTTCTCGCGAGGCAAGAAATTTCGGTTTTCATCTCGTCTCATTTTATAAATTTTGTACTTTTATCTCATCTCGATTATCGAACAATGCTTGTGCTACTTGGTAAACAAGGCATGGGAAACAAGGGTTCGATTCCCGGCAAAAGCTCATAGTGGTTCTTATCCCAAGTTAATCAGTAGATCCACGTCTTATATAGCCTCGCTGCTGAAAGTGACGTTAAACTCAACTCAAGGAACGCTTTCTCGCATCTTCTTGATTTTTTTTTTCGTTGCGCTTTGTAAAAAGATATGTAGAAAAATTGTGCCTTTATTCTTTTCTTAATTTCCTCTAGAAGTTATCACAATCCTTCTTTGTCACGAGAGTTCTACGACGGATGCGATATGCTCCGTCGTGGCTCTCTGGTCAGCACACGTATCTACGAGGCGGAATACCCAGATTCGATCCTCAGTGGGAGCTCATTTGGTTGAGATTCCACGTTAAGCTGTAAGAAATGAAATCAAATCTTTGAGTTCTACGTCCCACGTTTATGCCTGTTAGGCTAAGGGAGACGATGATTAAAGCAAGTGAAGGATCCTGGAAAAATTGGTGGAATGAGAAAGTGGGAGGAAACGGGAGTACCCTTGGAAAACCCAAGAGCACGATGTTGTCCACCACAAACTTACTTGGCTGGGGATGTAACTAGAGGTAAGCTGTACCATTGAGTTGTATGCCCACGTCTTATTTAGCCACGCTGCTGAGAGGAATATTAAACTCCCCCATCAGGAAGTCGGGGTCGGAAAGGGAGATTGCCGTCGTCGACGGTGGCGGGCCGCCGGAGGCAGCTGGCACCTTTCCGCGGCGGCATGACGATCTACTTTTTCAAAGTTGCCGACCTTTTGCCGAGGCGGCAAGCGGTCGAAAATCGTAAAATAAAATGCTTTTTGCCGACTCTTTGCCGATTGTTGCCGACTGTCAGAGTCGGCAAAACTGTCGGAAAGGCCTCTTTCCGACACTCTGCCGTCTCCTTATGCCGTCCTCTTTTTGACGGCGGCGCCGGCGCATTTACTGCACCTTTACGACTGTTTGCCGACTGCTTGGCAAGACATCTTTCCGACGGTGACGCCGGCGCATTTAATGCTCATTTCCAGCTGTTTGCCGACTGCTCGGCAAGGCAACTATTCGTCGCGGTCGAAAATCGTCCTGAAAGACACCGGCAATCCGATCACGGCATCTGGTAGGTATGGATAAATTGTCCGACTGTAGGCGGCAGAAATCCTGATGGAGTCTAATAAACCAACAAAGGATGTAATATAATAACATTTAAACCATATTTATTATTGGAGTATACTGTGCAATCACTTGTGTACCTTTAAATATGCTCTTCATTGTGTACGTACGATCACTTTATCAATTTATAGTTTTTATATTATGAAGTATTTAATACGCACAGATTTGTTTGAGATTTAAAGCATGTGCGAACGAGTGTTGCCCACGAAACTCATATCGAATTTTCTAATTTAAACAGATACTTATCGTCTCGTTTTCGAGTCGTGGTTCGAGACAAGACGAAAAATTTAAGTATGTCTGGTAGACCCAAGCCTCTTCTTCCTTTATATAACAATATATTTTATATTCCATTCTTCCTGTAAATGATAAAATATTAATTAAAGCGAGACAAAGGATCAACCAATAACTAGCTTGCTTGTCTTTAGTAGATGTAGTGCTCAGTTATATTCTCAGTGATGAGAAATTGATTTATACTATTAGGGCAATATTGCATGATAATTATGAATATATTTCAGTTAAGAGGCAGCGAGCTTAATTCTTAATAACAGGAAATAATGACGATGGGTTGCTGACTACATGTCATCTACCTAGTAAAATCGATCTGTCCAGCCATAATCTCTAGTGACCTGTGAGACCAGAAGGTTTAGATTATTTTCTACTATAATAAATCATACTTTTGTTTGTTGAATGACGTATTTATAAGGGCAATATCAACTTTCGCTTCGAAGAAAGTACATTTAAGTAAAGGTTGAAACTTATGCCATTATAGGAAGGCTGAGGAGCTAATTGGTTGAGAAGGATTTGTATCATCAGAGACTTGAGAAACTAATTGGGTCATTGGTTGAAAAGGAGCTGTATCATCAGAGACTTGAGAAACTAATTGGGTCATTGGTTGAGAAGAAGCTGTATCATCAGAGACTTGAGGAACTAATTGGATCATTGGTTGAGAAGGAGCTGTATCTTCAGAGACTTGAGAAACTAATTGGATCATTGGTTGAGAAGAATCTGTATCATCAGAGACTTGAGAAACTAATTGGATCATTGGTTAAGAAGGATCTGTATCATCAGAGACTCGAGTAACTAATTGGGTCATTGGTTGAGAAGGAGCTGTATCATCAGAGACTGGAGTAACTAATTGAGTCATTGGTTGAGAAGGTGCTGTATCATGAGAGACTCGAGTAACTAATTGAGTCATTGGTTGAAAAGGAGCTGTATCATCAGAGACTTGAGGAACTAATTGAGTCGTCATTGGTTGAGAAGGAGCTGTATCATCAGAGACTTGAGGAACTAATTGAGTCGTCATTGGTTGGTTGAGAAGGAGCTGTATCATCAGAGACTTGAGGAACTAATTGAATCGTCATTGGTTGAGAAGGAGCTATATCTTCAGAGACTTGAGAAACTAATTGGATCATTGGTTGAGAAGAAGCTGTATCATCAGAGACTTGAGAAACTAATTGGATCATTGGTTGAGAAGGAGCTGTATCATCAGAGACTCGAGTAACTAATTGGGTAATTGGTTGAGAAGGAGCTGTATCATCAGAGACTCGAGTAACTAATTGAGTCATTGGTTGAGAAGGAGCTGTATCATCAGAGACTTGAGAAGCTAATTGGATCATTGGTTGAGAAGGAGCTGTATCAGCAGAGACTTGAGAAACTAATTGGATCATTGGTTGAGAAGGAGCTGTATCATCAGAGACTTGAGGAACTAATTGGATCATTGGTTGAGAAGGAGCTGTATCATCAGAGACTTGAGGAACTAATTGGATCATTGGTTGAGAAGGAGCTGTATCATCAGAGACTTGAGGGACTAATTGGATCATTGGTTGAGAAGAAGATGTATCATCAGAGACTTGAGGAACTATTTGGATCATTGGTTGAGAAGAAGCTGTATCATCAGAGACTTGAGAAACTAATTGCATCATTGGTTGAGAAGGAGCTGTATCATCAGAGACTCGAGTAACTAATTGGGACATTGGTTAAGAAGGAGCTGTATCATCAGAGACTCGAGTAACTAATTGAGTCATTGGTTGAGAAGGAGCTGTATCATGAGAGACTCGAGTAACTAATTGAGTCATTGGTTGAGAAGGAGCTGTATCATCAGAGACTTGAGGAACTAATTGAGTCGTCATTGGTTGAGAAGGAGCTGTATCATCAGAGACTTGAGGAACTAATTGAGTCGGCATTGGTTGAGAAGGAGCTGTATCATCAGAGACTTGAGGAACTAATTGAATCGTCATTGGTTGAGAACGAGCTGTGTCATCAGAGACTCGAGTAACTAATTGGGTCATTGGTTGAGAAGGAGCTGTATCATCAGAGACTCTAGTAACTAATTGAGTCATTGGTTGAGAAGGAGTTGTATCATCAGAGACTCGAGTAACTAATTGGGTCATTGGTTGAGAAGGAGCTGTATCATCATAGACCTGATAGGAGGTACAATGGAAGGATAAGGGTCGAAACAGAACATTGTTACATCAAGAAGAAAGAGTTTAGCTGAAGACCTTGATGGATGAAAACCTACCAGTTTGCGGTAAGTGACCTACTCTTAATGGTGGACTATCTACAAGGAACGGTCAGTATGTTCTAAGCCTAAAGATGACACAACCAATATGGGACGATTAAACTTGATGAAATGATTGCTGACCTTCTTTAGGACAGAAACAAAAGAACAAGATACTGTCATTTATCGTTCGGTATTAATAAGGTGAATAACGTTGGTAGCTTGGATGTCTACGAAAGCTGCTTGACGATACTCCTATCTACAGGTCCACTGATTCCTAAGCTGCTTTTCGACACTGCGGATTGCAGCTTCTTCCCCATCTACCCTATTCTCCAGCGGTTATATTTGTTTTATTCTAAAGTACGGTGGAAGAAAAGAGAAAAAGAAAAAAAGAACACACGTCTGCCTGGATTAATTTGAATGACAAAACACCTATTCTTAATTAAAAAATGAAATGAAATGTTTGAGTTTTACGTTCCACGGTTATGCCGGTTAGGCTAAAGGAGACGGTGAGAATGAGTAATAAATGAAATGGTGGAATGAAGAAACTGGGAGGAAACGGGAGAACCCCGAGAAAACTCACGCGCGCTGTGTTTGTCCACCACAAAGTTCACTTGGCGCGGCCTGGAATCAAACCCGGGACCCCAAGCACCAGAGGTGAACGCTCTACCACTGAGCCACCGCGGCCCCCACCAAGTCTTAATCATTGTTATGTAGTTGTGATAAAATATTTTATATTTATTTAAGTATATTTGGATTTTTATTTTTATGTTATATTTTAACATTTAACAGGAACAGTCTCTCTTGTCTTTTGAATTCATAATTTTTTGATGATTGAATTTCTTGTAAACGAGCTAGTTAGTCTTTTTCTGAAGAATACATTTTTAGCTTCATCTCACGTTCATTGCACCATCTTTAGGCTTACATTATAATAATAAAATGGGTTAAGCTTTGTAGATCAACAGCGTTACAAACGGTTACTAAATTCTAAAAAAGCTTTATAATGTTTGCTCTTTGTCTTTTTAATGTAACTTTATATTACCTGTCAATTTTCATAAAAAGAAAATATCTGATCATATCTGCCTTTAATAATATTTTGTATACTCTACAATCATAATATAGATATAACGTGACGTACACGATATTCATGAAACGTCATTTCAAATTATTGGCTGAATATATTGTAATGCAGATGATTGAATGCCTGTGTGTGGCGGTGGGTAAGAGACAGAGAAAAAGAAGATACAATTAAACACTATCTCAATCAATATTCTAAACAGAAAGAACAATATTATTTGCAATTCAAATTCATAATGAAATATTGAGAGTCATAATAAAACATGGTCTATACAGAACTGGCACAATTATTATGGATTTTTGAAAAAAAAACATAATTTTTCTACAAAAACGCCATTTAAGCAAACAAATATTAATGCAAATCAATTTTATTCACAAATAATGAGTGCGTCAATAGTAAACAACTATTTTAATATTTAGTTTGTCCACCCTTTGCATTAACAAGTGCTTTAACACGTCTGGGCATTCCAGTGATCAACTTTCTGCACAATTAACTGATTCGACCTGAATGAACCCGTACTTTGATAAGACGTTGTATGAGTTCTGTTTTGGTCGTTATGGGAACTTTATGTATTTCATCTTTCAATACAGACCATCAACTCTCAATCGGATTCATATCCGGGGAATTTTGAGGCCATGAGAGCACTTCTACACCATTTTCTTCAAACCAGGTCTTCACTGACCTTGCCGTGTGACACGGGCAAAGTCCTGTTGAAAAATCCAAGGTCTATCCGCAAACCAGTCCCTTGTTTGAGATAGCAAACGTCTTTGTAGTACTTCTTTGTACTTATATTAGTCCATGGTACCATCAACAATCTCCAAACGACGTGTTCCATGCACAGAAATGGCTCCCCAGATCATGACCTTCTGAGGGAATTTTACAGTCTTCTTTAAACATTCCGATGTAAATTGCTTACCTGATCGCCTTCTTACAGTCTGCACACGGTCGTCAAGCACTGCAACGGTAGACTTGTCAGAGAACACAAAATAAGGCGTCAAACAGCTGAAGAAAGTGATGGAAGCAATTGAATAACGAATAGACTTTAATGACATGAAAGTCTGCAAGGCTTAAAATTGGAAGTAAAGTTTAATGTTTTGCATAATTTTAATCATTTGTGTTATTAACGTTTTTACATGAATATTTTAAACTCTTACCTTCTCCCATTGCTCAGATGTCCAGTCAACGTGAGCCTCTGCCCAGGCCTTACGAGCCTGTTTCATCTTTTCAGTAAGGCGAGGTTTTTTTCTGGGACGATATGCTTTTAGTCCACTTTCCAATAGTCTCTTATTTACTGTTCTGCGAGCAATGGTAATGCCCTCTGCTTCAAGTTGGTTGGAAATCATTCTGCAAGATGCTCTTCTGTTGTTAATTGCCATTTTAATTATTTTTCTGTCCATTTTCGGTGTTGTTTTCTTAGGTCTACCACATTTTCCAACCCTATTTGATGCCAAACTGTGGCCATATTCCAATTTCTTCTTGATATTACTGACGGTTTGAGTTGAAACTTTACGTTTCTTCGCTATTTCTTTCTGTTTTAAGGGGGTTTCTTACAATAAAACACTAATCTGTCCAACCTTGCAAGGACTCAAATCACGAACTTTGCCCATGTCTGCTCACATTAGAAAATCTGAACAAAAAAGTTGGCATTAAACTTAAATGCAGAAATACACAGAACTAAAGTGATCACATGCAAATGACAGGCAGACAATGCAATAAACACACATTTCTCCATGCAAATGCCAGACTATTACTGCGCTCTGTCCAGACGATGCAATGATTGTGTCAGGGTTATCAGACGTTTTCTCTCTGTATTGCCAGACACTTCCATATAAGACTGTAAAGCCCACTTAAAATAACTAATAAATATTTGTTTGGTACTGGTGTGGTAAAGTAAATAAAGTATTAGTTAATAAAATTGTTTGCAAGACATTTTTGCACAAAAGTTTTGTTTTTATCAAAAATCCATAATAACTGTGCCAGTACTGTATGTTTGCTATTATGGCAGTAGATTATTACGATGGCAGTAGAAAATAAGAATAGGAAGATAATCAGCGAAAGAAGTGAAGTCTAAGGAAGTTGGAAAGAATATGTTGAGGATTTATATGAGAGTAGGGATTGACCGTGTGGTCTAGATGTTGAAGCAGACGAAATTGATAAAGAATTTAGTATTCTTCAGGATGAGTTTGAAAGAGCTATATCCGAGATTAGGAATGAAAAGGCAACCGAAATAGATAATATAAAAATTGAATTCATTAAGCATATGGGAGACAGAGGCAAGAAAGAATTGTTTCGACTGTGCAATGAAATACATGAAACAGGAGAGTGGCCAAGACTTTTTTGAAGACGATAATGATACCGATGGTTAAGAAATCGAACCCAAAGACATGTGAGGATTATAGAACTATTAGTCTCATATCTCATGCGTCAAAAATTTTTGCTTCGAGTTCTGAACAGAAGGTTATATGGAAGAACAAATAAAACAAGTTGAGGAGAAACAGTTCTGGTTCAGGAGAGGTAAGGGCACAAGAGATGCAATCGGACTATTAAGGGTGACCAGTGAAAGATTTATAAAAGAAAAGAGAAAGAGGTTTATATTGTATTTATTGATTTACAAAAGACTTTTAATCGTGTGGATTGGGATTTGCTGTCGCAAGTTATAAAGAAAGTTGGGTTGAAATGGAAAACTCAAAGGCTCATTACAAACTTATATATGAACCAACAAGTAAGTATTAGAATAGGAGAGGAAATAACAGTCGAGAGTGCAATTGGAAGGAGAGTTCGAAAGGAATGCTCTCTCGCCGACAATACTTAATATCTCACTAGAAGAGATGGTGAAAAAAAGCCTAAATAATGAAGTCGGCATTTCAGTAGCAGGTAGAATGGGTAGGTGTATATGGTTTGCAGATAATATGTTGCTTGTTGTGGAATCTGAAAAGAAAATCAATAAGATGTTAGAAAACTTGAAGAAAGACTGTGAAGAATATGGCATGAAAATACAACGTTAGAAACAAAAAAGCCATGGTGACTGAAACGAAGCGGTCGGTGTCAAATATAGAAGTAGAAGAGAGGAAAAATAGAACAGATGACTACTTTTTGATACCTCTTCCTCAATGACGAAGTGAAGGAATACTAAATGTTTTGCCGGATGCCCCTTCCACTCATGGCAGTTTCCAGAATGGCCAGGTCATAGGTTAGACTTGGATTATAAGTTTAAGATGGATCCCTAGCCCAGTGCGGCATAGGGTAAGGAAGAGGTGCTCCTAGTCCACAGCGACATAGGAAGGTAAAGGTTAGGCGATCAGTTGGTCGACTGGTGCTGGGTCCCTCGGTGGTCCTCCTTTTATTTGTCCTCCTCGGGTCCTTCCGTAAGGCCCGTCTGCTTTCGGTGTTCCTCGGTGTCCTTCGTGTCGGCTTCTTGTCTGCTAGGTTGTTTATAATCAATAGCACGTGTTGACACGTGCGTCTGTTGTGATGTGGGGATCCTTGCAATATGAAGTGTGAACATGAAATAAAGGCAAGGATAGGAATGACGAGGGAGCCTTTAGGAGGAAAAAAAGTCCATTTGTAGGCCTTTGAATAAAGAGCCGAGAAAAAGACTTATAAAATGCTTAGTTTGGAGTATTGTACTGAATGCGTCAGAAACACGGACATTACGCAAAAATTATGGAAAACGACTGAAAGCTTTTAAAATATGGGTGTGGAGAAGGATGGAGAGAATAATTGGTCAAGCGGCAAAAAATAAGGTATGTGGTGGGGGAGAAAAAACACTTTAGATGTTATTGAGAAGAGGAAAAGAAAGTGGTTCAGAAATTGACTAAGAAGGAACTGTATCATGAAGGACATGCTAAAGGGTATGGTGGCAGGAAAGGGGAGGAGAGAGCGAAGGAAGCTACAATTAATGGACAATATTAAAATAGAAAAATAGTAAGCGAAAACGAAGAGGTTAACTAAAGACCGTGGAGGATGGAAGCTTCTCAGTTGCGTAAGTAAGTTGCCAATAATGACAGAACACCTATGATGATGATCAGTGGCGTATTTAAGGGGAGCTTCCGGCCTTAAGCTCTTCCAAAATTTTGTTTACTACTGTATATTAAACTAAATGAAATATCTTGCAGAATTTTCACATTTCTAGGAATAAAGTTAGCAAAGCCCTCCCCGAAACAAAATCGTAAATACGCCACTGGTGATAATAATATTTTTGTTTCATTGAATATGTGTAAACTTTGGGACTCGGAAACTATATTAATTAGTTTCTCTTCTTGATAATATTTCAATTTAATCCTTAAATAGATTTTATTGGCGGAAAATTTAATTTGGTCGTAGATTTAGTAACATAATTTCTACTTTGTTACTCTATGACCACTATTAATCAGTGTTGCCAGACGAGTCAGTTGGAAAAGCAGGAGATTCGAAGATAAAAAACAGGAGAAAGCAGTAGACACATACAGTGGTGGCGTTTGAATGTGAATCCGGGGGTGGGGGGTAATAACATTTGCCATTATTAAGGGGGCAGTAGTCAAAACAAGCAATCCAGAATTCATTTCCGATAAACTACGTTGAGCAAATAAAAGGGAATAGTCCCGATTTATATTAATATTATTTGATACACACATTGTGAAGTAAAACGTAGTGAAAGAGAAAAGTGGAGTGGGAAAATGTATTTTCATGCACGTAGCGATAACGTAGCTACATGGTGCAGTTACACATGACCGTGGCGTAAGACGATTTCTTGCTGACGATCGTGGAGAAACGATCTAAGCCACTCTTCCAACCCAAGTTCCAATCTAAACAACACTTATTTGTAAATCTTACAGAAAGTCATAAAAACGCTGACCCTAATACATATAGAAGATGACGTACAGTTGTATTCTTTGGATTCATATTATATATGCTAAAGGTCTATAACTATATGCTCTATAGAGCTTTGTGTATTATAACAAAGAAATTTCGTCTTTTTATGTGAGGAAACATGGAAAATTCAATATTATTAATAATATATTTTTCAATTTCTGGAAGTAACGAAAAAGCAGGAGATTATTAACTTTTCATTTTCTTTCGCAGTAGATCAGTAGAACGTAGAAAAAGCAGGAGATCTCCTGCAAAATCAGTAGATCTGGCAACACTACTATTAATAGCAATTTGTCCACCTCTCCTAATCTCTCGGAAACTGAACTAAAACTAAATTTGCAATGCAGAAGAATACTTTCTTTTATGTATTAAGGCAATTTATGCAAAAAGAAAATCACATGTTATATATATATATATAAGTGTTTGATAAGTTAATAATTTGTGAAATATGAAATCTACCAGTCTGTTAATAGTAGTTTTTGAAACACAACTCATTTTTAATGACTCTTCGGAACCATTTATTATATCTTTTAGAAACCTTATGTCAAAACAATTTTCAGATTATTTCCGGAAGAGTTCAACATTTCAAGTCAACACTGGAAATGCAGAACCCTCTATACTGCTATATATTATTGCAAAAAAATTTTCCATTCAGAAATACCCATCCATTTTCCTTCTTTGAGAGGCCATTCTGATTAGAATTACAGTCGTTCGGGAGGACCAATGTCGTAGAAGCCCACCTGCACAGTGCGAATGTAGCCCGGGACCGGGGAGCCTAGGTCCCTCCCTCCCCGACTGTTTTGAGTTACAATAATAGCCTTGTCTTTTATTCTTTATTAGAAAAATTTGAAACGTTAGATTTTCCTAGTTTCTGTTAACGAAATACATAAACGGATTTCAAATTAAGATGATGTGCGTAAAATTATGATATAGGCATACCCAGGCCCGTATTCACGGAGGGTCAAGGGGGGCCGGGCTCCCCAAGTTTTGGCTGGCCCCCATAAAATTTCACGGTAGGCTTGAAAATGAACTATAATATGGTGATGAAGGATAATATGATTGGGTCGGGTCCCCCTAACTTCTACCGGCCCCCCTAAACTTTTGGGATGGCTACGGACCTGGGGCTACATACCATACTTTGGGTTCTGGCTGCCTCTCCCCTCCCAGCTTTTGCATTCTACATCCTTCATTACACCTGCAATACCGTCATTTCCGATTTTGCGAGGGACAGGCAAGGTTATTCGCTAGTATAAAAGAATCATGTTTTTTTTTAATTAATATTTTAGTACACAATAACTTACAAGGTTAGAGGAGGGCAATTGCCTCCCCGTCCTTCCCCAAATGAAGTCCCTGCCTACCTGACTTGAGCATTGCTTCGAATCCCATGCTCACATAAACGAAGTACTTATGCTGCGGCATTTGTTAACTTACGACTTCATTTTATTTTCTGAAATTTTGAGAAATGTATTGCAACTCCAAGAGTAGCCTTGCATTTAGGGCTACATTTTCAGTGTTTCGAAAAGACATTATGACCCGTATTTTAATGCATTGGACTGTATTTAACGTTTACTGTGGTCAGGCCAGTGCCATGCCGTGTAAAATCAGCGCCCGGGGCGAGAGTATACGACAACGCCCCCGTACATATGAGTGAGGTCGACAGACCAACCGCGAAGCGTCACCATGGTTGGAACGAAGTATAAGCAAATTTTCAAAAATAAACCCTGGTTTTCCTTGATTTTGATCACTTTTTATTAAGTTTTCCTTCCCTTTTATATATATCTTTTATTTTTCACTCGCGAATTTTGCGCTCCCCTTACTTCGGCGCTCGGGGCAGTCGCCCTTCTCGCCCCCCAAACAACACGGCACTGGACCAGGCTTCGTAGTGTCTTTTAGGTTTGGTTTGGTTGTTAAAATTTAGTGTTTCTTTCCAGCACGAGGCTATATGAGACGTAAACCTAAGTTTAAGCTGGAATCCGAACCACTATAACGCTTTGAATGTTCCCCACTAGGAATTGAACCGAGACTATGTGCACCACTTATTTTGATTTTCCCTTATAACTTCTAAACAATTAGATAAAAAAAATAAAATAAAAAACTGAAAATTTCTAGACAGCAACAGTGTAATACGTGGAAAACGTTTGACATTACAATACCAATAGATGAATATTATTGCCAACCTAATATAAAGCTGATAAATTCAAAGCCACATATTAAACGAGAACTCAAAATATCACATTTATTATCAGTGTTGCAAACCAAGGACGCTACAGTATCACCAACATCTAAATGTCAAAGGTCTCAATCACAGTATTTTTTTTTCTTTTACTCAGATCGCGCCTTTCAGTTTTGGCACCTGAAAGTTTAACCGAAGCAGGGCTATCATCATTGCAATCTTCTTTGCTTTATTATTTTTTCATCATTCATTTGTTTTTCTATTTGGACAAGGGTGGATAGGGACGAGGGATAGGAAAAATGGACGAAACCACAACACTAAGAAACAACAAAAGATAAATTTAGACGAAATCAACAAAGAAAAAAAGAAAAAAAGATTTTTTTAAATATATAAACTCCTAACTACCTAATATTTGTTCATCTTCTAATTTTTCTATTCTATTCTATTCCCGACTCAAGTTTAGCTTACTCTAGTCTTCAATTGTTTCATCCTCGTTCCTTTTATCATGTTTAGCCTTTCTCGTATGTTTATCATCATCTTCATAGGTCTAGGTTTCACCTGTATGATAGGCTTTCCACCTAGTTTTTATGATTGAGTCAGGTTTCTCCTGTATGATTAGCTTTCCACCTATATAATATCCTTTCCACCTATTTTTGTATTATCATCATCTTCATTAGATTTAGATTTCACCTGTGATGGCCTTCCACCTGTATGATAGGCTTTCCACCTATATAATAACCTTTCCACTTATTTTTTGTATCATCCTTTATTTGGCCTTTCTCGTATGTTTATCTTCATCTTCATAGGTCTAGGTTTCACCTGTATGATAGGCTTTCCACCTATTTTATTTTGTTCTTTTTATTTTTTGACATTTTTAAAATTTAGATTTCCTCCTGTATGATTTTTTAAAATAAATTTTTACTACATTCTTCTAATAAAGGATGATAATATTAGCACCACTGAACTCAGCATCATTATTGCACACTTACATTTAAATATTGCACGCTTAAATGAGCAGTACACACTCCTGTGTGTGAAAACACAACTTTTCCGTAATAAAAAGAGCATATCACTATCACCACACTGCACACTACAACACCCATTCACTTTTCTGCGATCGCGCAAACTTTGATTTCCTTATTGATCCTAAGCGGAGTTAGTCATTTTAGTTTTCCACAATTGACTTCTATGGTTCTGATTCTTAGTGCAACGGTTTGAGGTCCAGGACCCACTCGGAGCACTTAGTGCAGGCCCTGGTCAGTTGTGTCCTGCCGCCGTGAGCGCTGGGACCGGTGTTGACACCTACACGAACAAGGTTCGAGGTGGACACTGTATAGCAATTACCGAGTAATTGGCTTTTGTTGTGCATAGGATCTTTAGTGTATGTTATGTATATGCTATTTTTGCTTTGTTTTGAAGTTTACGCTATTTCCCACCACCTATTTCCGTGCACACCCGCTCAACACATCCGGAGTTCCAATCCGGCTGGATGCCGGGGATGCGTCGAGCGCACATTCACACTATTCTTCCGGGGTACGCGGAGATCCAGCGTTCCTGGAGCAAAAACTCCGGTCCTGGAAGATACTCATTTGCCCTCTGATACATTCATTTTCATTCCTTATTGTTTTCTTTTACATTTTATTTATTCCTGTATCACATTTCCAAAAAGCCTCTCTCTTATTCTTGTTGCCTTTTATATAATTGATTTCTTAGATCAGAATATTCCTTTGCTATTCTACTTAATATTTTGTAGTCCTCTTTCTTAGCTAAGACTTCCCCTGTTTCTTTTGTTCTGATGTCATCTCTTCCCTGTAATTGATCTTCCAAGAGGGGACACCATAGAATATGGTGTTCCGGCGTGCCTAGTTCTTGGCATTGGCATCTGGGATGTTCTTTCAAACCCATTCTGTACAAGTATTGTTCATATGGCCCGTGTCCTGAGAGATAATGTATTAGTCCTGGGTTGGGGTCAAAGTGCTGCTATTTGAGACGAATATCAATTTTTGGTATTATATTATACAATCTACGTGAGACATTATCACAGTAATATGCAACTGAGCCAGACAGAACAATGTTTATATCCAAAGCAGTGAGGCGTCAGCTTTCATTTCTTGGCAACTTTTGAAGTGCCCGCCATTTCTATTCTCGTAAGTTGGCAGCACCAAGTTAGCGGCTTGTTGAAGCGCTCAAAACGCGTTTTTATTGCTCATGCGTATGCTTGGAATACGCTGATCATGTATTTAAATGTGGATGGCTAATTACAAAGTACTGCAAACGCGAAAACAATAAAAATGCACAGAAAACGTCGCCTTGAGCGTATTTGGTGCGTTTCGGAACAATAGATCGACTGCTGTTTAAAATATGTCTAAAGGAATGGAAGCAAGGAAAGACGTGTAGCCAGGCAAGGGGATTTTAGCAAGAAACAGCTGCTGGGAAGATGCTTTATGCAGAGTATTGAAACTCTGTTATCTGGCAAAAAAGATCTGGAAACCCTGACTGGCTTACAGTATGATTTATAACTCTGGCGGAAGTAAAATTACCGAGTAGCCACGTAGGTCACGTTCGCTGCGAGGAGTAAGGCATCGGAAACGCATTCTCGATAGCCGCACACTAAACGTCACATCATTTCCGTATGTTGTCTTGGTGATTAGTATTCATGGGGCACCGAATAGCACATGATCGTAATCTGTTTTCTTTACGAGTAACAATGGTGTTCTTCTTTGTGTTCTTATTTCTACAAGATCCATCTTAATATTGTCCTCCTATCAACGCTTAAGTCTTCCTAATGAAAGTTTTCCGATTGGATTTGCAGTCAAACCTTAACGCTTAAGTCTTCCTAATGAAAGTTTTCCGATTGGATTTCCAGTCAAACCTTAACGCTTAAGACTTCCTAAAAAAAGTTTTCCGATTGGATTTCCAGTCAAACCTTAACGCTTATGTCTTCCTAATGAAAGTTTTCCGATTGGATTTCCAGTCAAACCTTAATGCTTAAGACTTCCTAATAAAAGTTTTCCGATTGGATTTCCAGTCAAACCTTAACGCTTAAGTCTTCCTAATGAAAGTTTTCCGATTGGATTTCCAGTCAAATCTTTGAAAGCGTTCCTACTTTCATCCAGTCTGCTTATATATGACTTGCCCACCTGAGTCTCCTAGATTTGATTACCCTAACAATGTTTGGCAAACGGTATAAATTATGTAGTTTCTCGTTATGAAGTTTCCGCCATTCCTCATTCCTCATTACTAGTTTGATTTAAAATCAATTTAGAATGAGAAAGTGAACTTCTCTCTCCCCTCCACCTCGGTTAAAAATGTATATTTTATCATAACTTCCGTAAAAATTATTCGATTTTGACATAATGTATTTGTTTACACAGGTTTTCATATAACCGCCATTGCTTACGAGAGTTGAAGTCGGTAAAATATGAGAACCTACTAATTCCTACCCATGATTTAACAAGAATTTTAGGAATGATAAAAAAAAATGGATCAATAGATTGCGATCTTGATCAATAATTAACTTTTGGATCAAGGGCCACGAAATTTTTGAACGGCCCCTAAATCGATTTTTCATATTTTTTTTCTTTTTACCGAATAAGCACATCATACTGAGGTAAGTGATTGTTTGAGTTTGGCCACACTGTATGTAGTTCTCCAGATATAAGGCCTACAAGAAAAATTTTGATTGAATTATATTGGATCTTTTATCAGGGACCACAACATTTTTGAACGGCCCCTAAATAGAGTTTTAGTATTTTCTACGGAATATGCACATCATACTGAGTTAAGTGATAGTTTGAGTTTGGCTACACTATATGTACAGTATAGTTCTCCAGATATAGGGCCTACAAGAAAATTTGTAATTGAAATATATGGGATCTTTTGATCCAAAAACAATCTATGATGACTTTCCGTAGAAGAAAACGTATCGATCGAATATGACTTTCTTTTTAAAGATTTCCAATCGTCTCAGTTAGTTTGGAGTTGAAATGACGCAATAATTACGGAGTGTAATCTCCCCAATTTTATATACACTGAGAAACGGGTGAAAATTTATTGAGAAAACTCCGATTTTTATGGAACATGGGGGTTGGAGCGAAACGGTCGATATCAAGTATAAAAGTAGGAGGGGAGAAGATAGACAGTTTTCGATACCTGGGTGCTTTATTATTAGAAATGATATGAAGTGCGAACGTGAAATAAAAGCAAGGATAGGGATGGCGAAAGAAGCATTCAGGAGGAAGAAAATATTATTTTGTAGGACCTTGAATAAAGAGTTGAGAAAAAGGGTCATAAAATGCTTCGTGTGAAGTATTTTACTGTGTGGGACATGGGCAAAAATGATGAAAATCGAATGGAAGCTTTCGAAATGTGGGTGTGGAGAAGAATAGACAGTATTAGGTTGGTCGAGCAGAAATCAAATGAGAGGGTGTTAGAAATCCCGGGGGAGGAAAAAGCTATTTTAGATATTATTAAGAAGATGAAGAGAAACTGGTTAGGACATTGGCTAAGAAGGAACTGTACCACGGGGAACGTATGGCAGATAGTTTGGTGGCCGGAAAGAGATGGGGAGGGAGAAGAAGACTACAGTTGATAAACGATATCAAAGCAGAAAAAATCGTACGTGAAGACGAGAAGTTTAGCGAAAGACTGTGCGGCATGGAAGCTTTTCAGTTGCGGCAAACGTCCTGCCAATAATGGCAGAATACCTATAATGACGATGATCACATGAATGTGTATAATATGAATTTCTCATATTAAAGTTTTGTTTGTAAAATTATATTGTAATTTTGGAATATTGTATTATTTCGAATTAATTGAAATTTGTGAACCTACTTCTATGTAATTGTACTTTCTAGTTGGTGTAGGTAAATTTACATTTGGTGGATCAACTTGATGAACATTACAAAGCTGGAGGCTAAATATGCACTGTTGATATGCCAATATCTGTATATAATTACATTATCTATGTAATACTTGTGAATAATTACACAAATTCAGCTAGCTAATATTGTCGGAAGAGAATACAAGTTATGTAAGGGCTGGAGGGATATATATTAATTCAGAATTTACGGAATGCAGGATTGAGGATTGATTAGTTCACATATTTCAGAATCTTATTTTGTAATAAATAAACGACGGTGCTTCGCTCTATGGTTGCAGTCAATGAATGTCTGATTGTGATAGCTTGTTGCTGTTTGTTTGTTTGTTTGTTTGTTAAAATTTAGTATTCCTTTGCAGCACGTGAACCTACAATTGAAGGTAGAAACCGAACCACCCTAATACGTTTAAATTGTAATTCTTTCCCACCGGGAATCAAATGTAGAACCAATGGTGCTAACGCTACTCAAGAAGCGTCACACAAAGATCCTTATTTTGATCTCGAAAAAGGAATGAAACTTGGAACAACCAACGACTGCATATTCCAAATTTAGATTTGAACAGACTATATTTTATAGAGGGCTATTTTATCAGGGGTGCATCCACGGGAGGTCCACTAGGTCCGGACCTCTCCCGCAAAACTTCCTACTTACATTTGTACACTTTCTTAATAAAATTATATTTGTTTCAAAGGGGAAAGATTGATGTAGTATGAAAATTTCATTTTACATTTCATTTGTAGTCTTTCTCTTTTAAAAACAGGGGCCGCGGTGGCTCAGTAGTAGAGCGTTCACCTCTGGTGCTTGGGGTCCCGGGTTCGATTCCAGCCCCCGCCAAGTGAACTTTGTGGTGGACAAACACCATGTGCGTGGGTTTTCTCGGGGGTTCTCCCGTTTCCTCCCACTTTCTTCATTTCACCATTTCATTCACTACACATCATCACCGTCTGCTTTAGCCTAACCGGCATAACCGTGAGACGTAAAACTCAAAGACTTCTTATAAAAACAATTTAGTTCTATCATTTTCTTCTGAAAATATAGGTGGAAGTGTTTTACAGTTATTTATCGTCTTGTCGGGTGCTGAATAATACCCCTTCAATACTACATAGACGAAGTGGTTCGTAGTATTGGATCAACCCTTAAAGCTAAGAACCCTTCCCAACAAAAAGTTTTTGGGTGCGCTCTTGTTAGCCATTGTTCAGTATCTAGCTTTATGCCACTTAGCACCGGGAAGAAACATTCAAAATGAATTTGTAAAACTTGTGGTAACCAAAAGTAAAATTTTAAGAAAAGTTGTTAAAAGAAATATGCACATGGATGCAATGGGAAGGCATGTAATGAAAGAGGAGAACCCTCGCCAAAGCACCAACACGATGCTGTTCACCACCGATTTACACAGTCTGGGATCGAACCAGGGAATTTTCATACCAAAGTTGGAACTTCCACCACCAGCCACTGGAACACGAAACAGATGTGGTTGAAGATAAAAACCTACCTCAACATTTTAAGAAAATATCGTATTATAAAAGATCACCAGTCCAAGATATTGTGTGAGAGCAGAACCAATTTGCGAATGAAAAATTGCTTCCCGGATAGATATACTTCCTTGAACTCGACGATAACGGAAAATCATTTGTTACATAAAGAAATATGGCTTCCCTTCTTTATAAAATGGGAATTTTGAACTCAACCACTATTCCGTACCACGAAAAAATTCCGACAAAATATTTCCTGAGCCAAGAAGCGTGAATCGATTCTTAACATGTCAGAGGATGACAATCAACAATGCGTCCTGTGGCCATTCTTGCCTGCCAGGCTTTTCCAGACATTTTATATATATTCCACGTCAAATTTATGAACGTTTTTAGGATCAAATCTGTCAATTTACTATTGTGATGAGTTCAATATAGAATGAAAGCTAGGGGAACGACGGAAATATAGAGTTTTTTTTCTTTCTTTTTGGATGAAATTGACTTCGTAAATGGGCAGAAACGTAAGAAATGGTTAAAGGCAAAGACACAACTTGGTTTCGTGTTGTCAAGAAAACGTGTACAAGATACTTGGTGGGCGTTGCACAAATTGTTTCTTGTTACCAAGTTTCTAGAGCATTTACATAGGGAATTTTACATTTCACAACTGCGTTATTCATTACCATTCAGATCTTGGGTTACCAGAAGTTCTCTTTTACCTGAACATGTTCTCTTTAACCCGGATATGTTCACTTTTACCCGGACATGTCCTCTTTTACCCAGATATGTTCTCATTTATTCGGGTATGTTCTCTTATACTCGGACATGTCCTCTTTTACCCAGATATGTTCTCTTTATCCGGACACGTTCCCTTCTACCCAGACATGTTTTTTTTTTTTTTTTTTTTTTTTTTTTTTACAAAGACATATTCTCTTTTACTCGGATATGTTGTCTTTTACCCAGACATGTTCTCTTTTACCTAAACTTGTTTTCTTTTACCCATGCATGTCCTCTTTTACTCGAACATGTTCACTATTACTCAGACATGTTGTCTTTTACCCAGATATTTTACCTGGACATGTTCTCTTTTACTCAGATATGTCCTCTTTTACCGGAAAATCTTTCTTCCGGAGTCTTAAAAATGGTATGGGTCGATTTTTCTTCCTAGGAAATTGGGAAAGTACCCTCTTTTGGGAGCACAACTGCTTCAACTTCAAAAATTTGTAACATATATCGTTGAAATGTTTAGTTTCCAAGAAAATACAACACATCCAGCTGTTAGTGCGTGCACAGGATCCCGGATTCGATGTCCGATGGTACAAGCCTGAAATTGCGACGCATTACTTTAATTCTGATTTCATCTTAAATTGTGGATCCATGTATCATCTGACCTCGGTGCTTAAACGTGATGCTAGCTCCAGTCAAAAACTTTAGTTGCACATAAGTATAAATTGTATTTTCTCACCGGAAGTGTCATTTCTGGGAGGGCAGATACTTAATTCTCCCTATGTTATACATACAACAAATAGTTAAAGCATTATTTATTATGGAAATACCTCACAATACAATTTTAATATATCGCTCTTGCTTTCACGATATCCTTTGTGCTTCAGTTCAAGACAGATAGCACCAGGACCTTCAAGCAGGTAAAAAAAAAAAAAAAAAAAAAATCATTCAATTTTATTTGCTACAGCACGGCGAGGAACCATTCTATACTTATCAACGCTTGGGTCGCGAAAGAGCATTGAGGAGATGCAACGCGTCTCAAATAGCAGTTATGTTAATTACTAAGGACGTCTGGGGCCACAAATGCATCTGCAAAACATTTGAGTTGACACCAAAAGGGAAAAACAATTTGCAAACAACTCAATAAGAAATCAACGCTGTAGTTTACTGCAATAGGGTGAGGTTAGATTTACATCGAAGTTGCACCACCCAAGTGTGACGTAATGTCACGTGGTATTGTCATGGAGCAAAGGTGGAACAAAACGAGCCCTACGGGACTTCTAACCCATTTCGCTCGCTAACGCTCGCTCAGCTATGTTTCGTAACGTACGTAAATCTCGTTTTTATCAATAAAGTTGTGTGTGCAAAGTGAACTAATTACCACGTGACATTACGTCATGACCAAATGGTGGAATTTCAATGTAAATTTAACTACCTCCGGTATTTTATGTGTTAATAGGAGTAGCAGTTGTAACTGATTTTTGCATGTTTTGTTTTCCCTTACATTCCGCAAATTTTGCGAAAGTTGGTATGGAATAATGCCCTTGAAACTGTAAGCAGATGTCGTAACATCTATTGATTCTGTAAACACAAAATTAATTGTATTGAATGTATTTTTTTTTCATATTCAGTAGTTAAATTTCACCAGTACCTGTTTTCAAAAATTCAACGGAAAGAATATAATACTCAAATTGCAGTGTTTTACGTTTTCTACGTGTTGTTTTGATACTTCATCGGCCCAATTTTGGATATAACCCTCCAAAATAGAACAGATACAAAACGAAGAAAGGAAATGATCTGTGTCACTTAAACCCAGATTAGATTGGTTTCTTACAAAATAGAATTGAATAACAAACTTTCGTTTCTGTCATTCTTACAGAATTTGGAATACCGAAAAAGCTAATTAGATTAATTAAGGTATATTTAAATGAATCTCAGAGTAAAGTCCGGGCAGGAAAATTTTTGTCCACGAGCTTTCACGTCGAAAATGGCCTGAAACAAGGAGATGCGTTGTCGCCATTATTATTTAACTTTGTTCTGGAATACGCTATAAGAAAAATCAAAGATAGCAACCAGGGCCTAGAGTTGAACGGTATTCACCAGGTTATGGCATATGCTGATGTAAATTTAATAGGGGATGATAGGAGAACAATAGAAAGAAATGCAGAGATCTTATTAAACGCTTGCAGGGACATGGGTTTAGAAGTAAATGCAGAGAAAACTAAATACATGGAAGTGCGTCGGGACCGTAATACGGCAAATTATGGATGCGTTAAAATATTAAATAATACTTTTGATAAAGTGGATAGTTTCAAATATCTAGGATCAATATTAACAGACGAAAATCGTGTTCACGAAGAAATTAAATGTCGACTAAAAGCAGGGAATTCGTGTTACTATTCGGTTCAAAATCTCTTGTCGTCGCGAATTCTGTCGAGGAATTTGAAGCTTAAAATATATAAAACGATAATCATGCCTGTTGTTCTGTATGGTTGCGAAACATGGTCGCTTACTCGGAAGGAAGAACATAGATTGAAAGTATTTGAGAATAAGATCCTGTGACGAACATTCGGATCCTAGATAAACGGGAATGGGAAATGGCGGAAACTTCATTCCGTCCATTTAGGCAGAAGTCGCTAACTCCATGGAGTTATGTACTTCTTCCAGTACGATAACGATACACAAGATGATATACACAACGTTATAACATTGTCAGACTAGATGTAGCAGTTAGCAATGTTATGCTAAGGATAACCATGCTTAGCATCACAATTTCACCTGCTACATCTAGGCTCACAACGTTAGAATGACACGTATATTACTTTGTGTATTGTTATTATACTGGAAAAAGTACCTAACTCCATTCGTATGCTTTTGGAGTAAGTGTCTTCTGCCTGAACACCGACGATCCTTTCTATCGACGAACTTTCAACCTGCATCCTGGCAAAAATTAATGGTAATCTATCCAAGTAAAGGATGTCCCGTAAAGAATGCAAGTTTTGAAATGCCTTCCATTTATGTTCTAGTAAGTTGGCAACACTGAACGTTACACGTTTTTCATTTGTTGTCTTTGTTGTTAGTAATCAGGAAGCTCTGAATAGTGTATGATCGTCATCTGTTTTCTGTACGGATAGGAATGGAATGGAACGCTTCACGACGCATCAGCGTGTTATCTTAAGTGTACGACTAACACGAGGACGCCCCTGAGAGTTTAATGTCCGCAACCGAACCAGTTTTTCCTCAAATTTAACAATCAGTATAATCACAGTGAACTCCTTCGGTGGATTACGTTGACCGAACATTGCACGGAGTTTACGAACAATGTCTTCTCCACAAAATTCGCCATATTTGTAATAAGTTGTCACTGAGTGCTCCACTCGTATCCATACAGAAAACAGACGACGATCATGTGCTGTTCGGCTCTCCGTGACTCTAACCACAAAGACAGTAGATTACAAATTATGTAACGTTCAGTACTGCTTCAATACTTGCGTTCTTTGTGTGACACCCTATAGTTCTTGATATTTTTTGTCTCCTGAACGGATGGACACATAGACAGACAGGATAAACACACTCGTGTAAAGGAGATTAGTAAATCAAGCTCCTTAAACGTCATTCAATCACAACGCCAGTATATATCATACGATACGTGATGTTCAGATTTTATTCAATCGTCACGAAACTTGAGATGGAGTTAACCTTGATTTAGTTAATATGCATGTGAAATATTTTTCTTGTACAGAAATGCACTTTCCGAGATATGTATTTTCAGAGTTGGGGTTTGGATTTTGTGAAAGGTTCGCGAGAAACCTTTTTACTGATTCCTATTTCGAGCAAGAACCAAAGGGAAATACATTGAACAAATCTCTTAAACGTTACGTAATTGTAGTGCGTACTTCCAATCAAGATTTGATAAAAAATCAGTGAAGGTTGATGATTTCGTGATGTGAATCTATTAAATTTTATTGATATAAGATCCTTTGAAATGCATATGTGAATGCTTTAACGAATTGGTGACTTAATTCACTGGAAGGAAACAGCAAATATTCCTTGATGTTAGAAGAAACCAATAATAACGCCTGATGTCTCTTTTATGACCACATACATATAAAATCTGTTACAGACTGACTGATTGAAACGGACGACCAAGATGTTGTAGCGATACTTAAAGAACTTATTTCAATGTCCTCATTCGAAGACAAATCATTAACTATATGTATGAAGCAAACTGTCGCGGATAATAATCACCCCGTATAAACTTTTATAAGACTCGAGTTAAATCCCAGAACACACTAAATAACTCGAACAGTAATTAACTTTTCCTCTTTTGTCCCCTCCCCCCCTTTTTGCCACGTTAATCCCTCTTGGAGAGTCTTTTAAGATTTTCCTTCCGAAAAGGAGAAGTCTATGTAAATGGCGCCAAAAGACAGATGCAGTGCATAGCAACCTAAGAGTTGAGGGCCACATAAATACGTTCGTAAGACGCTCACGTTATTTCCCTATCAAGTTTCATCTTCAGTCAGAGAAGGGGATTAAATTGGGAATCAACTTTGACCTTCCATATTATGTTTCACAATAAATATCGGAGCGAAAGGTATATTAGATAAAGCACGGTGCAAACAAGATTAGAGCAAAATCCCTTGTTCTCTTTAAAATTCCATTCCGAAAAGAGCTTCTCACACAGAAGACGGTGGAAACATTCGGAATATGTCCACGAGATAATTTATATGGGAACTTCTACAGAAGTTTCTGTTTCATGTATTTTCTTTTTTTTTTTCAAAAATATTCGCGGTTCATTTTTCAGTTCTAACTTTTACCTACAGATGGCATTGGCGTAGTTAAACACGCAAAATCCCACTTGATTCCAGTGCCCTCTTGTTTCTTTTTAACCTTTCCTTTTTTTTCGTTTTTCTTAACAACGTAGAAAGCTTGAGAAACATATTACTAACAATTGGCCAACATTCTTTTACGTAGAGCAGCACAACTGCCTCCCTGTTTCCGTTCGATCTTTTAAGAAAGTTCTAAATAGAGGGCGCAACCTTTCTTTTTAAAAAAATAAATAAAACGAGCTACAGTGAAAGAAAAACGACAAGTTAATACAACACGTTCTGTAACAGAGTTTGGAATTTGTGCTTCATTGAAAGCTCTGAAGAAAAAAAAAAAGAAGGTTTCTACGTAAAGCTTTCCCCTTTCCAGTCCTTCTCTTAAGGATTTTCTTCCAAGCAGGAGGAAGTGGAGGTGTTAGTTCTTGAAGAAAGCTTAAATCAAGAGGTGTTGGGAGGGGGACTGGAAGAAGAAAAAGAAACTAAAAGCGATAATAGATTCAAGAACTTTCAGAAACACGTAGACAGAGAAAATAAGTTCTCTCAAAGTATTGCAGTTAAAATACCAGAAAATCCTATTTCTGGAACTCGTTTTTAAATGTGAATAACAGGAGAGATTATTCTAATACTATATTATTTTTAAAAATACTATATTTTCTAATACTCATATTGTTCTAAAATTATACTGCAGTACCCAGCCTATAAATATCACTCATTTTTCTCATAGAATGACTTGTGCGAACAAAGTGGGGTTCATAGAAGCAAAAATTTTTAACACTTCCTACCTTATAAATCTATTGTTTTTACTATGAAAAACATGCATCTTTTTATCTTTAACAAAAGTATTCATAGTCATAATACAAGACAACATAGAGACATATTTGTGATGCATAAAAAATATGCTAATAAACTTATAAGCAAAGCAGTATATATGAATCGTGTTAGGTTATACAGTGTGTTTGAAAAATAACTCCCTAGTTTTAATGTGTCCTAGACTATTCTAGTTTGTGGTGTTTGATTCATCAACTCTCCAAGTTTGGCTACCCTGCAGTTGGCAGGTCTGCTTGACCTTGAGACGGCATCAGTGCTGTTTTTTTTTTCCTCTGTTTCCTCAGTTCAGTCCAGGCAGGCGTGCAGTGCAGAGCAACTCAGTAACAATGTGTACTCCACAACAGAAAGCGCAGTGTGTTATTTGGCTTGTGAAAAGTGAGTCAGTTATAACAGTGCAACGTAATTTTAGACGTCAATATGGTGTGAACCACCTACAGCGAAAACTATCCGTCATTGGCTAAAATCTTTCAAGGAAACCGGTAGTGTTTTAAAAGCAAAATCACCGAGGTGGACCGAGGTAGACCGAGAACTTCTGAAGATGTTGAACAGATCCGTGTTTCTTGTATTCAGAGCCCGAAGAAGTCATTGGCCAGACGTAGTGTACAATTAGAAGTGCCTAAAAGTACTGTGCGTAAGAGACTTAAGTTGTGCTGTTGTTGTGCGTAAGAGACTTAAGTTGTGCGCCTGCAAATTGCAACTGTTACATGAAATTAAACCTACTGATAAAATCGAAAGGTATGAGTTTGCTACTGACTTTCTACACAGAATTGATGATGATGTCTTTTTTTTAAAAAAAAAAAAAAAAAAAAAAGATTATCTTTTCTGATGAGACTACATTTCATGTCAGTGGAACAGTTAATCGTCATAACTGTAGAATTTGAATTTGGGGGGGAGGGGGGGAAGAGCATCCACATGAAGTTATTATGCATCAACGTGACTCTCTCAAACTTAATGTCTGGTGCGGTTTGATGGAAGATAGTGTGATTTGTCCTTTCATTTTTGTAGAAAAAGCAATAAACGGGGATGTTTACTATGACATGCTGACAGAGTACGTCTTTCCCCAAATGGACGATATTGAGGCGGAAAAGGGACTTGTGTTTTTCCAACAATATGGCGCCCCACCTCATTACAGTAACCATGTGCACGCGGCTTTTGACAATCGTTTTCCAGAAAGGTGGATAGGCAGGGCAGGCCCAATACCTTGGCCACCACGAAGCCCAGACTTAACCCCACTGAACTTTTTTCTTTTGGGGCCACATAAAAAACGTGTACAGTGAAAAGATCAAAGACATCAATCATTTACGGGAAAGAATCGTCGCGGGACGGTTGGGACAGTTACACTTGAAATGTTGGTGAATACGTGGCGAGAAGTGGAATATCGTCTCGACATGTGTGGAGGGCCACAAATGGATCCCAGGTTAAAGTCTACCAACATTAAACAAAACTTGAAGAAATTCTCTTTCATGATGTGTACTCATTGATGTAAGTTTTCATTCATTTCCCAATTAAATCTATACTTAAAAATAGGGAGTTCTTTTTCAAACACCCTTTATAATAAACTTTCTATGTGCCTGAAGCATATGACTGATTGATGTTACCGTTTTCCGTAAGAAGTTATTTAACCTGTTTGCTGTAAAGTGTTATTATACTAGAAAGGAATATTTAAATAACTTATTAAATGAAGAGCTGATAACGGATACTTACTCCTGAAAACATGCCAGGTGTGATACAAACGGTTACCTAATTACGATATAAGTGATCATGTTTACACACTTGATGTCAATTATTTTATGGTTTTGTATTTTAGAAGGATGCATGCACAAGGGTAAAAGTGGATCTGGAAAGGTAGGAGGAAGTATGACGTCACACAGTCCCCCGTGTCTACTTTGCCCATTGTAATTTTTTAGGAATTGGAGGGACGCGATATATATATTTTAGAAGTGAGGGCATTCCCCCGCGTACCCCCTTACTTTTATCCCTGTCCATAGGTACAATATTATGTATATCATCTGCTACCTGATAATATTATGTACATTTTTATTGACAATTGTAATGCTTACATGAGAATTTCTCCTGTTTGTAAGGTAATGAAACATGCAAATAAATGAAATGAAATGAAATGAAAGTGGCAAGTGGAACGCCAATAAATACTTCAATTGGCCGATACTTTAAAATTTTCACAAAATGGCTATGAACTGTAATGACTAATTTACTGTACAAAGACATTGCGGTTCATTTCGTTAACAACTTTGTACCATTTTCTAGCCCTGTACGCTGGCCTATTTTTTATCGCACACGCCTTTGGTACACGGAGTGCTAGATTCGATTCCCGATGCTAGAACCTTGAAACTGGAACGTATTACGATGGGTCGGATTCCGCCTAGCCGTTGGCCCAATTCTCATGCAGCCTTGACGTTGACAACGGACGTAACATTCAAGCAATTTGTTCCATTTCTGATATCATAGACGTTGAAAAACATTTATTAAAATCATCGAATATTCTTCCATTATTGTTGCGTCACTAAATGCAAAGAAAACTAAATACATTTGTTGTGATTGAAAAGTTCGTTGTGATCGTAATACTGAAAACAATGGACGCGTTAAAATATCGAATAATACTTTTGATAAAATGGATACTTTCAAAAGCCTAAGATCAATATTAACAAACGAAAACCATATTCAAGAAGAAATTAAATGTCGACTAAAAGCAGGGAATTCGTATTATTATTCAGTGCAAAATCTCTTGTCATCTCGAATTCTGTCGAGAAATTTGAAGCTTAAGATACATAAAACAATAATCATGCCTGTTGTTCTGTATGTTTGCGAAATATGATTGCTTACTCTGAAGAAAGAACATAGACTGAAAGTATTTGAGAACGAGATTCTGAGACGAATATTCGGACCCAAGAGGAACGAGAATGGAGAATGGTGGACACCTCATAACGAGGAACGACATCGGTTTACCAAACATTGTTGGGGTCATCAAATCTAGGAGACCCAGGTGGGCGGGCCATATATCCAAAATGGAAGAAAGTAGGAACGCTTTCAGAGTTTTAACTGGAAAACCAATCGGAAAACGATCATTAGGAAGACCTAGACGCAGATGGGACGACAATATTGAGATGGATCTCGCAGAGATAGGAATACAAAGTAGAAACTGGATCTAGTTCGCTAAGGACAGAAGTCAATTGAGAGCTATTGTGAACGCGGCATTGAACCTTTTGGTTCCATAGGCCATAGAGTTAATTAGTTATTTTAGTTAGTTATTGTTACGTCACTTACGATATAATTATCCATGTTCTCTTTCTAATTGGCCAATCTTCTTATAACCAAGTTATAACCCGATCTTCTTTTTTCTGTTACATAAAGAAGACAACATGCGAATCAATACTGTTCTCTTTCAAGGTACTCTCCACGTACACGCGCCCACTTGTCTGATCAGTGTGGGAGTGCCCGTATCCCTGCAGCATAGAATTATTTGGGACGATTTTTGAGTTATTTCAGCACATATGTTTTAACTTTGTCGTCGGCGTTTAATGTTTGTCTTCCGAGTGCACCTTGAGGGTCCCAAAAAGATGGAAGTCACAAGGTGACAGATCGGAACTAGACGGGAGAAAAAATATATGATTTCCCAATCAAGTTTGGTGATAACTGTAACCGTTGTCGTGATCGTATGAGAACACGCGTTATCATGCACTATCCTTCATCGTTTATGGCTATTTTCTTCTCAAAGCTTCTTTGATTTTGGTCCGCAGGAGGCTGCTATAGTACTCCGCATTGATTGTAGTCCCGCGTGCCAGAAAATCAGTACATATCACCCCATCTTTGATTCAGAGTACCGTCAGCATCACTTTGTCAGTGGATGCTTCTGCCTTGAATATTTTTGGCGGCGGCGAGTCTGGATGCCTTCACCCTATGCTAGAATTTTTTGACTCCGGAGTGTAATGATGCACCCAGCTCTCATCGCAGGTGATTCTCTTTGCAAGGAAGCTCTCGCATTCTCTCTGAAATCTCTGCAGATGCTGAGACGAGATGTTTTCCTTACACTGCTTCTGGTCGAATGTTAGCATTTTTGGAACTCATTTAGCTGTGATTTTCCGGAAGTGCACGTGTCCATGGATGATCGTTTCCACACTTCCGACGCTGAACTTAGTGGTGCAGTGCTGCTCCACTGGGGCCGCCAGCTTACTACAGCCAGGCTTGTTGCTACCGTCCATTACCGCTCCGAGATTCTATCTCCTCTCAGAAAAATTTGAGGACTACCTTATCACAACATGGGACACGGACGCAAAGTTGAGCACAGCAATACCCGAAAAAAATTCTGGTTATAAATTGAACGTTCCTCGTATATATTCAACTTAATTAATACACATTTTCGAAGTATAAATGTACGAGTAATAAGCCTTCTAATGAAAAACATTTTTCTTGACGGTAGTGCTAAACAAACATTTTCCTCAATATAAATTTCAATAAAAGTAAGTATATTTTTTGTTCTCATGTGAATAATGCTTTGAATAAATATTTCATATGTGCATGTCTATTGAAATAATCATACATTCTGTGAACTCTTGCGTGAAAAATAGATAATAAAGTTAACATAGAACATATATCAATCACATACGATAAAGACAAATGAATCTAAATGCAAATGAAGCCATTCCGTTTGCATATCGTATCTGGAAAAACAGAACCCATTTTAATCGACGCTGGTTCCTCTGTCTTTGTGGAGCAAGCTTCATTGTCAAAGTTTATTCATTCATTCAAGAATTAATTTGAATTAATTTTTCGTCGTTATCTTTGAATATTCATGCTCACTACAGAGGCGTGTTTTCCTTCACTTGTTTTATTTCTCAGCGTTTTGCGAGACGAAATGTCTTAAATAAACACTTCAACATTCTGTTTAAAAATTCTCTGTCATAGGTTCTCAAACTTAACAACACCGCGACCCTTGAAATTTTATTTGACGAAGAAGTTCAAAAAGTATAAAAGCGTTTAATACAGTGGCGTCGCTTTGTGCAGTTCACAAGAGCACGTGAACCGCCAAACTTCGTGCGCTGTTTGTTGCTCCTTAAGATATTTAATAATATTTAGAATATTATTATATTGTCGTTTCGTTTCTACTCTCAGCTTGCTTTACCTCTTGCGTAAATGCATTCCATCATCACACCACGTTCACAACACAGCAGCGAGCGTGGTAGACTGCTCTGTGTGTAGTACGGTAGGGAAACGCGGGGAGCTGAGGGGAGGAACTGCAGTTTCCTGATGTTCAAATCAAGTTTTGAACGAGCAGCATTGACAGCTATTTTTGACTAATTTCTCGTGATGTGGCGCTTTAAACAATCAAAGAATGAACTGCAATTTAAAATAGAAGAATATAGTAGTATATAACTCATTCTTTCAATCAGTTATCTACATTTATTTTTATCACAAAATCTTGTAATGGAAATAAATTAATGGAACAAACAAAATTACAGCCTTCCAAGGTTGTACTGAGGGGAATGGGAGGTTTAGAACCCTCCCCTACAGATTCTTAAGCTAACCCAGAACAAAAACAAATTTTAATTTATTAACACAGAACAAAATTAAATTTTGATTTATTTACAAGACATATTTTTAAACTGAATGTTTGTAAGAAAAGCGAATAGCTTATCAAAACATATGTAATTGGTAATATTGCTACAATGGTAAAATCCTACTTTTAGTATTGAGTTGATTTTGAGTTTAACGTTCCTTTTCAGCAGCGAGTCTATATGAAACGTGGACCTACTTATTAACGTGAAATCCGAACCACATGAGCTCCCGCCGGTACTTGCAATATTGTGGGACCCTGAAGGAAATTTTGGAACTGATTTTTCTATTTCAACATTTATCTTTAACCAGGCCCGTAGCCAGCTCAAAAATTTAGGGGGGGGGACGGTAGAAGTTAGGGGGCCAACCCAATCATATTATAGAAAAAAAAATACTTCATCACCACATTATAGTCCATTTGCAAGCCTACCGCGAAACTTTTAGGGGCCCGCCCCCCTAGCCCCTCCGTGGATACGGGCCTGTCTTTAACACATGCAAAATAGAAAAAGAAACGTATTGGTATTTGCAGTAACGTACATTCAGCTATAACACTTGTAATGAAAAACGCAGCAAGGTTTCTTCTTTGGGGGGGAAGAGGGGGCGAACTTACTTCGGAGATTGTACTTTATGAGGAGGAACATTATTCTCTCAATGTATTTTAAAAGAACAACAGTGCAAACTTGTTGTGTGGTGGTATACTGATTGATTTATAAATGTGTTTGCAAGTATTTAATATTTTTTCCCCCATAATTTCCATCAAGTATCTATGTAGTGTTAGAATTTTTGATAGGTATTCGCTCGACCGTTTTCTAAACTGTAGCTTATATCAATCCTTACACCTCTATTACATCTCTCAGTTAAAGTAAATATATGCTGAGCTATAAAGAAATTAGGTGGATATATTCCGTATACTCTCGTATACCCTTCTCGATAGGTTTGTAGTGTTAGGTTTTCCTAAAATACTTTCTCAATAGTAGTGGGGCTTATGCAGAGTCGTTCTGAAGCTTCATTAGTGCCATACTAAAGAGTTCGACTAACACATGTTTCCTGCAGTAGTCAGGCCTTTAGTATGATGCTAATCATACGTCAAAACGACTCTGCATATCGCGGAGTGAATCTAAGGCCTGTTCGATACGGAAACATTTTTCGGAAGATTTCTTGTAAGACAAATCTTATCATTACACTATTTTGTAGAGGATTCTGTTGAGCGATTGCAAACTACTGTATATCTTTCAGTGCACTGACGGATTGTGAAAGTTTAGAAAGAAGTTTAAACATAATCGAACAAAGTTAACTATCATTTGGAGGTGAAAACTAAACTGTGTCGATTTCAAAGTGAATTTAAAACAATAAATGGCTGACAGATTATGAAATGAAAATGTCATTGTTTTACTTTTCTCGTGTCTTATAAGAAGTGAATTAGAAGTGGACCTGAATATATTTGCAACATCTGATTGAAAAAGTAGAAAAGTATGAGAACTGTAATAAACACATTATAAATATGCTGAATTTAACTAGTGTGAGCACCAGAGCCGCACCCACACCGAGAATCTGCCAATGGCGCCGATTTTTCTGTAAATTTGGGGGGTCCATTCAGATGCAGAAGGCATATATATGAAGATTTTAAGACAAATTCCATTCAAATTATGCCAAATGTTGTATATTCATAAGTACAATGCGGGGGCCCACATGAACTTTGGGCTACCGAGCCCTCTCGGTCCCCCAGGATCGGCACCCTTGGAATCTGCGGATTCGGATCTCCCTCGAAACTTCTTAACTCGACATAGGCCTACGTTAATATACTTTCATAATAGAACTATAATTGTTTAGTGGGAAATGACTGTTGCAGCCTAAAGATCTGATGTTACACTTCATTTGTATTCTTTATTTTTTCGTTAAAAAGAATATAAGTCTATATTTTGTCTTACAATATAGATGGCGGAACTTAATTAGATATCGTTTCTCGGCTATATAATTGCATCGGATCAATCGTACATAGATGTAGTGTCTTATAATATTGGAGCATTTATTTATGAATGGGTACTTCTTATCATATGTAAATATATATATATATATATATATATATATATGGTTACTTTCATTTATTTTATAGTTTTTTTCTTATCTAGAATACTGAAAGAATTCTAGTATTAAAATTTTGTAACGGCTGTGAGCTACCAAAAAATTATGTCACGAGACGTAACATAATCATAAATCCATGTAACTGAGTTGTTAGCACGCGTGACTTAAAAAGAAAATGATGTTTTTAAGTTTTACTTCCCACGCTTATGCTGGTTAGGCTAAAGGAGACGGCGATGATCAGAAATGAAGGAATTGGTGGCATGAAGAAAGTGGGAGGAAACGGGAGAACCCCGATAAAACCCTCGTAGACGGTGTTTGTTCACCACAAAGTTCATTTGGCGCGAGCTGGGATCGACCCAAGGATCCTATGCACCAGAGGTGAACACCGCTTGTGATTTAGATGTGTAGTATTGCGCAGTATATGTCTCTTGGTTCAGTTCTCGGTCTGGTTATCATTTTATATCGTAACAAAATTTGAAAAACTAGTTCAGTCAAGAGATGGAAATATTCGATCTACATAACCAGAAAACACGCGCTGACTATAGATCGCTCAATTAAATGTGATTCATCTGGTTGTTCACAGAACTTTGTGTATAGTACCGGACTTCAGTTAGTTAGTGTTGAATCAGCTTCACTAGATACTTTTTCTTATAAAAATGAAAATCAAACTTTTAAGTTTTAAGTCCCACGGTTATGCCGGCGAGGCTAAAAGAGACGATGATGATAAGAAATGAATGAAATGGTGGAATGAAGAAAATGGGAGGAAACGGGAGATCCCCGAGAAAATCCACGCATACGGTGTTTGTCCACCACAAATCTCACTTAACGCGAACTGGGATCGAACCAAGGACTGCATGCACCAGAGATGAACGCTCTACCACTGAGCCACGGGGGGGGGGGGCTGCTATCCCTTACCGAATATAACTGAAACAATTTTATGTAGATGCTAATAGTGGGAAGAAAAAACAATTTAAAAAAAACCGATGCATTTTTCTGTTAAAAATCGGTTTCGCTGAAAAACTGATTTTACTGACAAATCTCTGGGTTTCTTTTTTCTTTTCTTTTCTTTTTTTTTTAAACAGTTTTGACTATTCCTAATTAGAGATAAAGCACTAATCGTGTATAAGAGAGACAAATTGATGGCCAATATATCATGATTTGAAGGTTTGTACCCTACAGGAATATATTACACGTGTTAGCAGTGGCGTATTTACGATTTTGTTTCGGGGGGGGGGCTTTGTTAACTTTCGGGGAGGGCTTTGTCTGAAAATGTGAAAATTCTTCAAGATATTTCATATACTTTACTATAGTAAGTAAGATTTCGGGGGGGGGTTAAGCCCAGAAGCCCTCCTAAATACGCCACTGTGTGTTAGGCATGTCAAAATCTAGGTGAATGGGAAGTTTTCGTCAGATTGAATTAGTTCTGTATATCATGTAAGGTGTATGTATTATCTGTCAGGAAAGTAAATGTACACCTGTTTTTCGAGTCTGGCATTCCTGCTCTCCATCCGTGGAGAGTATGAGAATTAAATCAATCAAATGTTTACTGAGGGGCAAAAAGAAAAGTTAAATCTGAATAAGACATTGCAGAGGGACACAAGCTGTGAATACGAATAGTGCATAGTGTAAATAAACGACGACACCGAAAGAGAAAGCCAGACACAGCTGTTGAACTTAGAAAAAAGAGTAAAAATTGTTGAAGTGGGAACATAAAACACAAATACAACAAATACACCGAAAACTAAACATTCACCATGCCATGATCTTGGTGTAGTGGTTAAGATGCTGGCTTACAAATGCAAAGGTCGCCAGTTCGGATCTTCGGTGAGGACATTTTTAAAAATTTTTGTTTATAATACATGCAGCTCATGAGAGATGGTAAAAGAGGTCGTATTTAGTCTTTCGTAGCAATTATTATTGGTAAGGTTTAGTACTGATAATACTTTTGTCTTTGCGTATTGGTTTTATTCTTTTCTTCATTTCAAAAGAGAAAAATATCCGAACAAATGCCACCAAAATTCCTCATATTTTGAATGTAAACGCCATTTGCAATTAGTAAAGAATAAAAATTGAACGTTCCGATGTAGCTGCAAAAAGTAAAAAGAAAAACAAAGGAAGTAGACCATACTCATGGAAGTAGACCATTAAAAATACAATTTCTACATGCCTTACGCCTCCCGACCACGTTTCTACGTTAGCAAGTAAGAGGTTTGTGTTTAGGTTAGGCTGGTCAATACGTTTTGCAAAGGGGCCCGGTTTAGCTCTGACTCACCACAGGTGCGAGAAGGGAGCAAAACACTTTTTCTCTCTCCCTCTGTGTGTCTGTTTATCTATCTATCTGTATATATATAACGCTATTTGTGAATGCCGTAACCACCCTAATTTTCAGCGGATTGAGATGAAACTCGGCACAAACATTAATTGTTGAAATATCTTCAGTTCGTTAACCAGAATAATCAGACGAAAATGTTCAAAATGGCGGCCCTTTAAACTCGTAAAAACTTCCAAGGGAACCAAATTTCGCCCATAAATGGGTATTCAGAAAGTTTGAATAACTTTTCCTCTTTTACTGAAATATTTGTGTGCAGAGACTTATTGAAATATTGGACCCGATTAATCGCATAAAGAATGTTCACGCCCTTTTCGCTACGGTCAGGTTTTTTTCTTTTCTTTTCTTTTTTCTTCTTTTTTTTTTGCAGGAGGGGGTTATTTTCGTAGTGATGATAAGATGATTGCTAGTGATGATATGAAATTACACATTGAAAGTGAAGTAACTTGTGAAACGTGTTATTTGAAAGAATCATATAATAAATGTGCTTTCCTCTAACACAGAGAGAGCGTGAATGGCGAGGAGTGTTATTTGATTTGCTTTTTAGTAACACATTGCATTGCAAATAAAGGTAGGCAACATTAGTGGTAAGTAAAACAACAACAACAACAACAACAATAATAATAATAATAATAATAATAATAATAATAATAATAATAATAATAATAATAATAATAATAATAATAATAATAATAATAATAATAATAGGTGTTGTTTGTGGCAAGGCCATATCTTCCTCAATTCTTCTTCAAACGTAATGATTGTAACGCCATATCTCCCTTACAAACAAAATATTAGCAATTTATATCGAAGGAACGGGAAACTGTTGAGTGATGGGAGCAACGTTGGACAGTATGCACTCATAGTACTCAGAAAAATAAGCGATTTCAATGAAAAATGAACGAAGAGTCATTGCCGTGGGTAGTCATGGAGCCAAGCGGAGCCCTCTTTAGGCATAATGTTGATAACTTATATCGAGAGAACAGGAGGTGATAGTGAGATGGGACCAACGTTGGACACCGTGGACCCATAAGGCGCATCGAAAAAATTAGGGGGGCGGGCGCCAGCCAGCCTTACTTATTTCCACATAATAATATAAAATTATATTGTCGAAATACACACACGAGTTAGCTAGTAATATTTCATATTATTATTATTATTATTATTATTATTATTATTATTATTATTATTATTATTATTATTATTATTATTATTATTATTATCATCATCATCGACAGCGTCTTTTCATTACGTGTGCATGTTTGACGTGAAGCCAAAGAGAAGATCCATCATTCATAGAAAGAATAAGAATAGCCAGTTACTTTAATTGCGAACGACGGCGAAAAATACGAAAAGAGACAACCTTAGCGAAAAGAAACAATACTTTCTCTCAAATGGATAAAAAAATAAAGCCGAGATAGATTCGAACTCGCATGGACGGCGCGCACAGTCAGTTCAGTGTCCACTTTTTTTTTTTTTAACTGACTCACCAAATGTGTTTTAGTAACTTACTTATTGCTAATTTTATTTGCTTCACTCGTTTAACTTGCTTTTTCTAATAACTTATAACGACAGGGACACGAACACAGAAACATCGAGGACAGTTAAAAATCATAGATGCTCTCCCATCGGGAATCGAACCCGGGACACCATGCACCAAAGGCGTACGTGCTAGCCACTAGACCAGCCGGCGGGGCACTGCTCACTCTCTGTGTCGTTAGGGATTACGACCACTGTATTGCCAGCTATCACTTCTGAGGGTTGTATACTATGATCACATGTTTCTTCTTTCCTGGAAGAGTTAAACCTACATTCTATGTAATACATGAAATATTTAGACCTACATGCTCTTCATATAATGTAATAAAAGGTCATGCTGGGAATAAGAAAAAGAACATTCCTTGGACAAAACGGAAACTATTGGCATCAGAAATAATTATCTACGAGGTATGCGCAGTAGTATATTTCAGAATAGTTACTGTTTAGTTCAGTAAACGAAGAAAGGGGTATAAAAAGCAAATATGTCGAGTCAACGAGATCGACCAGAGTTGACAGAGGCGGAGTAGTAATACAACAACTTGGTTAAATTGATAATTCGTTCTTTATTCTGTAGTAGATCGTATCACTCTTTACGGGAGAGTAGAGAAAGACTTACTAACGCTGTTATATAGTAAGCATTAGTAACACGATCATACAGACACAAATGGATGTAACTGTGAGTACTACAACTTGGATTTAACGAAAGCCGTTTAGATATTCAGTGGTTTGCAGGGTTGTATAAGACACAAAAAGTTAAGACACAATACAATTATTCATACCTCAGCTTCCAGTAACTAGATACATGCAATTTCAGGAAAGATAGTGAAACTGCTGTCGGATTTTAATACATGACGTATTGCAGGATACAAAATGCTTTGCATTACTTGTTTGTTTGTAGACAGCTACTAGCTTAGTGTTCTGAAAGGTTGTGTATAAACTAGAGATAGCCAATTCCGGAATTATTACTTTCCGGACTCCCGAAAGTAAAACCGGACAAATTCCGGAATTCGGAAAATTCCGATTTTGGAATAATTCCGGAATTCGGAAAATTCCGATCTTGGAATAATTCGGAATTCGGAAAAATCCGGAATTTAGAAATTTCTGATTTCGTTTACATTCCGGAATTCGGAACAATCCGGATTTTTTTCGAAATCCGGAATTTTTCTCAATTCCGGAGTTTAACTGAATTTCATAATTTTCCGAAATCCGGAAAGTGAAAGTTCCGCTTCCGAAAAATGAATTTATTTTGGTTAATATGAATCGTGGCGGAAATAAGTCTTTGACCAGGTAATGGCGACTTCTTTGAAAGAAATGGAGTGTATGAGAATTCAATCTGTCATATTTGTAGTTTCGTATGGAGAAAAAACAGGTGTGTCTTGAAGCAGTAGCGTAGCCAGGATGTGTGTTTGGGGGGGGAGGCGCAAATGCTGTTATAGGCACATATAGAAAAATTACAAACAAAAAATATATAAACATAAAAATATATAAAAATTACAAACATCAAAGTACCAAAGTACAATTTCGGACCTCTTTGGGGGGCCGGCCCCTCCGGGCCCCCTTCCCTACGCCACTGTCTTGAAGGTACGGAACCCTTTCCCCGAAATCTCTACTTTTAAGTAAGTTTTGCCAAATTTCAACGGCAAGTTTAAAACAGTTATTATTATTATCATTATTATTATTATTATAATTTTTATTATTATTATTATTATTATTATTATTATTATTATTATTATTATTATATCAACACCGTGTATAATCTTTGAAAGATATACGGTTTGTATCTGAATAGTAAAAGCTAATTGACTGTCGATCTCGGTCGTCGAGAAGTCTTCAGGAGGGAAGGACATCGGTCACGTTCTGGGTTTGAGTTCCGAAAGGGCAAGTTTTCGGGCTCGAGCCAAAAATTGTTAAGAGTTATAGGCTTCAGCCAAACATGTTCAAAACAGCTGGGACCGGGTTTAGGGCTCTCAACGGCTCGAGCGGCTCGGCTTACAGCTCATTCACTATCGAACCGAACCAAGAAGTGAGCCGAGCCAACAGCTCACCCAACCGAGCCGATTTGAGCCATCGGCTTAGTTGAGCTGAATCGAAACGTGCCGATGGACTAATTTCAACTTAGCTGGCTTGAACCGGTTCACATGAGCCGAGTAGGGGACCCATCCCAACCGAGAAAGCTCGAGGCATCGGCTCAATTGAGCTGAGTCGATGGCTCGTTCCAACTGAGCCGACTCGGGTCATCGGCTCATCCCAACCGAGCCGACTCGAGCTGTTTGCTCAGTTGATACGAGCAGAGCCGGTTGATATCGCTACCCGAGTTGGTCTTCTGCTTGGGCTAAAAAATTCGACAGTTCAGGTCTCAGCCTTGATTTTAAGAACAACAGTATATACTTATATTGGTGATTACGACATTTGAGGCTGTCTCGTAATAATAAAAAAACCTTGTCTTCTCGTTATCTAGACGAGACGAGATACACAAAAATTGCAACACGAGATGCACTAAAATTACGAGAAGAGACGCACCCCTGTCGTGAGCAGCACTAAAAAGTATTCCATATTAGTGCTTACATTTCTCATGGCTTTCGCTTTCCAGTCTAATCAGGCCATTATTTAAAAAAGAGTTAAAACGAGCTGAGCGAGCGAGCGAGCCATTATCAAACTCGACTCAACTCGAAACTCGCTCTGGAAAACAGCTCGACCTTGATCGCTACGCGGTAAACGATTCGTCTTTAGTCTGGTTACGTTAGGTTTCTTTCTCTCAGCTTGCAAACTTGTATGTTATATTTCTTCGATTCAAAATGTCTTTCGTATTTCTTTTATGATGTCCGAAAAGTTTACATTAATAACTTGTGTTTTCCTTGAACCGTTGGTTCACAAGTTTGTATTTTCTCCACACGAAACTACAAATATGACAGATTGAATTCTCATACTCTCTATTTCTTTCAAAGCAGTCGCCATTACCTGGTCAAAGACTTATTTCCACCATGATTCATATTAACCAAAATAAATTCATTTTTTGGAAGCGGAACTTTCACTTTCCGGATTTCGGAAAAGTATGGAATTCAGTTAAACTCCATAATTCAGAAGAATTCCGGAACTCGGGAAGAATCCGGAATTTAGATAAATCCGGAATTGAGAAAAATTCCGGATTTCGAAAAAAATCCGGATTGTTCCGAACTCCGCAATGTAAACGAAATCAGAAATTTCTAAATTCCGGATTTTTCCGAATTCCGGAATTACTCCTAGATCGGAATTTTACGAATTACGGAATTATTCCAAAATCGGAATTTTCCGAATTCCGGAATTTGTCCGGTTTTACTTTCGGGAGTCCGGAAAGTAATAATTCCGGAATTGGCTATCTCTAGTTTATACACAACCTTTCAGAACACTAAGCTAGTAGCTGTCTACAAACAAACAAGTAATGCAAAGCATTTTGTATCCTGCAATACGTCATGTATTAAAATCCGACAGCAGTTTCAGTATCTATCCTGAAATTGCAAGTATCTAGTTACTGGAAGCTGAGGTATGAATAATTGTATTGTGTCTTAACTTTTTGTGTCTTATACAACCCTGCAAACCACTGAATATCTAAACGGCTTTCGTTAAATCCAAGTTGTAGTACTCACAGTTACATCCATTTGTGTCTGTATGATCGTGTTACTAATGCTTACTATATAACAGCGTTAGTAAGTCTTTCTCTACTCTCCCGTAAAGAGTGATACGATCTACTACAGAATAAAGAACCAATTATCAATTTAACCAAGTTGTTGTATTACTACTCCGCCTCTGTCAACTCTGGTCGATCTCGTTGACTCGACATATTTGCTTTTTATACCCCTTTCTTCGTTTACTGAACTAAACAGTAACTATTCTGAAATATACTACTGCGCATACCTCGTAGATAATTATTTCTGATGCCAATAGTTTCCGTTTTGTCCAAGGAATGTTCTTTTTCTTATTCCCAGCATGACCTTTTATTACATTATATGAAGAGCATGTAGGTCTAAATATTTCATGTATTACATAGAATGTAGGTTTAACTCTTCCAGGAAAGAAGAAACATGTGATCATAGTATACAACCCTCAGAAGTGATAGCTGGCAATACAGTGGTCGTAATCCCTAACGACACAGAGAGTGAGCAGTGCCCCGCCGGCTGGTCTAGTGGCTAGCACGTGCGCCTTTGGTGCATGGTGTCCCGGGTTCGATTCCCGGTGGGAGAGCATTTATGATTTTTAACTGTCCTCGATGTTTCTGTGTTCGTGTCCCTGTCGTTATAAGTTATTAGAAAAAGCAAGTTAAACGAGTGAAGCAAATAAAATTAGCAATAAGTAAGTTACTAAAACACATTTGGTGAGTCAGTTAAAAAAAAAAGTGGACACTGAACTGACTGTGCGCGCCGTCCATGCGAGTTCGAATCTATCTCGGCTTTATTTTTTTATCCATTTGAGAGAAAGTATTGTTTCTTTTCGCTAAGGTTGTCTCTTTTCGTATTTTTCGCCGTCGTTCGCAATTAAAGTAACTGGCTATTCTTATTCTTTCTATGAATGATGGATCTTCTCTTTGGCTTCACGTCAAACATGCACACGTAATGAAAAGACGCTGTCGATGATAATAATAATAATAATAATAATAATAATAATAATAATAATAATAATAATAATAATAATAATAATATGAAATATTACTAGCTAACTCGTGTGTGTATTTCGACAATATAATTTTATATTATTATGTGGAAATAAGTAAGGCTGGCTGGCGCCCGCCCCCCTAATTTTTTCGATGCGCCTTATGGGTCCACGGTGTCCAACGTTGGTCCCATCTCACTATCACCTCCTGTTCTCTCGATATAAGTTATCAACATTATGCCTAAAGAGGGCTCCGCTTGGCTCCATGACTACCCACGGCAATGACTCTTCGTTCATTTTTCATTGAAATCGCTTATTTTTCTGAGTACTATGAGTGCATACTGTCCAACGTTGCTCCCATCACTCAACAGTTTCCCGTTCCTTCGATATAAATTGCTAATATTTTGTTTGTAAGGGAGATATGGCGTTACAATCATTACGTTTGAAGAAGAATTGAGGAAGATATGGCCTTGCCACAAACAACACCTATTATTATTATTATTATTATTATTATTATTATTATTATTATTATTATTATTATTATTATTATTATTATTATTATTATTATTATTATTGTTGTTGTTGTTGTTGTTGTTTTACTTACCACTAATGTTGCCTACCTTTATTTGCAATGCAATGTGTTACTAAAAAGCAAATCAAATAACACTCCTCGCCATTCACGCTCTCTCTGTGTTAGAGGAAAGCACATTTATTATATGATTCTTTCAAATAACACGTTTCACAAGTTACTTCACTTTCAATGTGTAATTTCATATCATCACTAGCAATCATCTTATCATCACTACGAAAATAACCCCCTCCTGCAAAAAAAAGAAGAAAAAAGAAAAGAAAAGAAAAAAACCTGACCGTAGCGAAAAGGGCGTGAACATTCTTTATGCGATTAATCGGGTCCAATATTTCAATAAGTCTCTGCACACAAATATTTCAGTAAAAGAGGAAAAGTTATTCAAACTTTCTGAATACCCATTTATGGGCGAAATTTGGTTCCCTTGGAAGTTTTTACGAGTTTAAAGAGCCGCCATTTTGAACATTTTCGTCTGATTATTCTGGTTAACGAACTGAAGATATTTCAACAATTAATGTTTGTGCTAAGTTTCATCTCAATCCGCTGAAAATTAGGGTGGTTACGGCATTCACAAATAGCGTTATATATATACAGATAGATAGATAAAGAGACACACAGAGGGAGAGAGAAAAAGTGTTTTGCTCCCTTCTCGCACCTGTGGTGCGTCAGAGCTAAACCGGGCCCCTTTGCAAAACGTATTGACCAGCCTAACCTAAACACAAACCTCTTACTTGCTAACGTAGAAACGTGGTCGGGAGGCGTAAGGCATGTAGAAATTGTATTTTTAATAACCATGAGTATGATCTACTTCCATGTTTTTCTTTTTACTTTTATCAAGACAAAAAGACAAAAACAAAACAAAAAGTATTATCAGTACTAAACCTTACCAATAATAATTGCTACGAAAGACTAAATACGATCTCTTTTACCACCTCTCATGAGCTGCATAGTATGTTATAAACAAAAATTTTTAAAAATGTCCTCCCCGAAGATTCGAACTGGCGACCTTTGCATTTGTAAGCCAGCATCTTAACCACTACACCAAGATCATGGCATGGTGAATGTTTAGTTTTCGGCGTATTTGTTGTATTTGTGTTTTATGTTCCCACTTCAACAATTTTTACTCTTTTTTCTAAGTTCAACAGCTGTGTCTGGCTTTCTCTTTCGGTGTCGTCGTTTATTTACACTATGCACTATTCGTATTCACAGCTTGTGTCCCTCTGCAATGCCTTATTCAGATTAAACTTTTCTTTTTGCCCCTCAGTAAACATTTGATTGATTTAATTCTCATACTCTCCACGGATGGAGAGCAGGAATGCCAGACTCGAAAAACAGGTGTACATTTACTTTCCTGACAGATAATACAGTATATTTCTTGTAATTGACCTTGAAGGAATTCTGTCTTGGCTATCCTTCTGTTTGTCCGGGACACAACAATGTTAAAAACTATTTCATGAATCACTAATAATTTTGGCCACAATCTAGAGAGCCAAAACCTAAGGATAGAGTTAGTTGATGAAGGTTATCTATGCACCGGAAGTGGTAGAAATCAACCATTTCCGGTTTCAGCATTGATCCCTATAGAGCAAAAATCGGTAAAAGATAGGAAGAACCGGTTTCCTGGTATCGATTAAACCTTCTAAGTATACGTTTCATCACCCTTATCTCCCTACTAAAACCGGAAATAAAAGTATACTACAGCTTCCGGTTTCAATATTTGCTCTTCATTAAGTAAAAACAACCGGATATAACGAAAACATTTTGTAAAAAATCGATTTAGTGTTCTACGAGTAGATACGAACATTTTTCTTAACACTCAATTTAAATCGAAAAATGCAGAAATCAACCACTTTCGGTTTTGACGTTCAACACGGTAGAGGAAAAACCGGAAATTAGTACCGAGAAGCGATTTTCTCCAATCAATTAAGAATCCCAAGCATATATTCTATCTCCATTCCAATCTAATAAAACCGAAACCAGTTTCAATATTAATTTAGAAAATTGGTACGCCACATAAACCAAATTCCTTCACGTGGTGTACACGTAACATTGTTCCTTATTTTTTTTAGTAAAGTCGAAAAAACAGAAACAGACAGTTAGTTCACTAACATAACCTACCATCTAATGTAGCCTGCTGGACACTAAACACTAAACCAGTATGATAACAATAAACTAAGGTAACACAAATCCAACATTTGAAATCTAAAACTTGGGTAAACTAGTGTTGCCACGAGACCTGAGAAACTTCTTGTCTAGTGGACAACACTAAGTAAATTCTGTCCTTCATAACCTCGCTACTACATAAGTACCTATAAACCAGGCATGTGCAAGTTGAAACAGAGGATGGACTAATCACAAAGCGTGTGTTAAGTGTCGAGGGCTGTACAAGATAATGTATAACATTTTCACAAAAATTGCATAGCCAAAATGGAGAAAGTCATTCATCGTACAATAGTACCATAGAAATAGGAACATTTCTATAACAGTGACCAAAATATTTACTTACTAAACAAACGCAGAAATATTTATTTACTTATTATTTTGCTGGGAAATTTGATTCTTCATGTTTTGAATGAATCGCTCAGTGTTTGGTGGTAAATTGGATGTTCCAACGCGAAGGATATTTTTAAGGTGGATATTAGTTATGCAAGGAAGAAAATCAATTCAGGTTAAGAGGTTACGTAAAAAAAAAAAAAATAAAAAAAAACGAATAAGACGGGCCAAATAAAAAGGTTCATTGGACCGCAACCGGCCCGAGAATCAGCTGTCGCACATGGCCTCTAGAAAGCATAATCATAAGTAAAAAAATTATTCTTTATTCCATGAATCATGTAACACGACCATACATACAAAAGCAATTTCATTCCCATCCGTAGATGGGCGGGCCACAGAAGGTTACGCCTTCTCTCTGGCCAGAGGTCTGAGTGATTGTAGAGTGAAGAAAGAGAGATGGAAATCAGGGCAAGTACGAATTTGGAGGAGAAGATTCAGCCTTAATGGGCTGTATGATTGTTAGTTATTCTGGCATAGCAAAAGACGACAAAATGCAGTGGATAAGTGAGCTGCCAGAAGAATGAGGTTTAAGTAGGGTATATGTGCGGATGGTCTATATATATGCGTCGAGTTGGATTATAGTCCGCCGTTTGAGCCTCTGTTTCATAGATCGCCAGCAGATGATCGACCGGTGGGTAGATGCGACGAGGAAAGGTAGGTGTCTGATCTAAAAGGTCTGCAATGATCGGATGAGCATTTGTAATGTGGTGGATGATATATCGGGTTCGGAGATGATAAATGTGATTAAGGAGAAACGGCATTGTCGTTTGTTTATAGACTAGGGCGGTTGGTGTTCGGGGTGGCAGTGAAAATGCTATTCGGATGGCTCGGCGTTCTAAGATCTGGAGGCGGTCATAGTAATATTGATTGGCAGAGAGCCAGGCGAGATGGCCGTACGTGATTAAAACTGTTTGCGATTTAATACTTGGGAGAACTTGTGTTGGTCACGGGACTCGAAAAATTTCTCGCCTCGTCTCGATTCTTGTTTCGAAAACGAGACGAGAATTATTTGTTTGTCGAATCGCCTCAAGTTTGAAAATGCTGTTGTAGTGTCACTTTCAAGAAGAGAATCAAAACTAAACAAGAAATATATCTTACAGCAGGCAACACTACCTCCATCTCCCATTTAAAGAATTTAGTTACATGAATAATTATTTCCATTATCTGACTTCAACGAAAGCGCCAGAAAACAGAAAAATAATAAAAGCGCTAAATTGAAGAAAATAATTCATTACTATGCTGATATCAGTTAGAGAGGCCCGTTTGCGGGAATGGATTGTGACTCATGTAGCTATCTGTAGTTTGATAATGACCACCGTTTCGCCCATGGACCCTTAACGTCAGTTTACAATGTATAATAAAATTATGACTAAGTTCTAAAATTTCCATAGAATGTCCTGCATTTCAGTCATGTATTCATAGGCTGTCCTGGTGCTTCAATGCAAGGGCGCCGATCCTGGGTGGGCCGAGGGGGCCCGAGCCCCCCTAAAGCTCATGTGGGCCCCCATGCATTTTTATGAATATATACTTTTTATATGTATTTTTTATTGTTACATGCATTTTCTTATGAATGGACCCCCCAAAGTGACAAGAAAATCGGCGCCCTTGCTTCAATCTGAAATTATAGAAGTGTTGCTCAGGACTGAAAACCAAAACAAATGAGTGAAAATACTAGAAGCTATTGTAATCATAATTAAATATCCACGGATGGAAGAAGTGAGAAAGACGTAAGATCCAAAATAGCCCAGGCTAAACAGACATTCAATAGGAAAAGAGGACTGGTAACATCAAGAAATGTGTCGTTGGACGTTTGTAAACGATTTATTAAAACCCTGGTATGGAGCGTGGCGCTTTACAAATCAGAGACGTGGACATTGAGAAAAGCTGAAATGTCCAAGCTGGAAGTATTTGAAATGTGCTGTTGGCGCAGAATGCTGTGCATATCATAGATAAAAGGGAAAAGGAATGAAGACGTACTGAAGGAAGCTAATGGAAGAAAACAGATCATGAAGATAATAGGAAAAAGAAGAAACAGCATGCTTGGCCATCTTATTCGGCTCTCCGATTGGTTTATCATGTTGATAGAGGGAAAGGCAGAAGGAAAACCAGGGAAAGAAAGACCAAGTGTAGAATATCTAGTTGCAGTTACGAAGAGGCCTTATCGAAGTATAAAACAGCTCTCCCAAGCGAGAGAAAAGTTTTAAAATTTCCATTTTGCCCACCAACCTATGGTTGAGGAGAGGAAGAAGATTGTAATCATTAGAGGAACAACAAGTAACAAGTTTGCCATCTTCGAAACAACACAACAACAACAAGAAAAAACATTCGATTCAACTTCGACGTCCTATATGGGACACCCTTTATTAGAGTCAGTGTCAGGTTTAGGGGGCTGCAAAGGTGCACGTGCAGTCTCCCTCCGTTGTAAATATACACTATCTAAAATGAGAAGCTAGCAATGAAAATAGCAAAACATCCTAAACTTTCTGCCATTATGTTTCCGTTTGGGGCTTAAAAAGAAGCAGAGCTATGCAAAGGCAATACTTTAAGTTGATTTTCTGAAAGTTGAAGGAAAAGGATTCACCAAGCAAAATAATATATCATTTGTCAAGTACGGAATAAAACAGAAGGCAGGAGGAGAGAAGGACATTTTTGTCTTACATTCCACTTGCGACCCTCTTTAAAATACTTTCCTCCGTTCTATGCGTCAGTGTTGTCAGGGGTAAAAAAAATATTGTCACATGTCACTTTGACGAGTTTCAGTATGATTGGTTATTATGGTAGTTATTGGTGCACCCCCCCGTCAGACAATCCTGGATCCGGCCCTGATCAGAGTCATTTGATCTTAACCGAATTCGGTATGAAAATAGACCTTCAGTTACTTAGCACTTAAGTGAAATTTTGTCTTGTGAAGATTTTTCGTTCCTGAGTTATTGGGCATCAGTTGGGGTTTGAACCTAATCAGATTTTCGAGGAAAAAACGTGGAGGTAGGGTGATTTTGAGTTTAACGTCCCGTTCAGTAGTGAGGCTATATGAGATATGGGACTACTAATTAACATGGAATCCGAAGTACATGAGCTCCCGCCGGGAATCGAACCCGGGTCTCCCACGCGTACGCTAACCGCTTAGCTATGAAGGAGCTAAATGAAAGAACTGTTTAGGGGGGGTGCAAAGGTGCACGTGCACCCCCTTTCGTTGTAAATATACACTACCTAAAGTGAGAAGCTAAGAGTGAGTTTTGCGAAATCAACAGTTTAAGCCAATTTTCTGAAGGTTGAAGGAAAAGAATTCATCGAGAGCAGACACTTAGCATTTCCAAAGGAATTCTTCATTCACATCGTAAGTGCCTAAAGGCATTTAAAAAACTCAAATTTAATTCAAATGTATTGGTAGTAATTGGTGCACCCCTCAGAGAATCCTGGATCCTGTATATGATGTATATATGAGGCGTATAGTTTCTAAATCCGCCATCTCCAATTTTCAAAAAAAATGAGGTAAGTAGATTTACTGGTATTCCTTTCCATGCCCTACATGATGATGGAAAGAGTTGTTTGAAATGTCGCCACCTCCACCCTCAATTACTGCTTTAAAGTTCAGGGTATTTTTCAAAAGCCGCCATCTCCACTCAGCAGTGTGTTTGTAAACCCGCCATCTCAATTCTATTCTATGCTATGCTATGAAATGAAGACCGACGTTAATGAAAAAAAGTTGCAAGATGTTGTTCAACTCGTAACGAAACACTTCGGGGAGAATTGGCGTGCTAATTCAAACTTAGCCATTTATGTTGATGCTGAAAAGAGACTGACTGCGTCAACAGAAGAAAGTGTAGATGAGGATTAGGCTGAATGCCAGTGTTCCGAACATGATTCTGATGAGATCTATATCTGACAACAGTGTAAAGATCACTTTCAATCCTTTTCTTGTTGGTAAAGGTGGCATTTATTCCGAAGTTCCCATCCTGTTATGTGAAGCTATGTTAGGTTAGGTCCCAATAGGTTAGATTAGGTTAGTGAGGTGAGGTTAAGTTAGCTTATGTTATGCTAGGAGACGATATTTCTAAACGGGCTGGGAACTTCGGAACTTGACCTGTAAATGTAGCTAACGTACTATGATTAGAGTTTCATTTTTTTCCTTCTTTGTGCACATTATAATGTCACCCAACCAGTTAATATCGTTGTTTAGATTCAGTTTATCTCCATCTACTGTTCTGTTCTGAAATAGTTATCCGAAAGTATAATAGTAATGATTTGGAAGCAAATAAACCCCAAAAATAACTTAGGTACGTTTGTTTCAAAGTCCTCCATCTCCAAAAGTTGTTTACAAAATCCGCCATCACCAAACTGCTTTCTGCAATAACCGAGAAATGGAATGAGAGAGATTTTTGTCATTTGGTAGTTATAATGAAAGTCCAGAAAGTAGTAAAGTATTTCTAAAAAGAAAATTTTATCTCACATAATCTCTGAGTTATCAGTTTTTTCTGTTTTTCTCGAAACCGTTTATGAAGGAGATGGCGGATTTAGAAACTATACGCCTCATATATACTTGAACCGACAATTAAAACGAAACGATATTAACGAAAGTTATTATAAATAAATTATTCTCAATGGCTGTTAGCAGCATTTCAGGTCTCATGAGAACTTACTTGTTAGTGGGAGTACGTTCTATACTACAGGGCATGACCTCTCTTATGAAAAGTGTATTTTTTTTCTCGCACTGCTAGTTATGTAGTTGAACGGAATACCCAAGTCATACAATATTCTGCAAAAGTCATGAATTCTTTGTTGTTCTATAGAGCGCATATTCTTCAGACGAATGTTTAATCCAAATACATCTACTTGAAGAGATGAGATCATTCCTACGCTAGATTAAAAAAGACTTTTTGTTTCCTCTTTACACTTTTGTCTGACAGATGGTAACATCATCTCAGTTTCACTGTTACAAAGCTTTCTTTCTTCAGCACTAAACGTTTCTCTTAACTGCATTGTACTACAATTGCTAACTAAAGTTTGTCATTTGAGAATAGTAAAAATGTATGACTCACTAGATTTTAAGAGTCAAATAGAGATCAAACAATTTTAAATAAATGTAAACAGTAACATTAAAAAATGTTATAACAAGTTGTTTATAAATGGTCTGTTACGGTTACTTCGCTTTCAGGTGCACATTCGCTAAGAAGACAAATAGCTACTGTAGAAACAATAAATAAATAAATAACGATCCAATGAAGAGTTAAAAGTGCCAACGCTTGGATAAATTTCTAATTGTATTTTTTTTTTCTATGCCAATTTCAGAATCCTGAATCTAATGGAGCTATTTTCAAACATATGCGTTCATCTAGTCACGGGGAAAAGCTTCTGAACGTTGGGAGATTTATATTTATTTTATGCCAAATTTCAGATAACTTCTGTGGGCATCTGATAGACGCATATGTTTTCAGCGTCCTCTAATTAATATAAAAAGCACAATTAGAAATTCATCCAAGTGGAAACAATATTTACAACTGGGATAATTGTTAGTTCGTTCTTACCTTTCGGTTAATTACCTGCAGAGTGAATTTCCAATTAATTTTGCAAAATTATGATTTTTAACTTTTTTCTTTAGTGTTTCAACAGCATTAATAAGGTAATATGAATATGGTCAAGGCGGCATCTTTTGTGTTTGTCTTCTATATTCATCATTCTTCATTCCCATTTTAAAATTTTGTATTCATCATCATCATCATTATATGTATTCTGCCATTATTGGCAGGTCACTGCTCGCAACTGAGAAGTTTCCATGCTTCATGGTTTTCCGTTAACCCCTTCGTCTTTACGTACGACTTTTGTGTTCTGATATTGTCCATCAATTGTAGTCTCCTTCGCCCTCTCCCTCTCTTTCCTGCCACCATACCGTCTAGCACGTCCCTTATGATATTCTATAGTTTCTTCTTAATCAATAGCCCAACCAGTATCTAGTTTCCTCTTCTTAACAATATCTAAAATTGCTGTTTTCTCCCTCACCAACTCTCTCTCATCCGTTTTCCGCTCGACCCAGCTAAGTATCTCCATTCTTCTCCACATCCACATTTTGAAAGCTTCCAACTGTTTTTCATCATTTTGCATAGTGTCTATGTTTCTGCCTCATGCAGTACAATACTCAACACGAAACATTGTATTAGTCTTTTTGTATAATTAGTGTTCTTTTAATTTTAAGTTCGTGTATTCAGATCCAACTGTTACCTTCAATGTTTAGATACGCCCTTGTTCGTGCAAATAACGCCCTTTCGTCTCATCATAATTCACTGTTATGGCATTGAGCTTCATTGTATCCTTCTAGTACTCTCCTTATCTGCTCTAACGATTATGATACAAACAGGGCCGGATCCAGAATTGTCTGAGGGGGGGAGGGGTGCACCGATAACTAACAAAATAACCAATCACACTGAAACTCTTCAAAGTGACATGTGACAATATTCTTTACCCCCGAAAACACTGATGCATAAAACGGAGGAAAGTATTTTAAAGAGGGTCGCAAGTGATATGCAGGAAAAAAATGTTCTCTCCTAATGGCTTGTGTTGTCTTTCCTATTTGACAAATGTTATATTGTTTACCTTGGTGAATCCTTTTCCTTCAACCTTTAGAAAATCAACTTAAACTATTGTTTTTCCAAAACTCCGCTTTCTTTTAAGCCCCAAACGGAAACACGATGACAGAAATCTTCGAAAAGGGTTGCTATTTTCACTCCTAGCATCTCATTTTAGATAGTGTATATTTACGTGCACCTTTGCACCCCCCTAAATCCGGCCCTGGATACAAAGATCATAATAACTAGACAAAGAAGAAAGAGTAATAAACAAATAATATATAGAAAGTTATTTGTTTTATTTTTTTACATTCATTTATACAGTAAATTTATTGAAATGTCTTTTGCAAACAGAGGGTGTAATCCAAGGATCTTATAAAATAGAGGATCTGCGTATATGTATCTTCATCCTATTAAATTAATGAAGCCAAAAAGCAACCGAGCATCGGCAAGTCTGATTGGCTACTCTCGTTTTCGCCATCGTCTGATTGGCTACTTTCGTCTCCGCCATGATTGTTGGCTCAAAACATTGTGATTTATTGGACGAAGTGGACAGAGTAGGGGTGGTGAAACTGTGACGTATGGCTTCAAGTTTTTCTTGTAAGGGCAGATCCTCTATTTTATAAGATCCTTGGTGTAATCCTTTATTTGTCTCTGGCCTTAACTAGGTGGGTACTGGCCTATGACATATATATATATATATATATATATATATAAAGCAAAGCACTTCTTAATATCTACCTCTTCATTCATAATTATAAATCTTGAAAATCTAAATTCAGTTTGGAAATCAAGTTATCCAAAAATCTATTTTAAAAATCAAAGATTGGAAATGTAATTTCTCTTCAAAAATCAAGATCTCTAAAAATCAAATTAACCAATACCTACCATTTTCGAGATAACATTTGTGAATCAAACCACTCACATTGTATTTTGTAAATCAAATCACCCAACACCAAATTGGAAATTACTATTTTTAAAAATAAAATCTCAAAAATCTATTTGGAAAAATCAACATTTTGAAAATGAACTCACGCATTATTTATTTTGGAAATTAAGATTTTGAGAATCAAATCAACAAACATAAATTTCAGAAATCAAGATTTGGTAAAAACAAAATTATCCTATATCTATTTAGAAATCAAGTCACTCAATATTTATTACAAGAAATAAAAGCAATAACCGTTTTGAAAGTTAAAATTTGGAAATCATATTAGGAAATGAAATCATCTAATATCTATTTTGGAATTCAAATTATTAAATACAAATTTTTAAAATCAAATTTTAGAAGACAATTCACACGACATTTGTTTGGAAATTAAATCATGCAATATTTATTCTTAAAATTACCATAAATCAGTTAATTATATTTTGGAAATCGAATTAGTTCCTCCCCTTTTTAGCTGCACACATACACGCAAAGGATCGATCCTACTCTTTCGTGGGCTGCAAGGCTCAGTGGCGGATCAAACAGGGTGCTGGAGAAGCCTGGGTCCTCCAGTTTTTGGAGTATTTATATATTTTGGAAAGTTTAAAGTAAGTTAAACTTTGCTTTTTATTCTTTATTGGAAAGAAAATTGAAACACTAGTTCCACATAGTTTCAGTTGCAATTTTTCTGTTATGCGACTTGTAAAACAGTACTTGAAGTCTGGGGGCGCGGTGGCTCAGTGCTAGAGCGTTCACCTCCGTTGCTTGGGGTCCCTGGTTCGATTCCAGCTCGCGCCCTATGGACTTTGTGGTGGACAAACATCATGCTCGTGGGTTTTCTCGGGGTTCTCCCATTTCCTCCCACTTTCTTCATTCCACCATTTCATTCATTTCTCATCATCACGGTCTCCTTTAGCCTAACTGGCATAAACGTAGGACGTAAAACTTAAAGATTTCATTTCATTTTATTTCAATACTTGAAGTCAACACTGGCAACGTCCAACCTAGCAATAATATTCCATCGGGAGAAAGTTAAGTTGCAAACTTCTTGCGGAACCCATGAAAAATTGTAAGCTCATGATATACCTATCATAGTCTGGGTTCTAGCTGCCATCCCCCCAGATTTAAACTTCTAGATCCGCCACTGATGAATTCTGGGAGCTAAATATAAATTTAGATGTAGTAGCAACATTTGTGCTCCTATTAACCAAACGGACTTAACCTTCCCGTTTGAAATTTAAATAACATCATAATAATGGTAAACAAAGGCAAAATTCAAAATCAAGGCCAGTCAGCCAAGAGATAAAGACGCACCATTGTTTCACATATTTGCGTTTAATGTTCTCCTTTAATTATATTGAAGACATGTTGGTCGTCTTTAAACAACAACTTAATGCCATTCGCACGACTTAATACTATTTCTTTTGTTTTTATTTGACTTTTGATGTTTAATCTTCTTTATTTGGTTGGTGCTAAAAAAAGAAAAGGACCGGAATCTTCGCATATTACTTGAAGAGTAAGTTAGCAACGATGACGTAATAACCGTGTGAAAAACAAAGAATCCTCTTCATTTTATGGACGAGATACTTCTCTCCCGTCCTTCTCTTGCCTTCCTAACCCCATTTTGCATGTCTCAGGATACTTTAGTACATAGTTGATGGTTGTGTATCTATAGCAGAGATCTACTTTGGTGAAGATATCCTATCGAAAGTAACTCAATCCTTAGGTACGTATGGAACAAAATTTTTAAACAAAGTATGAAAAGAAAGTGAACCGTTTACGAAACGTAGTAAGCTCTTCTAGAATATTCCATATTAATTGTATTTAAGTGAGATTTTTTTTAAATACGAAGGTACTTCAGGAAATTTCCGGCCTGACGTTGAAACATTGTGCCATGTTAATAAGCCGTTCAAGGCACATAGTGCCATCTATGGAAGAAAAATGTATCAGCTACAACTGTCTAGCTACGTCACTTCATTGGACATAGTCATTTTAATCATTTGCTACAGCGCTAAATCCGGACTGTAGGATGGGTAGACGCTAAATCTCCTTGAAGTCAGTCTTTCACTGCAGCCTTGGTAAACAACAGGCACGTGCGCTGGAGCATTGTCATGGAGGTTGCGAGTTCAATGCAGAACACTGATTCAAATGACTACCTCCAACAAACTGATGCAAGTTGACAGTTGAAAATAATACATTATTTCTTCAATAGATGGCAGTACATGTCATGAACGGCTTATTATCAGTGACGCGATATTTCAGTGATTGAACGAAAGCTTTTTAAAATACCCTCGTATAAGTTCTATACTTATACAGAAAATAGATGTCTACTCTGTAGTTCACGCTTGTTCCAAATCGGGATTGCTATCTTCAGTGAGGCTTCTGTAGCTTAATCTTGCGCCCACTAACCTAATTGGGCTCACTCTTGCAAAGAGCTCGTCGTCGATCATTCTCAAAGGGGCTCGTGTTCGTTTCGATTCAGGCTCTGGCATCATGTCCATTTATGGCGTAATGCTAAAACGTACTTGCGCTTAGTTATTTAGCTCGGGCCGCTTGAGCCCGAGTCCTGTGCTCGCGACATAGAGTGTCTTTGTTACCATGTTACAAATTTCTCCAGATGATAAGAAGAGTCAATGGAAATAATTTCAGCAAGCGGGATCTGTATCTTAACGTATCGTTTTGATTGTACATGTTCGTGTATATACGTTACTGGAGAGCACAAAAAAAAGTTTTTCGGCTTTTAAAGAAACCGAAACCGGTTTTGAAAGCATTCAAAAACCGGGCTTTCCAAACTGGCTTGTCAGCTTTCTATCGAAACCGGTTGTTTCTGTTTTAGAACCAGCTTAATTTTCGATCAAAATCAGTCTCGGTTTTAGAACCTGTTCTCAGTTCTCTATCGAAATCGGTTTAGTTTTCTGTCAAAAACCGGTTCGGCTTTCTATTAGACCGGTTTCGGTTTTAAGTTCGGTTCAGTTTTCTAACTGGAACTCCCTCGTTACCTTGTTCAGTAAATATTACATGAACAGAAAAGGATACCAGGTTCGACCCAAAATACAATGGTTACAGTAAAAAAAAGTCCAAGATAATTTGGGAACATTAAAGGTTTTTGGTGAGAAATAACCTTTTTTAAGGAGAAAACCAAAATATCGTTTTTTCTTTATTTTGTTGAAACTAGTTTCTGGTTTCTATAAAAATTGGTTTACCCATCCTTAATATACACATAACTATGAGTAGCAGGCGTCTGTATTTAACAGATCAAGTCCGTATTTATAAAGCTATCCCTTTCAACACGGCGACAGTCATGGCTTCGTTAGAATACTACTTTTCTTTCTTCTTGTGTGCGACAAAAATGACCTATCACAAACCAAAACAACTGCAAATCGTTGAACGAAACTTACAACAATCACTGGACGCCATTTCGAAGCACAAAAGTAATAGGGGGCACTTCTACATCGATTTTAATAAAACGACACAATTGTGTTTCCCCGTGTTGAACGGATTATTCTGATGCCTGTACTTCCTTTTGACCATTTGTAAAATGTTTTTATTTTATTTATTCTACAAATCATATTCATGTTATTTTATGCTTCAACATCGCCTCTGGATGCTTTTATTTGTGCCAATCACGTCAGTAGGAGGGGATCCATTCGCATCACGGCGTGGGAGGTAGTAGCACCTCTCATTCTATACTTTTCCCCTACATACTTTTAATACTTTACTATGTAATACGCTTTTATTAATTTATTGTACGCTTAATACATTTTATAACAGCCCAAAGGCATTTCTTGCCGAGGGCATTAAATTGGTGAAGAAGAGAACTGGATCGTTTTAGTTTGTACAAAATACTGTAATGCATTATTTCAATTTACGATAGAAAATGGTAGCATAGTATTATTTTGTTACTTTTTCTGGGTAAACTTGATTTTAATGCTTTCTTAAACCTGCCCTTGAAAAGCAGACCAGGAGAAGATTTGACGGAAAGGTAGGAAAGAGGTAATAATGGCTGGTCTAAGTGAAGGTAATTCATTTATGTATTTATTTTACTATGTCATCATGTGAGTCATAAGGAATTGAGGAAGAAACTTATACATAGATACAACTTATATAACAAAATATATGATTGACATAGTAAAAATTATTGATATAGTAATAGAGAATAGATATAAACTTAAATAGGTATGTGTATGATGGAGATGCAGATATAGAACATGTGTCACGAATTGGCAGAGTAACATAGGAAAATAGACGTGTGTAAGCATAAAACTGTCTAATGATAAATATTTATATAGTGATAAAGAATGGGCGTGAATGATGAAAAAAATGAAATGAAATGATGGGAAATGGTTTTAGGTCCCACTGTTATGCCGGATAAGCTGAAGGCGACGATCATGATGAGAAATGAATGAAATGGTGGAATGAAAAAAGTGGGAGGAAATGGGAGAACCCGGAGAAAACCAACGCATACGGTGTTTGTCCACCACAAAGCTCACTTGGCGCGAGCTGGGATCAAACCAAGAACCCCATGCACCAGAAGTGAACGCTCTACCACTCAACCCCGCGGCTCCCTGGCGTGAATGATGAGATGAGGTGCAAAGTACGGTACAGCATGGAGCAAAATATTGCCAATAGGAAAACAAATGTAGTTATCTTCTGCCTGGAGGCGACGTTAGACTGATGAATAATAGAGGGAGCCCTGTTAATTATATGGGGATTTACTGTGCAATATGGGAAAACACGAAGTAAATGGTTATGCAAACGATAATCATCCAGAAGCAAGTAGCAGCAAAGTGACCAGGAGGAAACAAGTAGCAGCAAAGTGACCAAGAGGAAGCAAGTAGCAGCAAAGTGACCAGGAGGAAGGAAGTAGCAACAAAGTGACCAGGAGGAAGCAAGTAGCAGCAAAGTGACCAGGAGGAAGCAAGTAGCAGCAAAGTGACCAGGAGGAAGCAAGTAGCAGCAAAGTGACCAGGAGGAAGCAAGTAGCAGCAAAGTGTAAAAAGTAAACATAAGGGAATGTAATAAGATCGGGGGTGGGGTGGATGGAGTGGAAGGTAGTGCATAGAGCCAAGAAGAACAGGATGGTAGTGAGTGTAACGAGTAGTAATAAATATTTGACGGAGTGTCTCCAGGTAAAATGTGAGAGTAGGAAATGCGATGAGTGAATACAGGTCACAAGTAGGAGTAGCTAGAGATATAAAAGGCAAGATGGAAAGCAAGCCGTTCGAAAATGTCAAGTTGCTTGTAATAGAAAAAATGGAGCGGAAATCTAAGCAGGAAAACCATATGTAAGAACCTTGTAAGTAGTATGTACTAAGATGGAAGATAGTCCCCTGGTTGTGCCGGCGAGACGTTTTAGCAAGTTAAGCTTATTTCGTACTTTGTCACTGATTTTGACGCGGGGTCCAGGTAAAACGGTGATCAAAAAACTATCCCAAGATACGTATCCATTTTGGAAGGCCGAAGGGAAATCTGGTTGACTGTTATGGAAAGTAAATAAGGATTTAGATGTACTTGGCTGCACTGCCGTAACGCTCTATGGGATTTGGGTTTTGGCGGCATTGAGTGTCAAACTCCACTTGCAACACCAGGCTATTAAGCGATTAAAAGCTTCCTGGAGAGTAATATTTATTTGTTGTATAGTTCGGCAGAAAGCCAGAATCGTCGACATACTGAAACAATTGAAAATTACGAGATACGTACACATAATGGAGGTACGACAACATAAAAACAACAGATGATCAGCTTCCCTTAATTTAAAACCAGGTGTCAATTTTATACTTTTGGGTGTTGTGAGGAAACGGGAGAACCCCGAGCAAACCCACGAACACAGTGGTTGTCCACCACAAAGCCCCCTTGGCACGAATTGGGAACGAACCAGGGACTTCATGCACCAGAGGCGAACATTATATCACTGAGCCACCGCTGCCCCGTGCAACTTCCAGTTGAATAGAAGGTTAGTAGATGAGGTAGATTGTATTCTTGGGACGTGGAATGTGTTGTAAAGAACACCTTTCTTCGTCCTTTTGATCTATGAAATCACTTCCGGTTTCGGTAGAGTGTTGCGGGTTGTGACGATATGTTCTCTTGAGTCGCTAAATCAACTGCAAAAAATATTATTATTAATTTTCTAAATCTGCTCACTCTATTCTACAGGGACTTTGGTATTTGCAAATGAGGAATCATAGACTCAAAGGAAAAAGAGAGAAAAAGAGAAGCAGGCAATGAAGATTGTGAAGGTTGGGTTAAGGGTGGAGGGAAACTCAGAATATAATGTGAAAAGAGAATAAACATTTCCTCTGAGACATTTTGGCGATTCTCATAAAGAGCCACGCCCCACATCTCTAGCAAAATTTCCCAGTTACGGCAGTGGTTCCGGAAAGCAGAAGCATATCCAAAATTTTTTTTGGTAATAGTGTAGTCAAATAATAAAATATGTCGCTTCTAAAGGAGATTTTTTTTTTTTTTTAAGTAATAACACATCCGCTACCGCATAGGTAAGCAAGCAAGCATTTGTTTTTACAACCGATTAAACTGTCTCATCTCTCACATATATGATACCTTCCAGTGATTCTGTTTCCGAGTTTATAGCTATACATTTATGCCCATTAAGAACAACAATAGTAGAACTTTTTTTTTACCCATAATGCAACGAGTCTTCCGCACTATATTATTTTATAAACTACCTTGGTATTGTCTTAAGAATTCGTGTTGTCTTTTGACAATTACTTTATGACGTCTTCTGTCGTCTGTACTTTTAAAACTGTTTTATTGTTGCGTATATTATAATGTCAACCAGAGTTTTTTTTTTTTTTTTAAATATTATCTTAACAACTTTTATTTTCTTGCAGTAAACCTTCAACCTTCATTACTTGTAAGTTGCATTTCGTTGCATATAATAGAAAATTGTAAATAATAATACTAAAATACTCCACGAGACACTATGGTTGAAAGCGTTTTTCCAAGCGTTCTTTGAAGAAATGTTTTTATGGTATGGAATACGTTAATGGAATGTGCAGTGTATGAATTTCGAAAGAGGAAGTTTGTTATGGTTTTACACTGTGTAACGCTTGGTATAAACATTTGATGGGTTTAGAATTTCATTTAGCGATGTCCTGCAAACTTTAATTTGATTAAGCCAATGGTAAAGCATGTACTCCTCCCCCCACCCCCCAAAAAACTAGTACATTGAAAGAAATAACTTTCTTATCTGACTACGTTTCGTTATCCGACTCATATCAACTTACACTCCCCTTTGTCGGTAGATATGTGCTTAGAGGAAAGCATATGGCTCCAAATGAGGTGAGTATGTGTATGTTTAAGGACCGTAACTCTTCTTTTATGCAAAAAAAAAAAAAAAAAAAAAAAAACTTACGCGGTAGAAAACTGTTGGGGGCTGATGCATTTTCTTCTGCATCAATTTTTGGTCATGAAGAGACCACAGTCCTTGAATACACACATATTCACCTGAGTTGATCCTAGGAGACTTCATGCTCTTTCCTAAGCTCAAATATCCCCTCAACGGGGGCCGTTTTGGGAATGTTCAATCGATTCAAGAGAATGTGACGGCCGTGTTTAACAGCATTCTAGTGATCGAATTTCCTAGAGGTGTTTCAGTGCCTCTGTCTTGTGGACATACCAACAGGAAATAAATGTATGTAACAAATGAACGTGGAAATAATCTTTTCCAGCAATGTTAATTATTTCGAGGTAGTTACTGAACGGACTGTGTTCTTTTCTCTACTGCTCAAAAATACAAGATAGCTGACTTAATAAATTTAAAATTATAGATTCCAATTATAGATTCCACTCAATTACGTAGCTTCCTTCCAGAGATTGAAATTAATATTCATTGATGTTAAACAAGAACAATAAACCAAATACAATTCTATTCTAAATAAACATGCATTAACTACGCCCCAGTTGTCATTGTATTCTGTTCTCATCAATTGTCATAAATTCCACATAAACAATATTGAAGTAATATATTCTGCCCATTAATATGCACAGATACACAAATTTCACATCACAATACTGGGTTAGCATAAATGATTAATTCATTTTGAAAAGGCTATATTTTCAAAAATATTACACATATACATACATGAAAGATATATGAGAAGAAACACAAACTCACCGAGTTTATACACCCTCTACGAATGTTCAATATGTGCCCATTTGGTGACACGACACATGTCTAGACGACATCTTTTAATTTACTTTCCCTCCATTTTCGACAGATACTAACCGGATACTGCCACACTGCCACACTGTAGAAATCTGCACGGGCCGAATTTTACGGCTCGAGCCCAATCCAGCCCGAATGTACCTAGGCCCGGCCCAGCCCGGGCCCGAAAAAATTTGGAGATTTTCGGCCCGAGCCCACCCCGGCCCGATAAGTTTTTTTTAAAAAATTCCTGGCCCAAGCCCGGCCCGGGCCCGATAAATTTTAAAAGTTTCATTTTGTAACATTTTTCACGGACACACTTCTTCAACGTTTGTCTTTATTCTAATTATCGTTTAACGAAAGACAATAATTATTAAAGAATTGCAATTAATCGGCCCCAGCCCGGCCTGAGCTGAAGAGAAATCAGTGTCGGCCCGCCCAAGCCCGGCCCAAAGAAATAACAGAGTCGGCCCGCCCAAGCCCGGCCCATGGAGGTCTCTACCACAGTGTCACACCCGATCGTATAGATAATAGACTCGTGCTGCCACCTGGAATACAAAAGACAAACTTGGTGAGTTCGTGGTTCTTTTCATATATATATTTCATGTGTGTACTGTACATGTAACACTTGAAAATATAGCTTTTTCAACACGAATGAATCATTTTTGCTAACCCTGTATATAGGAACCAAAGTGGATGCATTATTCTTAAGCTAATAAATATTAATCAATATCCATCTTCAGATATTTTCTAGATTAGGATTAGGAACTCAATTGTCTATTGTAAATTACGGCCTAAAAATTAGAACAAGAAGAAGAAGAAGAAAAAAAGAAGCAGCAGGAAACGTTGACTTGTTAAGATAATCATTCCATATAAACTGAACATATCGGTATCTTACGGTCACACAATACTCCTGCCACTTCTCTCCAATTTTGTCCAACAGCTGCTAATTTTGCTGTTTACATCTTCTTTCATTCCTGTATTTTCCGCCAATATTGATCCCTAGTACTTGAAAAATGAAATGAAATCTTTGAGTTTTACGTCCCACGGTTATGCCGGTTAGGCTAAAGGAGACGGTGATGATGAGAGATGAATGAAATGGTGGAATGAAGAAAGTGGGAAGAAACGGGAGAACCCCGAGAAAACCCACGCACACGGTGTTTGTCCACCACAAAGTTCAGTTGGTGGGGGCTGGGATCGAACCCGGGACCCGAAGCACCAGAGGTGAACGCTCTAGCACTGAGCCACCGCGGCCCCCCAAGTACTTGAATTTCCTCGTTATTACCAGTCGTATTCTTCTATTCTCGTATTCTTGTATTCTTGTATTACATTTCTTTCCGAAAGCACAATATAAATATTCTGTCTTGTTTCTTTTTTTTTACTAATTCAAGTCCAGTGTTCTCCAATGCTTCTATCCTGGCATCTAATTTCTCTTCCATGGTCTCACTCAGCAGCCCGATGTCAGCCGATTCCAAGGTGCTAACTCTTGGATATCCTTTGTAACTTCGTCCATCATAATAGCAGAAAGGTGCGGGGTAACACTAGGTCCCACATGAAGTACCACTTTAACTGTGAACTCTTCTGTTATTGCACACGCGCTCTTCACTTCTGTCCTACATACACACACACCTTTCTTCATGGACACCAAATGAGATCCCGTGGCACTTAATAATAATAATAATAATAATAATAATAATAATAATAATAATAATAATAATAATAATAATAATAATAAATTTATTACAAACTGGAAATTACTTATGGAAGTCGCTGATAACAGGATGTAATGAAAGGAGGCCTTGATATAAATACGAGGAGAAGTCAAAAAGTAAAGGGACTTGCAATTCTCGCACTAGGATTTGGTAACACTGCTAGTATCCAACGCTTAATTAGCGTCGTCTGCAACATTTCTATGCAACATGTAACCCTTACTCCCGCGTTAGTCGTTGGAGTGTAGCAGACCGTTAAACATGGCAGCTCCATTGTCGATCTGCACCAAGGAGGAGATGAGGGTAGTGATTCGCTTTTTGTTTGCCGACGGTGTTAAAACCTGCGGAAATTATTTGTCGAATGTAAGCGCCGTATGGTGACAGCTGTTTAACGCGAAGGAAGATCTACGAATGGTTTCAAAGAGGAAAGAACTTTTTTATGTGACGAGGAAAGATCGGGCAGGCCATCGACGTCAACAACTGAGGACAATTTGAAAGTCATTGAGGGTATAGTGATGGAAAATGAGCATGGTTTGGGAACACTCATCATCACCCAGAAATTAAGAAATTTAAACGTCAACCATCAGCTAGTCATTGATGCGGTGCAAAATTGGTTACAAGTTCAACCGATAAACGTTTTCTCCGACTGAATCAAGGAACTTCTGAAAGTTGGGAAAAGTGCCTTGAAGTGCAGGAAGATTATGTAGAAAAATAATGTATGTTTCAGTTTTGTATCATTAGAATAAATGTACCTTTTTCTCAAAAGCCTCTTTACTTTTTGACTTCTGCTCGTAGTTTGAAAAGCCCGTTGTATAGTATAGCCAAGACATTTCGGTAATTGATTCAAATGTAGTTAGAACATTGCGAAGTGGAAGCAAATGCCAACTGTCTTCCGACAGTAGAAGGAGCAAGTAAGATAATTCCAAGATGCGTTTTATTCTTGCTGTACTGTACTGTGGGGTTACAACCACAGTTATTTGCTCTATTATCAGTTCTTTACTGAAAGAATGTGGGGATAGCACTTCGCATGGCAAGAGAGAAAGTACGTGGGGATCTGAGCAGTACAGCGCTGAAGTAATTAATTGGGGATGAGCGAAATGAAATGCATGTTTTCTAATAGAAGAAATCACAGAGACGCAAAGGTTAGGAAAGGAAAAGGTTTACTGTACCTCAGCCATTTCGATGTGATGAGCCTCTTCAAATATTGGGTGAGGCCTTATCCTCCAATCCGTTGAGTGGTTCCGTCTGGTATCGATCTTGGACCTCACGTTCGAGAGTGAAGAACCTCTCGATCTCAGGGCAACAGCTCCCAGATGTCCTGGCCTCTTTAGAATGACACCTCTGTCATGCAATGGATGGTGAGGGCCCAGGCGTGCCGACCGTCTCTCAATTGCTGCTACGACGACTCTTCTGAATAGGGTCCAAAGTGTATTTCTGGCGGCTCCTGTCACACTTCTCCCCTCGAGGGTTCCGTGTCCCCTGGTTTTGTTCTACTTCCTAGCTTTCGCTTCTTCCTGGTGTTCCGCACGTGGATGACTAGCTCATCATAATTATCTTGGTCAATAGGGAAGTTTAATTGCTGAAACGGCGTGGCTGAGTTTGTTTTGGTGAAGTTACGGAAACTAGGAAGAGAATGGTAAGCATGAATTTGTATTGGGATGAGGTGACAACATAGGGAAGTCTCTTCTTTATTATTTAATAATTACAATTTCTTGTTTGAAGAACAATAACAACATACAGGGAGAATTCAAAATAGGCGCTAGGCCTGATATCCTCTACACTCCCTGCTCTATTTCTCCACGACGATTTTGAAAAAAATTCGGAGTGTTCTCCTGGAGAAGAGTGTTGATGACCCAAAGATGCTGTAGTAATTCTCCAATGTCCTTAAGATGGCGGTCAGGTATGAATTAATTATAATATGTTGTCGAAGGTTGCCCTCTGGCGGACGCTCCCATTACTACGTAGAAACTGAAGATGTAGAAGGATAGAATTCAAGGTTGCGCTGATTCAGATTTTTTTTTTTTTACATGAAAGAAAAATAAAACGAATTAGTTTATAGTACATCAGGAAGTGTGGTGTTATGCAATCTTGATGGGAGGTAAGTGTAATAATTTTAATATGGGATTATTAATATAGATTATGGCTGAGATACCAGTGAGGGGTTAAGTGGGAAGGAAAAAAATGACATTTGAAAGAAAAATTAATTGTAACTTGTTTATATACAATAATTATATGATTCCTTAACCAAATTGTGATATATAAAATAAATATATGAATATATGTAATATAATAAGATAAATTATAAATAATAAATAACATATAAGATAAATAATATATATATTGTAAATATGCAAAGTAAAATCTCTCTAAGTTTAAATATTCGTAAAAGTTTGTGTTAGTTAAAATTGATATTCGTGGGAGTGTTAGAATATGGGAGGATACAATTAGATTAACTAATTTGGTTAGTAGCATTTCCTCTACTAAGTGCCTGAAAAGTCCGATATACCGCGGACTACTCGGTAACGGTATATGAAGAGTAGCACTATTCCAGATTAGTTAAATGACTGGGATACCACGAGATAAAATACGTTACACATAAGGGATATAATTGTTTAAATACGATGCTGAGATATTTCTCGGAGTGAGTTCTAGCGTGGAGTGATGCAAGTCCTCGCATGTTTCTGTCGAGGCGTTGTTTCTAGCAGTAGCAGGCAAAAATCTTGGAAAAGTACGACGAAGAGATGATGGTTTCTTTTGTAATAATCGGAAGATTTTTATTAACACAAATAACATGAGAACTAGGGTTATAAAGATGAGCAGGTCAGTAATTCCTAAAAAGCTTTGAATCGGTGAATAGAAATGATGACTATTTCTACAATGAAATATAGATTTGAAGCAGCATTCCTGTGTTTACTTCTTAACTTCATGGTGAAGAGCTATGAGCAATAATAAAACAATATTAAAATTATCTACTATATACAGCACTAGAAACATTTGAGTGCTTCTTTCCCTTATTTTTCATCTAATATGTACATATATTTTTTTTTTTAATTATTTATTTCCATGTTACTTGAAGGCTCACTGACAGTGAAAAAAAACGACCAACAAAAAGGTCAGGAAAGAATATGAAACATATTCAAAGAACACTTGCCATGCAACCCACTACTCATACACAATAAATAATACTCAAAATAAAAGGATTATGAAAATATCCCACAGAAACTAAAAAGTAGTTTCAAAATTATCAAAAATAGAGTATCAATACTTCACTATACATTACTAACGTATCGTAATAATAAGATTAGCTTATTTACTCATATGCTCAAGCTCACTTTTTTTTTTTTTTTTTTTTTTTTTTTTACACCACAGGAAAATATTCATGCATCAAATGTTCATAGATTCGTTTATTCTGTACATCGTAAACACAAAATATAATTTTATCTATGGAATCCAAATTTTCCTCCAAGAAATTTCTCACAGTTCTTAAGGCTATGTGACATGCTGGTGTTTTAGGATATAAAAATGCACCTGTTGAAATGGTGGGCAATGCAACTGTACGAAAATCATTGTTTAAAACACTAAATAAGATTTTCTCGTAACAAGACTGTAATGATTTGCTATTTTCACCTTTAGGTCCACAAGTGTGTATTACGTGTTTAGCTGGAAGATTGAAACCTTCTGTAATTATGCACGAACCTTCTTTTAATTTCCCAATGCGTGCACATTCTTGAGTTAATTGTGGCCCTGCTGCTAAGTGTATTGCCCTGTCTGCGCCCCCTATGGGTAATAAATCCGTGTTGCTAGGGTTTACAATGGCATCACCCTGGAGTTCTACAATGCTTCCATGGTATAAAGCTACTTTAGAATTGATTTCAGTGTTTACACCAAATTTTGAAGGAACTTTAGGTGCATTATGTAGCGTACGTCTGGCTGTGACATCCCACGCCGGTAAATGGAGCATAGAAATGGCATTAACGATATTGAGGCACGTGTAATTGTCAGTTTGATCATCTTTTTCTTCCTTTCCCTCTTTCCTTCCAGTGAATTCAATAATAAATCTAGATGTTGGTAAGCCTGTTTCCTCTTCATAATTCCGTGGAGACAGCTGATTCCGTCCCTCCTCATCTTCTGTGCAGTTCTCCTCAGGGGGTACGTTCTCTCCTTGAATAGCTGAGTCTCTGGCTTCAATATCGTCACTGGTGGGAGGCTTCTTGCGTTGATGGTCGTGATTTCCTAACTCGTCCATAGGCGACGGAGGGTAATATTTCTTAAGACGGTCAACCGTAATGGAGTCTATTTTCTGTCTTCCTGTGCCAGTAGTGAATTTAACGAAGTAACTATTTTCGTTATTCTTGCCCTGTATCTCACCTGGTCCAATGTATTTCCCAGTGAAAGCACGTGTCTGGCCCCGTTTCATATTATCTACATATATCCAAACAAGATCTCCCTTCTGAAATTGCACTTGTTTATGACGCTTGTCATATGATTTCGCAGAAGTTTGGAACCTTTTGAATAATTTTTCAGCAGCCTGCTCTCGAATATCATTAAGATGAGATAGTCTGACTGCGTTGTCTTGAAATTGACACTGTGTGTCAAACATAGCTTGATGTATTAACCTTGGTTTGAAACCATGAAGTAATTCAAAACTGGAGTGTCCCATACTTGTGTTAATAGAAATATTATGGCTGAATGTAACCTTGGGAAGTAACTCCACCCAGTTTCCTGAATTATCTGGGTCAATATTGAGCTTCAATTTTTGTTCCAAATTACGTATTGTTACCTCAGCAAGCCCAATAGAAAAATGTGCTTTCACGTCTGCAAATTTCAACGTAACACCACAAATATTGCACAATTCCTTAAATATGGCGCTTGTAAAAGCAGCTGCCCTGTCTAGGCAGAGTTCATAAAATAACCCATATTTTAAAATGACGTCATTAAAAAGGAATGATGCCAAAGTATTGGCAGTGGTGTCTGGAATACTAGCTGTTATACAAAATCTTGTGGCTTCATCCACACAGACTACAAAATATTTGTGTTTCAAAATATTGTTAGTGCAATAAGGCCCAGCTACGTCCAAATAAAGCCGGTAAAAGGGCATAACACTAGGGTGAGTTTGCAGCTTACCATAACTCAAACCAACTCTTTTCTTTAACATTTGGCAGTGAAGACATTCTCTACAGCGTCTATATACAAAACGTTTCATGTCAGGAAAATATACACTGTTAACTAATAATTTATATGTTTTACTAAAAGCAGAGTGATTGGCTCCCAAAATCTCCTCATGACACTTCTTAAAAACTGTTTCCCGCAATGACAAAGGAATGGCAAGCAAGTAGTTCATACCCATAGGTGTTTTGTTTTTTCTGTAAAGAATATTATTGCGCAATTCATAACAGGAAGCTTGTCTTTCATACTGATTGTCTTTAGATTTGCCCTCAAGCCAGTCAATAATGTGCTTAAGAACATTATCTTTTCTCTGAGCTTCGCTAATATTAATATCGGTATTATCTTCTAGAAAAAAAACACAGGGGTCCTCTGAACTTAACTTTTCATCTTCGAGATCTCTTTTATTGGAAGCAAAACGACTGATATTATCGGCTTCTATATTGGCGGTTCCTGACACATGGGATATTGTAAAGTCAAATTGCTCCAGTTGAGAAAGCCACCGAGCTAGCTTGCCACTAACATTTTTAGATTGTTTGAGAAATGTGATCGCTCTACAGTCTGTTTTTAGAAAAAAATGTCTTCCGATGAGCCAGTAACGAAAAGAACGTAGTGCATATAGCACCCCAAGAAGCTCAATCTCATATATTGAGTAATTTTTTTTCTGTGGCGTTTAGAGACCGGGAACAATACCCAATAGGAACTAATTCACTGTTAGGGTTATCATCAATTGGTTGCTTAGCAACCGCCCCCACCCCAGATTTACATCCATCCGTGTACAAAAATAATGGTCTGTTGGGGTGATAGTTCATTAAAGTTGGTGAATTTATGATTGCTTCTTTGAGTTTTTCAAAAGCATCCTGTTGTGGCTTTTTCCAGCTATATTTAGCATCACGCTTAAGTAATTGTAAGAGAGGAGCTGAAATTTCACTGAAATTCTTTACAAAGCGTCTCACAAAACTACAAGTGCCGAAAAATGACTTGAGTTGTTTCTTAGTTTTAGGACGTTTGTAACATTTTATAGTGTCAATTACTTTGTCAGACACAGAAATACCATATTTATTCACTTTATGTCCAAGAACAACTACAGAAGTCTGTGCAAACTTGGTTTTCTTTGGAGACAATTTTAAACCTCGCTTGCGAAAAGCATCAAAAAGTAATGTGCATAATTCTAACATTTCCGGTATGGTGTCAGCTACTATAAAATAGTCATCTAGATAATTCAATATATGGGGCGATGGAATATCGGCTAATGTCAGTTTTATGAGCCGGTTCAACGCCGCAGAAGAACAAAGTAATCCCTGGGGAACCACATTATAATGAAAGGAACCCTCTCCCGGAACAGAGAATGCTGTGATTGGTTTGCTATCTTCTGTAATGCGGATTTGGAAGAAGGCATCTTTTTGGTCACACATTGTAATGTATTTCTTTCCAGAAACACGATTTAACACGTCCTCCATGCTAGGAATCGGAAAGGAATCCACCTTACAGTTTACATTTACAGCCCGAAAATCAGAAACAAAACGATAATCACCTGTTCGTTTTTTAACTAATAGAATGGGTGAGTTCCATGGGGATATAGTTCTCGAAATGATCCCTCTTTGTAATAAATTATCCAGCTGTTTTTTAACTACAGCGCGCAAATGGTACGGTATAGGTAGGGCTGGTTTACAAATGGGCGTGTGGTCTTTGAGCTGGATCTGATATTCATAATCCTTAGCAAAAGAAAAATCTTGATCGTGCCACATAAAAATATCACTATAACGATAAGCGAGATCATAAAATTTCTCTTTATCACTTTCAGAAAGTTCGGGGTTAACCTGAATTTGTGACCTGTCAAACAGTTTTCTTTTTTCTAAAATTTCCGGTGACAATTCCTCCTGAATTTGACCTACTAGATAAGCAGAGTCTTCCTCTGATATTTCTTCAAATTCTTCGGCTAACCCTATTTCTTGACCCTCGTTTAACGTTATGTCATTAATAGTAGGATTCGTAATCCATACACAAGGCTGAGATGGTGACAACACACAAAAAGGAATAAAAATTTCTAATTTATTCTGCAAAGAAATATTTGGCACTAAAAGATTCTTATCCCCTCCTATGTCGTAACGTTTAGTGAGAGAAACTCGAGTATGTGTTTTCGCTGGAAGCACTATTCGTTCAGAAAGTGTGTAGACAGCTTTAGAAAGAGACGCTAATTTCTCTTTTAAAGTTTCAGAAATTACACCCTCATTGTTATTACGTGGAAGCTGGTTTACAGGTGGTTTCCCAAATCTATTAACTGAAAAAATATTGTTTTGAAAATCCAGGAAAACATTATGGGATGTTAAGAAATCCTGACCAAGCAAGGGCTTAAATGGAAACCGAGGAATTATTCTGAACGGATGCGTAAAGCTCTTTTTTCCTATGAAGAAACGCAAAAAAACAATATGAGATACTTCAATTGTGTTGCCCGTCACTCCCTTTAATTTTGTAGTAATTGCTATTTTCTTTGCTCCTTTAGGAACTAAATTTTCAGGGAGACAAGAAACTTGTGATCCTGAGTCGATTAACAATGGAGTGTACACGCTCCCTGCTCTAATATTAATGTATGGGAGTTCTGATTCCTTGAATATAGGGACTTGTAACACAGAATGACGAATAGTTGTGTCCCGACCAACTATTCCGTTTCTTCGTTTAAAAATGCGCGACAATCTCGGGCTATATGATTTAATCCTTGGCAGCGCCAACAGACAATAGGAGAACGTGGTGGTTTAGAAGTTCCCACAGCGGGGCTTGAACCCTGGTCACTCGAGTTATTGTCAATCGCGTTACCCCTGTCACTATTACTCCCTTGATTTTGAGCATAATTGTTGTAGTAGCGAACTTGGTTTCCCCCTCTACCTCGGCCTCTTCTTCCTCTGTTATTACCACGAAAAGATGAACTTGCATTTCCTGTGTTTGTCGATTGACCTTGATTTGCAGTGAGAGACGTAATATTTAAAGAAAGTTTCTCTAACTGTTGCTGTATTTGCTGCAGTGCATTGGAGTCAGGGACCTGAGAGTTTACATGCGCGTCAGCATTTTTGAGCAGAAATTTTCTCAACAGCTCTGGACTGTGTGGTAGGCTGAGAGCAAGAATGCATATTCATCGGGTCAACATTCGTATTACTAGAAACTAATGAAGACTGCAATATTGACGAATTGCGCTTAATGTATTTCTCGATGGTTTTCCGTTCTAATAAGATCTTTGTTTTTTCCTCGGTTATTAAGTCTGATATCAGTTTTTCAACTGAATCATATTCCTTGCGAATAACGGCCCTAAAATAATCAGGTTGCAAACCTTCTATGATTAATTGTGTTTGTTTCGCTGGGGGGGCTTGAGGGTCTACCCTCAAAATGAGGTTGAGTTTAGAATAAACATAATCAGATATGCTTTCAGTTTCTCCTTGCTCGCGAGCACGCATTTCACTTTCTGTCAACTGAGGCATGGTGTTGCTCCCAAAAGCTTCTATTAATTTCGCTTTGAACTCGTCGTAAGTCCAATTAGCAAATTCGGGTTTTTTGGAAGTATTGTCCATCCAAAATTCAGCCGGACCTTTCATCAATGTACATAGGATTAGCTTTTTTCTTATGCCTGTCCAATTATTGATGGAGGCAATAGCCTCGTATTTCTGCAAATACCGCGTGATGTCTTCTCCTAATTTAGCATAAAATGGTTCGGGCCTTACTATCGTATGAATCGAGGTCAATGAACCTTCTACATTCTCACTATTATTCTGGGCCATGTTTAAACTGTCCGGTGTGAAAGAATAAGAAATACTTGAAACTGGGGTAGATAAATGCAAATTGTCTTTAAGATTGGTATAAAAATTTCTAGTAACTGGAATGGCAATCGGTGATGAACAAATTATGGGTTCAAAGTACTGCGTAGTGGAAATATCGTTTAGATCATCAAAAGGTTGTAGATACTGTTCAGCTAATAATCGAAACATGCAGAAAATGCTAAGTAAACATGCATATAAAATCAGTGTCAACACAACATACTTAAAGTTAAAATAAACCCAATCTTTGCGTCAATTCAAAAAAAAATAATAATAATAAATAATAAGAAAGACATGGTTTGATGTAACAGAATTGTAATAAAAAATGATACGATAAAAATCGATGGATTGACGTTAATTTAAAAGTCTTATGGTTCGGAATTTATAATAACAATGTCTCACAGAAGCTGCATTTCTATATTAGGAGAAAAAAATTTCCTAAATGCTAGGCAAAGGCCTCAAAAATCTTCACAAAGTGAAGGACCACATCTCCACCATCTTGCTGTACTGTACTGTGGGGTTACAACCACAGTTATTTGCTCTATTATCAGTTCTTTACTGAAAGAATGTGGGGATAGCACTTCGCATGGCAAGAGAGAAAGTACGTGGGGATCTGAGCAGTACAGCGCTGAAGTAATTAATTGGGGATGAGCGAAATGAAATGCATGTTTTCTAATAGAAGAAATCACAGAGACGCAAAGGTTAGGAAAGGAAAAGGTTTACTGTACCTCAGCCATTTCGATGTGATGAGCCTCTTCAAATATTGGGTGAGGCCTTATCCTCCAATCCGTTGAGTGGTTCCGTCTGGTATCGATCTTGGACCTCACGTTCGAGAGTGAAGAACCTCTCGATCTCAGGGCAACAGCTCCCAGATGTCCTGGCCTCTTTAGAATGACACCTCTGTCATGCAATGGATGGTGAGGGCCCAGGCGTGCCGACCGTCTCTCAATTGCTGCTACGACGACTCTTCTGAATAGGGTCCAAAGTGTATTTCTGGCGGCTCCTGTCACACTTCTCCCCTCGAGGGTTCCGTGTCCCCTGGTTTTGTTCTACTTCCTAGCTTTCGCTTCTTCCTGGTGTTCCGCACGTGGATGACTAGCTCATCATAATTATCTTGGTCAATAGGGAAGTTTAATTGCTGAAACGGCGTGGCTGAGTTTGTTTTGGTGAAGTTACGGAAACTAGGAAGAGAATGGTAAGCATGAATTTGTATTGGGATGAGGTGACAACATAGGGAAGTCTCTTCTTTATTATTTAATAATTACAATTTCTTGTTTGAAGAACAATAACAACATACAGGGAGAATTCAAAATAGGCGCTAGGCCTGATATCCTCTACATTATTATTCATCTTTGCACCTACACTTAAAACTTCCACTACTGAACAGAACAATAATTCACAGTGAACATTGGAGAATAATTCTTTCATCTAATAAATATTAAGATTTTTTTGTCTTTAAATCTATGTTGAAGCAATGTTAATCCTGACATTGATACAAAAGTGTGACAACAGATAAGTTCTTGAGAATTCATTTAATTTGTTGGCGTGAAATTTTGTTCTACTGAAATAAGTTTTGGAGGTCCATAAACTTTCGTTATATTGACATTTCGCTGTATGAGTTGAGTTGATTTTGAGTTTAACGTGCCTTTCAGCAGTGAGGCTACATGAGACAGAACCTACTGATTAAGGTGGAATCCGAACCATATGATCTCCCGCCGGGAATCGAATCTTAGTCTCCTAGGCCAAAGGCGCGTACGCTAACCGCTCACCCACGAAGGAGCTCGCTGTATTTTTATAAATGCTGCAGAATTTGAAATATCATTGTAGTGTTGATCTCATATTACTTTGATTTCCTGTAATATTATACTTCAATACGCTTACAGTTTTGATATTCACAATCGGATATTAGTATTTTGCAACTCTTTGATGGGATTTTTTTGGCCCCTTTACAATTTCTGCAATTTTCCATTTAGCTTTGTACACACTTTAATATCCTTTTTCAAGTGGATTCCTTTCAGCTTCCTCAGTTACTCTGTCTTTGTTTACATTTTCATCTTTTCGTCCCAATTCTGAAAAATGAAGAAAATATATTCTTTCTCCAGAAGGGCTTTTGCGATGACCATTGAAGAGTTGGCAACTTATTGGCCAATTTCCTTTTACCGTCTCCTCTGACATCACTGAACCAAAGACCCTGAGAGCCAGATATCCGGAAAGAAACAAAAACCTCCGTGAAAAGCGTTTGACGTCTCAAGGATGGTTCTTTGTAACGAAGCAAGTGGTGCTTTGATCTTTGCTTTCTTTCCTGCTTCAGCTCTTCAACGTCCAATAACTTCTCTGGTGCTTGGAAACTGTTTATTTTTCAAGCATGGTTCTAAGTGGAAGAAGGATTTACTTTTTCTTGGCACTTTTTTTTTTTTTGTAACCCCCAGGACACCTTTCTTCTTACTCATAGTTCTCAATGGACCTCATTATGAACGTGGAACTAGGAAACTCCGAGAAGTTTATTAGCAAGAAACGGAAAGAAGTGCTCGATAGTTTTCTTTTTCTTGTTTTAATGTTTCTAAGTTTTAACACCTGCAGATGCTGCGAAGTACTGTATAAATACAAAGTCGAGTGGAAGATTACAAATCTCCGACTTTGGGAACTTAAAATTTCTATCTTGTTTCTTTTTCTTTCCTCATAAATGAAAGAAAAAGGCAAGACCTTTATGACACCAGCTCAAAGTCTATCTTTGTTTCAGAAAGAACGATAATCTGAGGAAAGTTTTTTTTTTTTTTTTTTTTTTTACAGAATTAGCTTGATGGTATTGCGGATAGATACAATCCTGAGCCAGAGTAATTATAATTAGTATTGTTTGTATAAATCATCATCATCTTCACATTTATTCTGCCATTATAGACAGGTCACTTGCCGCAAATGAGAAACCTCCATGCTCCACAATGTGGTCGCTGGTTCATTTAATTAAAAGGATTATGAAGTAGTATTTGAAATTAAATGCTCCTGGGACCAACAAACTAACAAAGTGAAAATTTTACCCTTTGTCAGTCAAGGTAGCAAACAGCGGGAATCAGGGGCGTACGCAGGAATTTATTTCGGGAGGGGTCTAAAGCGTTTTGGGGGGTCCAAATACAATTTGAGGCTAAATTATATTCAAAATTTCTAAAATTGCTTCTAAAAGTAGACTACATTTACAAAAAAGTCGGGATTTCGGGGGGGGGGGGGGGTCGGACACCTAGGACCTATCACCTGCGTACGCCCCTGGCAGGAATGTGCTTCCTCGTAACTTGCTCAGAAAACCAGATAAACCACCTGCACTGAAAGCTAACAATTAACAGTATTCAACAGTGAACTAAGTGGATGAGTCAAAACCACTGAATTAAAAATCGTAATATTTATTAGGCAGAGACCCAATACTTATTTATACGTACAAAGTATATTACAGTATAAAGATTGATTAAATATTCATCCACAATTCTTATCAAGCAGTGAAACACGTGTTTCTCCTTCTTTCTTCATCACGTTGAGAGACCACTACTTGCTCCTTCTGTCGTCGAATTCCAAGTAAACGAGTCGCTCCTGCTCTTTGTAGGTTATAGCTGCTTCGTAGACTCGTCGACTGGATAGCAGTGTTGCCAGTCTTTAATGTGAAGTCACGTGAGTGGCTGCGTGTACGTCACTTGGCGAGTTCTGTGGGAGAGCTACCACAACGATCTTCCGGAACCTCATGGTCTTCACGTACAAATTTTCTGTTTTGATCTCGTCTATTAATTATAGTCTCCTTCTTCCCTCCCTCTTTTCCCTGCCCCCATATTTTCTAGCAGTTCCTTCTTAACAAACGTGTCAACCAGTCTCTTCCCCTCTTCTCAATAATAACTAAAAGTGTTCTTTTCTCCCCGTGGTAGATATGAAAGATAGGCGAAACTAACTATTGTGATGCTTTTAATCAGTAACGGATCCTCATAGAAGTCACATCTGTAAAAGTTACACTATGTTTTTCTTCACCACAAGCTAAGGGAAAAAACTTATTAAAGTCCTAATTCTTGTCTACAGAATTAGAATATTAAGTAAGTTCTCTTCCTTTAGGTTATACTGCTGTGACTTCCTTCACGAACTATAGGATAAAAACTATAAAAGATAGTAAGAAATAGTTTCTAATATGAATCCAGCGTCCTCATAAATAAGTTTCATCTCAGTTCTTATTCTTGTATTGAAAGCGGAAGTACTGAAAATTAATACAACTATCAGTTTTTGTATTGGTTCTTCTTGCAACATCCCTTCATATTTACAAACAACATCATATGCTTCAGCACAAGGACCGCCAAGCAGCCGACGAACGCGATCTCCGAAGAAATACAAGAAAGACACGAAGAGTCATGAAGAGGACCCCTACAACCCCTCCACGGGCTCCGCCTCCAAAACTGGCTATAAAAGAAGATGTTAGTCTCCAACTGATCGCACAATACCTTTCTTTCCGAGCTATTCTTTGGGTGGGAGAGAGTTGCTTTACTATATATTACACTATTTATTAATAATCATAACATAGCGAGAAACAGTTTTTGGTATGAATTCAATGTCCAAGGAAGAAGTTTTTTCTCTGATCATATTCCTGTATTACAACCGGATGTTATAAACCTACTACTTCCGGTTTTGGTATTGAATTTGCAAGTTTGAAAGTCTATTCAATATAAGGAGAAAATAGCAGTGTGTCACTATGTCAAACTTAGTGAAATTGTGACAGACGTATATAACCAGAGCAGTAAGATCAGGGTTGGGATGGAATAGAGATAACTTTGGAAGGAAAGCAATGACGGATCTAGCCTGGGGTCGAGGACCTAGTTTTTGAGCGACGAAAATGATTGAACTATTATATATATTGTAAGGATTCCCACCTTCAGCGCAAGCACATGTCACCACAACATGCGCTACTGTTTAACAACACCATAAGCAGACGAGAAACTACAACCAGGAATACACGAAACCAAAACGATGGAGTACGAGGAGGAACGACCCACCAGGAGACCAACTATAAAAGCGGAGCCCGAAGAAGAACCAATTATCAGTGCCCGAAGAAGAACCAATTATGACCGCTGATCAAGTAACCCACACCAGCTCCCGAGGTCACTTTGGACTAAAGAGTTCACCTATACCTAAACCCGAAGTCGCCTTGGACTAAGGAATCCTAACAACATCTAAGCCTCGCGAAGCTGCATTGGGCTGAGGTTTTCCTGCAAGTATTCACCTAAATTTCCACGGATATTCTGGAGGCTGCAATGAGCTCAAGGGGCACCGTGCAAAAACACCTTTCTCCTTAATTTTGGTCGGTCATAAGAAAAGACACTATTAGATTATTCTTGGTAAATTCAAAGTTATTTGGATTTTGATTTTGTACTAAAATTTGTGAAGGGAAAAACACTCGGACGTTTATTGACTCTACCTCAAAAGACATTACAATATATATATATATATATATATATATATATATATATATATATATATATATATATATATATATATATATATATATATACATGTGTGTGTGTGTGTGTGTAGAGAGAGAGAGAGAGATATTAAAGTTTATATTAAGTGTTACATTTTCATTATTAGAAAATTTTTCGGATATTAGACATAGTTTTGTTGCAGTTTTTCTGTTATACAATATTTAAAACAATACACTAAATCCACAATTTCAACGTCCAACCTATCCATAATGTCCATTGGGAGAGAGTGTTAGCTTGGAAACTTCTGCAGGACCCATGAAAAATTTTGAACTCATAATATACCTATCATACTTTCAGCTCTGGTTGGCGCTCCTAGTTTTTACCTTCCCCGTCCGCCACTGCGGGGAAGGCTAACTTAATGTCACCTTATATACAGAGTTTGTACTCCTTAAGTTCACCTTATATTCAGAGTTTGTATTACTTAAATCCTATTTCGAATTGCCAAATACGATTTTTTTTAACGAACTACATAGAAACAATAAAAATTGAAATAGCACCGTTTTTTTTTTTTTTTTTTTTTGTGAGTTTAACAACGCCTGAAGATTAAAAATCCATTTCAAAATGAGTACGTACTTCTATAAATGGAAAATAAACATGCCTCTCTGAAAAAAAGACAAAAGACCGTGATATTTATATAAAAAAAAGAAAAAAAGGAAATGAAACAGGAACAAATAAAATACTGCTTCCATCAAAAGCACTTGAATTCCTGAAAAGAAAAAAAAAAAACTAAATTCATATCTTCTTGAGATTTGCAATGAATCGTTGTCTAATTAATAACAAACCAAATTTTAACGATTACAGAGCAGTAAAAATATTAAAAAGAAGAAAAAAAGATTAGTATTTTCTCAGAGAAACAATGGCGCCCTTCAAACACTAAAATTTTAAATTAAAGTTTCCATTTCTTTTAAACCCACAACCAATTCTGAACTTTATTTTATTTCTAGCGTCAATTAAACGCTTCGCTGAGTTAAAACAAAAAATCCACCAGTTGTTGAGTTGACTTTGAGTTTAACGTCCCGTTTAGCAGCGGGGCTACATGAGACGTGAACCTGCTGATTAACGTAGAATTCGAACAGCATGAGCTCCCACCGGGAATCGAACCCGGGACTCCGATGCCAAAGGTACGTACGCTAACCACTTAGCCGTGAAGGAACTCCGAGAAGAAATATCAGTAATATGTTAGTCAGTTATTTTTTAATATTACTGAAGCGCTCTCTAATAGACGAGTTTTTTTTTTTTTTTTTGTCTTGCATTCTTGAACCAGAACATATAAATTTTCGGGATTTCCAACTCGAGACATTGCCACATAAAATTGGCCGTATGAGAAGCAAAGGGTTCTCTCCCCCCTCTTCCAAGTTGAGGAGCTGAATTTGCATTGAAACAGCATCGGAAGTGTCACTATTCATCTCAGCGATCCCGAAAACTATGTATTTGACGCTAATATCGGCAATTTCCGATCATATATATATATATAACTAACTCTATGGCCTATGGAACCCGGAGGTTCAGTGCCGCGTTCACAAAAGCTCTCCACTGACTTCTATCCTTAGCTAATTGCATCCAGTTTCTACTTTGTATTCCTATCTCTGCGAGATCCATCTTAATATTGTCCTCCCATCTGCGCCTAGGTCTTCCTAATGGTCGTTTTCCTATGGGTCTACCAGTCAAGACTTTGAAAGCGTTTCTACCTTCTTCCATTCTAGCTACATTACCTGCCCACCTAAGCCTCCTAGACTTGACGACCATAACAATGTTGGGTAAACCGTATAAACTATGTAGTTTCTCGTTATGAAGCTTCCGCCATTCCCCATTCTCGTTCCTCTTGGGTCCGAATATTCTTCTCAGGATCCTGTTCTCAAATACTTTCAGTCTATGTTCTTCCCTCAGAGTAAGCGACCATGTTTCACAACCATACAGAACAACAGGCATGATTATCGTTTTATATATTTTAAGCTTCAAATTCCTCGACAGAATTCGCGACGACAAGATATATATCCTTCCCCTAAGTTGCACATTCAAAGTTAAGTGACAAAAAACATGTCAGGTCCGAAACCTCATCTATGTTGAAAATTTGATCGAGATTGGTCAGGTAGTACAAGAGTTGCTAAGAGGCCTGATAACTGGGAAATTAAAACACCGCTAATTTTACAGTAATTATGTAATATCTTCAAATAGATAAAAGATAATCGAAATGTGGAACAAGAGCGCCCTAGACAATATTATTTTGTATGAGGTACCGTTACCACGAGTTACCTAGTAGCTTTCCGACGGCATCCATTTATAAACGCGAAAATAAATGCCGATTTTCTAAATGGCTGGAAATCGAAAACAGATAAGTGCGTCGTGATAACGGTATCACATGCAAAATAATATGATCTAGCAAGCTCTTGTTCCACTTTTCGATTATCTTTTATCTATTTGAAGATATCACATTATTACCGTTAAATTAACAGTATTTTAATTTCGCCGTGATAAGGCCTCTTAAATTTCAAACATAGTTTCATTTTATTTATGTAGATAGATTGTAACGAAATAATCTATAAAAATTTGATGACTTCTTATATTAAAAGAAATTATATGCAGATTATAAACAAAGAACTCAACATCTTAGGGGAGAAATTAAGTAGGTCACAGTAGGAGAGGTCAACACCAACTGGCCACTCCTAGCTACGGGCCTAAATTATATGTAGTTCTTGTACTCAAGAGTTATATCAAGATTTTTCTTATATTGAAAAACACATCACATTTTGCGCCTTGAAGAGACAAATAGTTTTCGTTTACTTCTGTCGAGAAAATAACGTACCTTGTTTGTCAGCAGTGGAAAATACGAGATGAATTCAACGTTTATTTTCTTCAGAGGAAGAGTGAAAAGAAACGCAAAAATCAGAAAATAAAATAAAATAAAAGAAGATGGGAAGAGGTGACATGTTGTATCTGAAGACAAGAAAAGAAACACGTCTAGAGTAGTAATGCATGCTGGGGCAGGTTTTCGAGATACTGAAGTGTATATTAAAAAAGAATAGGAAAAAAGTTTCGATTTTTTAAAAAGAAGATCTTCTTTTGAGCACGTTTTTCCTTTTTTTTATTTCGTTTTTTGATGTGACATCATCTTAGTTATTTTATTTTCTAGCAACAGCAAAGGGAAAATTAAAAAAAGAAAAACATCGGAAAGTGAAAACCCAAATTCTAGATAGTTGTAAATAGAAAGTTGATTTTTCGTTTTCTTTGGCAACTTTTGAGGATATTTTTCTTTCTTGGTTTCATGCCACGTGTGTGTGACTGTATGCGTGTGCCCTTTTCCTCCCCCACAGACACATAGTTTGAAGGTTGAAGAAGATAGGGAAGGGTGGGGTTGGGGAAGGAACATGCGTGTATGTCTGTTTGCCTATCTTCTACTTCGATTTCTACCCAACCAAACCAAACCTATCCAATAAATGTCTTTTCTCCTGGAGGACTGCTGAATTCTGTCTGCTCGAACGTGAATCACTGACAAAACATTCTTCCAGCTACATCGTGACACAGAGAAAACTCTCTCTTTCTACAGCGCTTACCGGTATTCTTTCCTGGAGAGAGAAAAAAATCTCCAGTTTCCACCTGAGGAATTCTTTAAACAATGCTGAAAAGCATCTTCTTTCTTCCACTCTTCTACAGAGTTCATCTTTAATAGGAAATCAAGGTAAGAAGAAAAAGTCTCTGAACACGCACCAAAACACACTTGTATACCTCCCACCTACATTTTGTATTAACAATGCCATTCAAGCTAGGCGAATTCCTCTTAATCTTAAAGGTTAAGGTGAAGTAAGTTATGCTTTTTTTTATATATCGTTTTTAGCTTCAAAAATCTACTTGGCAGAACTATGATAAATTTTCATTTGCAGGAATCGATTTTTTTTTTTTAACAGATATAAAGGACTCACGGAAAGAACCCGTTGACCAGTATTTTACAAAGTTTATAGGTGAGCTAAAATAAGACAGGAGCTTATTACGTTATTCACCTGCAAGCATAACTCTCTTTCTTAAATATCTCCGGAGTTACCATGCTGCTCCCGTCAATATTTCTTAAGTATTTAGGACCCAATTCTACCAACATACAGTGTAAGCCCTTCTCTGTTCCTTGGGTAATATCATTGCGAAACAATCTTTGTGTACCATTTTCAATTTTTTATAAACTGGATTCTGCTTAGCTGAGGCAGCCACCGTTAGTTGTATATTTAATAGAGAGCCATTCCTCAGTTTCTAGGCTCACATAATTTAATATTCAGGGGGTTATAGCGAAAATTTGAACCTTGATTTTAGCGGTTGTTTTAAAATTATTATTTCTAATGAAGTGTATTTGATGTAACTTTACGCCAAATGACGAATAATGAGATTAATAATCAGTACCTCAGAAAAACGTATTCAAAATGAATTTATAAAATTTTAGACAAGCAAAACAGAAAAAAGTTAACAATAGTTGCTTTTTGAATCAAAATATCCAACATATTTCAGGCAAAAAATTTTCTTGTACACCTTATATCTGGAGAACTACATATAGTTAGGGGCAGGAGTTTTTCGCAAGTTGCGAAATCGCGAAAGTTTTCCGTCGAAGCCGAGAGTTGGGTTTTCAATGAACTACGTCAGATTGAGTAAGGAAATAGGAATATTTTTGAACTCACGACAAAATGCGATAACTGACATTTTGAGCGAAATATGCCGCAAAACGCGACAAATAGCGAATTTTTTTTTTAAAAAAACGTAAAATTCAGTTGTTAAAATACAGAAATAAAAAGTACAGTTTTCCAAGCAATGTTTTCCTTTTGCAATTGGCAATGTTGATTACTACTATCGTTTCAAGTTCATAACTGATAGTTGTGGAATGTAGAACATTCAGTGTCGTGGTATTATTGTTTAAAAGATGCGGGGAAAAATCCCTTTTAAAGTTACATGCCTTGAGGAAAGAAAAACAGGAATTGAATGAAATGCACGAAAGCCTTGGAAAATTATTTATTCACTTATTTGTTGGATGCCTCTCAAATCCTGATATAAAGACTTCGTACAAACTTTTTGTTCACATGCCAGGATTTTCAAAGGAAATTGCAATATAGGAACCTTTGTATGGTTATTTCCATAAGAGTTTGAAGGAAGTTGTGATGCAGAGTCAAAATGGCAATATCAGTGTGATGGATATTGGACTTGCACAGAGAACCAAAAGGGAGGAAAATTTAAATTTCAGTAACTTATGTCTATTTGCAATATAACTTCCAATAACGAATACCGAGTGTGATTCTTTTTAAAATATAGTTTGATAATGGAAAGTTACAAATGAAAAGGGGGAAAAAATGCTGAAACGTGTAACATGCTGCATTTTTCATCAGAATAATAATTTGCAGACGAGCTATACAAGAAGATACTGCGCTAATGTATTTTATGTATGTTTCCCCTTTTTTTTTTTGCATGTATATGTGTTTCTGGTGTATAGCTAATACAATGTATGGTGTTTTGTGATGGCTAATCGTAAAGATACTGTACTAGTGTATTTTAAGTTTTTGGACTTGTAAAAGAAGAAAGAAGTAATTTGTTGTTAGTAACTGCATAACGAATAAGTTCAGTCTAATTAGTATTATTGTTTATTACTTATATTGGGCCTATATTAGAGTTTGTATAAAATGAAAATGAAATGAAGTTTTACGTCCCACGGTTATGCCGGTTAGGCTAAAGGAGACGGTGATGATGAGTGATGAATGAAATGGTGGAATGAAAAAGTGGGAGGAAACGGGAGAACCCCGAGAAAACCCACACACACGGTGTTTGTCCACCACAAAGTTCACTTGGTGGGGGTTGGGATCGAACCCGGGACCCCAAGCACCCGAGGTGAACGCTCTACCACTGAGCCACCGCGGCCCCTAGAGTTTGTATAATTTATATTAGAGTTTGTATATTAGAGCTTGTAAAATACTTTACTTATCGACAAAATGAGAAATTTAAGATTTCAAAATGCGGTAAAATGCAAAATTTTTAATTTCAAATGGAAATGTTTAACTTCAAACCACGAAAACTCCTGCCCCTACATATAGTGCAGCAAAACCAAAACTATCACTTAACTCAGTATGATGTGCTTATTCCGTAAAAAATACGAAAACTCGATTTAGGGGCAGTTCAAAAATTTTGTGGACTCTGACCCAAAATTTAAGTATTGGCCAAGGTCGCAATCTTGATCCATGTTTTGATCATTCCTAAAATTCTTGTTGATAAAAGAAATGCTACTTTATTGTTTTTGATTCAGATGTAACTTGTGTTGAGTATCTGTCTGTAATATGGCGATCTGTAAAGAATCTCTGAAATCGAGAATAACTCTATATTTGCTTATCGATATTTTGACAGGCGATCTTCTGCCTTCATCACTTTTCCGTTTGATATTGTGTCATGTAACAGGCGAAGGGCCCACGGAACTTCCTTGCTTTAGTCCCAGTAACTATTAAGACCGCCTATGCCTTACATCGGTGTTCTTCGTAAGTGTCTCATTGTCAATATTTGATAGTCTGACATTTGTATAGTCACTTGTTAGGTAGATCCATGTTACACGCATTGTCAGAACAAATTTCCAGTGGTCAAGAGCTAGATGGCGCTCCTGGAGTCTTCTACCCTTGCTCTTTCACTTCGCGAAATGACGTAGTGTTAAAGCACATACGCTATTCTTGCGGACAGTTTGCGTCTTCCATTTGTTATAGATTACACGATTCACTATTGATTGAGTCTCATGTATAATCGTTTCACCTTGACCATAACACCTGTGATGATAGAGTCTCCTGTCATCTTTTGATCTTGGCCATAACACACTGCGGTCAGATTGTCTCACAATCCGCCACATCTCTGATCTTCTTCAGCACAGGTCTTGTGAGTTTTACCGATGCCTTCTTTGGATGTAATTTCGTTGATATTGTAGGCTGAGATTGATGGTGTTGTGTATAGTGTTCAATTTATAGCACTACTAACTAATTCATACTCTTTTCACAAAAACACCAGGACAAACGAAATAATTTGAATAATTTTCTTCGACATAGGAGTACAGTTATCGAAAACTAAGCTCAAAATTCGTAAAATAAATACGAATTCGTGTATATTCGTTTTGACGTTGCGATAAAAGAACACACTATGTTGTTGCTGGATTCGCTTACTTGGTAATAATAAATTCGAGTCATCGTTTTTTTTTGTTTTGTATCACCAAGTTGTATTTCTCAGCTTCAATGTAACTGGCATTCGCATCTTCTCATGAAATAAGTCTCATAACTTTCATTTGGCCTGTTTGGGATCAACTTTGTTCATGCATACGAACATAGCTTTACTATGTTTGTACATAGTCACTATGAAAGTCCAAGTACTTTTGGTAGCGTGCCACAGCTTTCGTAGTCTCTCTCTGTAGAATGTGCCGCCTGAGACTTCAGCTAATCGAGAGCTTGATGTCTTGAGAACTTCACTGTCATTGAAACGTTGCAAATCGAGTCATTTTTGCAGGAGAAGGAAGAAAAATATAAAATAAAAAGGCGTTGTCATGAATCGGAAGAATTCTAGGCCGTAACATTTGTTCCTGGCGCCGGTTTTGGATAGCACGTCGCAGATCACTGTTGGTCCATAAATGGCACACGATTCCCGATGGATGTCAACTGCTTTCTGTTCTTTTGTTGTGAGAAATCGGATCACAGCCCTCATATCACATTTGCCAGGATTTTCTATTACGCCAGCCATTTCAACTTACTACTACTCACATATACTCAACTCCATTCTGAGAATTATACCAATGTTAGAAGCACAGAATAGTAGTGTGTGCTTCCGCGCAAGCGTAGCTTCGTCAGGGTTAGAAGTTCCACGTTTAAAAACCCGGCCGTTCTTTTTTTTTTTTTTTCGCCCGTAATATACGTTTCCACAAAGCCCACTTTTCATATTTTAAGATATTTTAACGTGCTATAGGTATCCGCGAAATGTGAAGAAAAGATATCTGATTCAGAAGATTAGTATTATAGGAGTATATATAATCAGCGAAGTGGACATTCGAAAACTAGTTACTTAGCAGATATCAATTTTCAGTGTAAATTGCTTGACGTTTCATCGTATAGGGAGGGGAAAAAGTAAGAAGGAAAGAAATGAAAATGGGAAGTGACAGTAAAGCGTCCAGGTGGGCACTATCTTGGGATGCAGTCGATATGGCGCCCAACTGGATCTCCACAGCAGTATTCCTCTTCTCTCCATCTCTTCTTAACATTTTCCAAATGTCATGAACATATTTCCCTGTATAGTATACGTACCTTCTCAAAGAGAACCTATGGTAGGTATTGTGTACTTTCGTCCTCAGATCACAGAATATTTCACACTGTCTTGTCGTTATACATTTTGCGTTATTGATTATAAAGTTTTATCATGTAATCACACATTAATTATGATGAATGACACGGACTATCTCCAAACGTTAAATGTTGAAGCTGTACTTGAATATATATTAATTTGTGTGATGTCATATTGAAATTGTTTCCAGAAAGATTATTATTATAGAGGGGAATACATTGTTACAAAGAATGATCTAATATCTGTGCTTTTTGTATTTTAATACTAATTAGTTACAATAGTTGTTGTTTTATAATCACTAATTTAAAAATAGTTTGCGATATTCTAGTTTTCACCCGAATTTCGTCGTTTTGAAGTTCAAAAGTTTGGTTAAAAATCAGGATAAATTTGTATTAATCATTGTGAAAAAGAGGCGAAATTTAAAAGTATGATCATATTTCCTTTTAACGATCAGTTCAATTCAGTTTAACAATAGAAACCTACATTACACAGATCTTTTATGTATGCTAATATTTTTCGTAGTACTTTTGTGTGTAATGCGAATAATGTAAATTCAGTTTATTTTATTGAACTTAATATTTCCAAATGTGCAGTTCAGTTAGCTAAAAGTTTCAGTTTCGAATTCGATGTGATCATTATTTAATTAAAGAAAATTATATATAAGAAATTAAACACAGATACGGGCTGGAAGCTGTTATGTATATTGCTGTTATAGTTTTTGTTTATTTATCGTGGTATCCGAAGAGTGAAGGAGGGGCAATTGGACCGGTGACCGAACCCGGGTGTTCGACTTACCATATCGGTACATTGATCTCTATCCTTGAGGTCGATATTCAATCATCCAAACCACAGAAGTACAAGTTATGTCTGTTATTCATGGGCAACACAGTGTCTACATATTAACTAACACCTATGAAGTTGAATTATATACTTACATCTAGTTCCTCGATTTTTCAACACATACCAAGTGTTTCAGATAAAACGTCCGATGCTTGTGAATTATAAACGGTTGGAAATGGAAGGATGAAGTAAGAAAATGAGATAGGAAAATGTCAGAGGATGCATTCAATGGAGTCTCCTGCCTGCCCTACAGGGTTTCTATCGAGAGACTCAGGGGAATATTTTAATTGTAAATATCAATGTATGTTCTTTTTCTGCATAATTGAAAAGATCGTAGAATAGGAAACACCTTTTGTAAGAAAAAGTTTTTCTTATGGGGCACCGTTTATGAAATAGCTATAATTTATTTGTAAGTTTTTGCAGTCAGATGGAACTCCAGTTAAATGGTGGCCATTTTATTTAACAAATTACATATCTGACACCATTTAAAATTAGACTGGCATCTCGGGCCGCCCACATGATAAGGGACCCTGTGCGGTAAGCAGAGAGCTCCATTCCATTCTTCCTCTGTCACTTTCCTATCTCGCTTCTGTTCTCTTTTTATTTTTACCCGTTTGTGATTCATGAGCACTGGACATTTTATGTAAAACACCCAGTATATAGTTATCATAATTATTATTATTTACGAATGCCAAAGTATCTTTTCCCTTTTAGGCTATTCGTGCGCTGTGCTTGAAATTTCCAAGGAAACATAGTGTGCTAATGAACTTCTTGTCAGCAATGTTACGTGATGAAGGAGGCCTAGAATATAAAGCATTAATCGCAGACACTATTATTACCATAATAGAAGAAAATCCAGAGGCTAAAGAAACAGGTTTGTAATCATAAAAGGTATTGAATCTAGACAAAGGATTATTACTCGCCTTCACTACTGAAATTAATATTCTTATTCTATAACTATTCTGTCAGACCTTATTCTCTGTATTTTTTAAATCGGTGTAACGTGGGTTCCTGTCACCACGGCATGGCGCGTCCTCAGGTTGCGGATCGAGGAGAAGGCCTCTAGATATAGAGGTTAGCTGCGAATATACTGAATAAGCAGTCGCGGACAGACTAGGAGTGGTCCTCCAGCTTGGGGGTTTGGGTAAGGCTAACACCCTCATCCTGTAAAAAAAGGTACTTGTTCAGAAACATTCACAAAAGCCTCGGACAAGGACTGATAACTTGGCACGACATCAGCAAAAGAAAATGGACATGAGATTTGGAACATGGAATATTAGAAGTCTTTATAGGGCAGGCGCGTTAAAATCTGTAACGAGTGAGTTAGAGAAATACAGGATGGACTTAGTAGGAGTTCAGGAAGTTAGGTGGGAAGGAAATGGATCTGAGAATTCCGGAAATTTTACGTTCTTTTACGGGGAAGGAAATAAAAATCACCAGTTAGGAACAGGGTTTTTCGTTCACAAACGAATATTACCAGCAATTAAACGGATTGAATTTGTTACTGACAGACTTTCTTTTATTACTCTTAAGGGACGGTGATGTGATATTATTGTTTTAAATGTACATGCTCCAACTGAAGATAAGGATGACGATATAAAAGATAGTTTTTACGAAGAACTGGAACGGATATTTGACCAACTCCCGCGATACCATATGAAGATTCTATTAGGGGATTTCAATGCGAAGGTAGGACGAGAGGATATTTTCAAACCGATTATAGGGAACGAAAGTTTGCATAAGGAAAGTAATGACAACGGTGTTAGACTCGTGAACTTTGCAACATCCAAAAACCTAATCGTGAAGAGTACAAAATTCCCACATCGCGACGTTCATAAATACACTTGGACATCACCAGACGGAAAAACACATAATCAAATTGATCACGTTTTAGTAGATAGAAGAAGACAATCTAGCATAATTGACGTCCGGTCGTTTAGAGGGGCTGATTGTGACACTGATCACTACCTGGTAGCAGCGATAATACGGAAGAGATTATCGTTGAATAAAGGGAATACTCAATGTCCGAAAACGGAGAGATTTAATTTAAAGAAATTAGAAGAGAGCCAGGTAAGAGAGGAATACCAGATTGAAGTTTCGAATAGATTCTCGGTTTTAGAAGACTCGGAGTGCACTAGTGTTGAGGATACTTGGATTAAAATTAGAGATAGCATTAAAAGTTCAGCAATAGAAAAATTGGGACACGCGGAAATACGTAGGAACAAACCATGGTTCGACCAAGAATGCATTAAACTAGCAGAGAAGAGAAAACAGGCAAAATTACGGTGGCTACAAAATCCGAATGAAATAACTACACAAAATTTCGCAGATATCAGGCGGGAAACTTCCAAAACTTTTAGAAGAAAGAAACGGGATTTTTTGAAAGCTAAAATTAAGGAACTTGAAGATAATAGTAAAAATAAAAATATTCGGGACATGTATAAGGGGATCAGCGAATTTAAGAAAGGCTATCAACCTCGTGCTTATATATTAAAGAAATCTGACGGGACAGTTCTCACTGATACGAATAGCCTCTTAAATAGATGGAAAGATTTCTTTGACGATTTTCTGAACACGCAGCCAAAAACTAATGTGCGTGGAGAAAAGGAGATACACACCGCAGATCCGTATATTCCAGAACCCAATCGAATAGAAGTGGAAGCCGCTATAAAGAAATTAAAGAAACACAAATCTCCGGGTGTAGATGAAATTCCGGCTGAGTTAATTTTAGCTGGAGGCGAAAAATTGTGGAACAAGATACACAAACTCATTCTCCTTATCTGGAACAAGGAAGAATTGCCACAAGAGTGGAAAGAGTCAATCATTGTTCCAATTCACAAGAAAGGCGACAAAACTGACTGTAATAATTATCGAGGCATTTCTCTTCTGTCAACATCCTATAAAATCCTTTCAAATATTCTGTTAGCAAGATTGACCCCATACGCAGATGAAATTATTGGAGATTATCAGTGCGGATTTAGACGAAATCGATCAACTATCGACCAAATATTTACCATTCGCCAAATACTCGAAAAGAAGTGGGAATACAATACCCCGGTACATCAACTATTTATTGATTTTAGAAAGGCTTACGACTCGGTTAGGAGAGAAACATTATACAACGTTCTTACAGAGCTTGGAATACCGAGAAAGCTAATTAGATTAATTAAGATATGTTTAAGTGAATCCCAAAGTAAAGTCCGGGTAGGAAAATTTTTGTCCACGAGCTTCCACGTCGAAAATGGCCTGAAACAAGGAGATGCGTTGTCGCCATTATTATTTAACTTTGTGCTGGAATACGCCATAAGGAAAATCAAAGATAGCAACCAGGGCCTAGAGTTGAACGGCATTCACCAGGTTATGGCATATGCTGATGATGTAAATTTAATAGGGGATGATAGGAGAACAGTAGAAATAAATGCAGAGATCTTATTAAACGCTTGCAGGGACATGGGTTTAGAAGTAAATGCAGAGAAAACTAAATACATGGAAGTGCGTCGGGACCGTAATACGGCAAATTGTGGAGGCGTTAAAAAATTAAATAATACTTTTGATAAAGTGGATACTTTCAAATATTTAGGATCAATATTAACAGACGAAAATCATATTCACGAAGAAATTAAATGCCGACTAAAAGCAGGGAATTCGTGTTACTATTCGGTTCAAAATCTCTTGTCGTCGCGAATTCTGTCGAGGAATTTGAAGCTTAAAATATATAAAACGATAATTATGCCTGTTGTTCTGTATGGTTGCGAAACATGGTCGCTTACTCTGAGGGAAGAACATAGACTGAAAGTATTTGAGAACAGGATCCTGAGAAGAATATTCGGGCCCAAGAGGAACGAGAATGGGGAATGGCGGAGCTTCATAACGAGGAACTACATAGTTTATACGGTTTACCCAACATTGTTAGGGTCGTGAAGTCTAGGAGGCTTAGGTGGGCAGGTCATGTAGCTAGAATGGAAGAAAGTAGAAACGCTTTCAAAGTCTTGACTGGTAGACCCATAGGAAAACGACCATTAGGAAGACCTAGGCGCAGATGGGAGGATAATATTAAGATGGATCTCGCAGAGATAGGAATACAAAGTAGAAACTGGATGAAATTAGCTAAGGATAGAAGTCAGTGGAGAGCTTTTGTGAACGCGGCACTGAACCTCCGGGTTCCATAGGCCATAGAGTTAGTTAGTTAGTTAGTTAGTTACCAGTAAGCCTGACTTAATAGAAAGTCATTGTTCCCACACTATTCTACCATACAGGAAATGCTCAAGGATGGGTGACAAAATAGCCGTGATGTATTCGTCCCAAAAGCGATCTTTTCTACTGCAATTTGTACACTACAACACTCTCACTCTGCGGCACAACATCTGAGAGACTGATATGCTTGTGCGTACGGTTTTATTTCTCTGTGAATCGTGGCTTGATAGATGTCGATATCTGCAAGTTGTTCGAATCTAAACGTATCAGCCTCTGTGTAATGATAGAATCCAGTGGCGTATTTACGATTTTGTTTTGGGGGTTCTTTGCTAACTTTCGGGGAGGGCTTTGCCTGAAAGTGTGAAAAATCTGCAAAATATTTCATATACTTTAATATAATAAGTAAGATTTCGGGGGGGGGAGCTTAAGCTCGGAAGCCTCCCTAAATACGCCACTGATAGGATCCCTTAACTTAGAAGGAAAGTTTGATCTTTTCTACTGTGCATGGAGACATTAGATTAAGGATAATCCTGTGGCAGAGGAATTTACAAGGAATTTACTGCAGAAAAACTGCAGTATATTACATTCTAAAAAATACGTATTTAAATTATTTAGTACCTTTATTATTCAGCTGAACCCAACTACAACACAATTACTTAATTTCCAGGTATTCAACAAATACACAATTGTACATCATAATCCGTCGAATCTTGTAGTCCCATATTCTATCTATATTTGCACAGGTTAATCCTATTTTTCAATGTTCATAATAGTATGTGTTCAATTCGAAAGCACTTTGTGCCAACTTCGTGCCACTGCCAACACTCTCCCCCTTTCTGTAATCCTGAACTATGTTCTTTGAGATTAACTATAGCCCCATCTTTCTGGTGGGTTTCTTTTCCTAGTAGATCTTCTCAGGCCCTCATCACTGGTTGTTGCTGATTCCATTTCGTTTGGAAAATGTCTTATGAACTGATGTGGATAATTTCTCCAACGATTAAGTTCCTCCCGTTGAAAAAATTGATTTGTCTTCGCTGTTTCTGTTCCGTCAGAAAATACAAGTTTTGTTTTTCCTTTAGGAACAAGATCACTCTCTTTACGAAATCTATTAATTTGATGCTCGTGATAAATCCTTGTAGTGCCGTTTATTATTACCTGATATGTATTCCTCCCTACTTTGCTTTGTAAGACTCCTTTTATAAATCTGGGTATAGATGCCTGGTGATTCTTTACCCAAACTGTCTTTCCAAGAGTATCCGAAATGTTATTAGTTTTCTTCTGAACATTGTGCGGAATTGTAAACCACGTGCGTGGTTTGAATGATAATGTTATTTCCGCTGGTGAATTAGGAGATATCTTGGAATTTGTATGCCAAAATACATAATTTATTTGACGAATCCAATTCAGAAACACATTTTTGGTCACGTTATAGTTCGATTGTACAAATTTAATTTTCAATAACTTCTTAACTGATTGAACCGCTCTCTCCGCTGCCCCATTACTTTCTGGATGGTAGGGCGGCGAATGTATTAACCTAATCCCTCTCTGCGTACAGTAATTCTGAAATTGACTTGAGAAATATGGTGGACCATTATCCGTAACTATTGTTGCTGGGAATCCTAACCACTGGAAAACTTCATCTAACTTCTCTGTTGTTTCTTCAAATCGCGTACTATTTACTACCCATACTTTTATCCACTTTGAGAAAACGTCGGTTAACAATAGTAACGTGAACCCAAAAAGCGAGAAATGGTCTAAATGGATTCGTTGCCAAGGTCTGTTTTCCGTTGGCCAATTATTATATTTTGTTCGAGATGGCGCGTTTGCCATTGCTTGACAAAAATTACATCCATGAACGCACTGAAGTATATCAGTAACTAAATCTGGCCACCACACCTGTGATTTCGCCATACTCATCATTTTTTCTATTCCTAAATGATTTGAATGTAGTCTGGCTAAGTATATTTGTCGCAGCCTGGAAGGAACCACAACACATCCATTAAAAAATAAAATATTTCCTTGCACTTCTAATTCATATCTGTGTTTGAAAAAGGTTTTGTGTTCCTTAGTGTCAAGATGCATTGGAAGTTTTTTCGGCCAACCAGTCATTGTCCAATTTATCACTGTTTTCATCCAGCAATCTCTTTGCATTTCAGTTACTATTTCCTGCTCCGTTAAAAGAAATGTATCTAATTGACTTATGTAGTTTTTGGAAGTCTCGTCATCATTAGTTGATTCGGACATTGGAAATCTAGATAAGAAATCTGCCACTTTGACGTCTTTGTGATACACTATTTCGTAATCGTAATTGGTTAATAATAAATACCATCGTTGAAGACGTGGTGTAATAGTGGATGGCGGAGCTTTCACTCCAAATATCCAACGCACTGGCTGTGAATCAGTTAAAATTTTAAATGTTCTTCCATAAATGTACTTATGAAATTTTTTTATAGCAAATACTACCGCCAGTGCTTCCCGTTCAAATTGGGAATAATTCCTTTCCGCATTGGAAAGTGTTGCGGAAGCACATTCTACCGTTTTTAACTTGTTATTGCAACGGTTCATCAAAACAGCTCCTACCCCGGTTGGTGAAGCGTCAGTCATAATGACCACATCTTCGTTTTCACTAAAAGGATGAAGAACTTGAGCATCTGATATGCGTTGCTTAATTAGCTGAAATTCTTCTTGATGTTTTGTATTCCAGTTCCATTTCACTCCTTTATGTAACAAATATAGAAGGTTTGGCATATCCATTGATAAACAAGGAATATGTCTATGATAAAAATTTACCATACCTAAGAAAGATTGTAATTCTTGAACAGATTGTGGCGGTCTGGCATTCATAATTGGTTCTAATTTTGATGCTGAGGGTAAAATGTTGTCACAATCCAAATCATATCCCAAATATGTTATTTTAGTTTTGAAGAAAATACTTTTATCTTTCCTTACTTTCACATTGTATTGCTTAAATCTTTCTAATACATCTACTGTTCTTTTATAACACTCCTCAATTGTATGTCCCCAAATTAATATATCATCTAAGTAAGCTGCCGTACCTTCGCAATTATTTAGTACATGGTCCATAAATCGTTGAAAAATTTGTGGTGAACAGTTCAACCCAAAAGGTAGTCTCGTTTGCCTATAAAGTCCCCAAGGTGTAGTAATTACAAGATATTTAGAAGAACTTTCATCTACTTCTAATTGTAAATATGCATTGCTTAAATCCAATACCACGAAGTAACGTGCTCCTACTACCTTATTCAAAATATCCTGGATTCTCGGTATTGGATATACACACTTTTCCGTATAACGATTTACAGTTCGTTTAAAATCAAAACATAAACGAAGGTCACCATTCTTTTTACGAACTACAACCATTGGCGTTGCCCAATCAGAAAATTCCACTTTATGTAAAATGTTTAACTTACATAATTTGTCTATATTTTGTTTGACAGAATTTAGTAACGCATTTGGAATTTCATACGCCTTTCTATATATTGGAATTGTTTCCTCTCGCATTGGAATTGTAACCTTGTACCCTTGTACTGGTTTGTCTATGTTTTCAGAAAATACTGACTCAAAATCTTTCAAAATTGTTTGTTGGTAATGTTGTATATCATTTTCTTTGTCTGTAACAGGTGCCAACAGTTTGTGATTAAGAAAATTCTGCAAGTTTTGTTGTCTCCATATTGGAGTTAACACATCGAGCCAATCTCGACCCAAAATTGGTATTGAAATATCCTTTTGAATGATAACTAAATATAATTCATACTGGGTATTCTGAAAGTCAACTATTACCTTGATGGATCCCATGGTAGTGATGGATGAAGTGTCCGCATTTCTTAAAATATACGGAAACTCATCAACTTCTTTCTCCGGAAACCATTTTTCTTTGTGTGCTATACTTATGGCAGATACAATTGCTCCAGTATCCAGTAGAAAGTCAATATTGCGATTTTCACATTGTAACGATATTGTCACTGGTTTTGATAAGTTGAATTTGCTTTGCAGTATAGGAACCATATCTCACCTTTTTAAAATTGCGTAGACTCTCAATTTCGACTGCGCCAATTATTACATTCTAAAAAATACGTATTTAAATTATTTAGTACCTTTATTATTCAGCTGAACCCAACTACAACACAATTACTTAATTTCCAGGTATTCAACAAATACACAATTGTACATCATAATCCGTCGAATCTTGTAGTCCCATATTCTATCTATATTTGCACAGGTGAATCCTATTTTTCAATGTTCATAATAGTATGTGTTCAATTCGAAAGCACTTTGTGCCAACTTCGTGCCACTGCCAACACAGTAAAGTTTTTTTTATCAGTTTTTTCTTTCACTCAGTGTGTTGCAAAATGTATACTTTCATTTTTCTTTTACTTTATTTCCAAGTTAAACCTTAAAGTGGTAGCGATAGGGAGTATGTACCTCTCCTCATCGATTTATTTAAAGCACAGCACTCTCTTCTGTCTAATAAATGTCCCTGGAGCTGCTTGTTTCAGAGAATCACTGACAGGCTGTGAGATTCAAAGAGTCAGATTCTCTTGGGGCCAACAGTTATTCTCTTCTCGAACCTATAAAACCCCTCCTCCGAACCTCCTCGAACCCCAGACCCTTCTCCTTGAGTCCTCTTTGGATTTTTATTTTTATTTTCCTCAGAACACACTTCCAGTTTCACACACACACACACACACACACACACACACATATATATATATATATATATATATATATATATATATATATATATATATATATATATATATATATATATATAGTCAGGTTTCTTTCTTGTTTTTTCCCAAGGGTCTTCTAACGTTGCTACTCGACGAGTGCAACATGCGCAATATTTTTTTTTTTTTTTGTCATCAAGGATATATTCTCAGACCTTGTTTATGTTATTCACTCGTCTCTTCTTTCTACAAAGTTAAAACAACAGAATTAATATTGTGGAATATTTATTTAAGGTGATCAACAACTAACTTTCATGTCATGCCTGGTTTATTTAATATGCCAAATAAGATTATTGTATTAGCTATTAGGATTTTCCAGAATAACCTACTGCGCCATCTATGCAGTGATGACGTCAACCTCAATTTTTTAGAGGGGGGAAAGGAATGAACAGGCTGAGAATTTTTTTGGGGGGGAGGGGGAGAAAACCATATTTTGTATACCGAAAATAATATTTTGTGTTACTTATTTTACATTTACATGTTTGAAGGGTGCGGACTTCGTTACTGCGTTTGCCCACACACGACCCTTGGCCCTTCTAGAGGAGTGGTATAGAGCAGTTTTTCTCAGACTGTGAGGTTGATATCTGTGACATGATGTAGGAAACCTAAATTGCATTAGAAAGAAATGTGCTTTGAACGTGACATTTGACACAGAAGTAACTAATCCTATGGCCTATGGAACGCGAAGGATCAGTGCCGTGTTCACAGAGGCTCTCCATTAACTTCCGTCCCCGGCCAACTGGATCCAATTTCCTTTTTGTGTTCCTATTTCTGCGAGATCCACCTTAATATTGTCATCCCATCTGCGCCTAGGTCTTCCTAACAGTCGTTTTCTGGTTGGATTTCCAGTTAAAACTTTGAAAGCGTTCCTACTTTCTTCCATTCTGGCTTCATCAGCTGCCCACCTGATCCTCTTAGACGAGATGACCCTAACAATGTTTAGTGGACGGTATATCAATTATGTAGTTCCTCGTTATGCAGTTTCCGCCATTCCCCATTCCCGTACCTCTTTGGTCCAAATATTCACCTTAAGATTGCATTTGTAAATGCCTTCAGACTGTGTTCTTCCCTTAAATTAAGCGACCATGTTTCGCAACCGCAGTATACAACAGGCATAATTGTCGCTACATATATTTTAAGTTTCAAATTCTTTGACAGAATTCGCGACAATAAAAGATTTTGAACTGAATAACAACACGAATTCCATGCTTTCAGTCAATATTTAATTTCTTCGTGGATATGATTTTGGTCTGTTAATGTTTATCTTATTTTAGATATTTAAAATTATCCACTTTATCGAAAGTATTTTGTGATATTTTAACGCATCCATAATTTGCAGTATTACGATCACAACGAACTTTCATGTGCTTAATTTTCTCTACATTTACTTGTATACCCATATCCTTGCAGGATTTTAACAGAACCTCTGCATTTCTTACTATTGCCTTCAAATCATCCCCTATCACATTTACATAGCATACCTGGTGATCCTTTTCAGCTCTAAGACCCAGTTGCTATCTTTGATTTTTCTTATGTATTCTAGAACGAAATTGAATAATAATGGCGACAACACATTTCCTTGTTTCAGGCCATCCTCAACGTAAAGGCTCGTGGGTCAGTATCTAGTCATACTTTACTTTGGGGTTCATTTAAATATATCTTAATTACTTTTCTAGTTTCTTCAGTATTCCAAATTTAGTAAGAGTGTTATACTTTGTCCCTTTAACAGAGTCGTAGGCCTATCTAAGGTTAATAAATAATTCATGTACCGCAGCATTGTGTAACCATTTATTTTCGTGCATTTGGTTGGTATTACTAACTGGTCGATAGTTGATGGATTTTGCCTGAATTCACACTGATAATCTGTAATAATTTCATTTGCGTATGGGATCAATTTTGCTAACATAAAGTGTAAGAATATTTATAGAATGTTGGCAAAAAAAAGTGCCTCAATTATTACAACAATCAGTCCTTGTCGCCTTTCTTGTGAATCGGAGCAATGATTTTTTGCACTCTTGTGGCAATTCCTCCTTGTTCCAGATGAAGAGAATGAGTTTGTGTATCTCTTTCCTTAATTAAATACTTAAATTAATTGGCTTCAAAAAATTAATAAAATTTTTAAAGCATATATACGTATATACAGGGAAAGGGAACATAGTGGCTTAGTGGTAGAGTATCATACTTACTTCTGCTGCGAAGATTCCCTGGTTCGGTCCCAGGTAACATCGTGTCCGGTTGTTTATGTACTGTTTATTTCCTTCTACATTCTCATTCTACCAATACTTAATTTATCATTCGTCTCATTCAGACTAAAAGGGCACAGGTGTAAGACGTTAAGTTAAACACTTCATTCCTCACACACCACAAGAAAAGGCAGAGCTTTCCAACTTCGGTGTCGCCACACTCTGGAGTAAAGCCTAGTAGCATCACGAGATGTTTAAAATAAATTCAAAACATTTAACAAATGAGGAAGGTTTGATATAGTAATACTCAATTTCCTTCTTGAGCTCCTCCGTGGCTAAGCGGTTAGCTTACGCGCCTTTGGCGTGGGAGATCCGGCTTCGATTCCCAGCGGGAGCTCATGTGGTTCGGATTCCACGTTAATCAGTAGGTCCACGTCTCATATAGCCTCGGTGCTGACCGGGACGTTAAACCCAAAATTAACTCAACTCAACTCAATTTCCTTCTTTTCACTCCACATATTAACTACATGAACGCGATGTAGATTTCTACAATTTTGTGCGAATATCATTCAATGACAGGACTAAATGTCCCGGTTTTTAAAATTGTACGAACGCGAAAGTGAGAAATTTTAATTAGGAATAGAAGAACCTGCGTTCTCCACACAGCACATCATTCACATATGAGCATGAATCTCCTTGTCATTCCTCACAACATCTATACATGTCCCTTTACAGACAAAGTGAAAGAGGTCTTGATAAAAAATCGTCAAGGGATACCATAAAGAGGAGATTTTTTTTCAATATCTCGCATTGTGTTTGCTGTGCTCGATGAGCAGGGCATCGTCCTGATGGAACAGAATTCCTTTTCTCACTTTTCTGCTGCGTTGCACTTTCAATTCGTCTTTCAGGTTTGCGAATAGTGCAGAGTTTATTATTTATTTCTATTATATAATACTAAGAGACTCTGTATTAAATACCTGATCTTTGGACAGATAGTTTATGAGTTGGAGTGCATCCTTATCTCAGAAGAATGTTCCAAACACTTTCCCGCCCGAGTTCTGTTTCTTGAACTTCTTGGAACGAAGGGAGCATGAGTGCCGCCATCCTATTGAATGTTGTTTCTTTTCAGGGTCGTAGTAGTAGAACCATGTTTCGTCCATTGTTACTATTCGTAAAAAAATTAGCTGACATTGCGGTCAAAATGAGAGAAGACTTCCTTTGATGCCCTCACTCAGAGGCGGATCTAGAAGGTAAAAACTGGGGTGGGGCAACTAGAGCCCAGATTGTGAATAATGCATCATTAACTAACTAAACTAACTAACTAACTCACTCTATGGCCTATGGAACCCGAAGGTTCAATGCCGCGTTCACAAAAGCTCTCCACTGACTTCTATCCTTAGCTAACTGCATCTAGTTTCTACTTTGTATTCCAATCTCTGCGAGATCCATCTTAATATTGTCCTCCCATCTGCGCCTAGGTCTTCCTAATGGTTGTTTTCCGATTGGTCTTCCAGTCAAGACTTTGAAAGCGTTTCTACTTTCTTCCATTCTAGCTACATGGCCCGCCCACCTAAGCCTCCTAGATTTGACGACCCTAACAATGTTGGGTAAACCGTGTAAATTATGTAGTTCTTCGTTATGAAGTTTCCGCCATTCCCCATTCCCGTTCCTCTTGGGTCCGAATATTCGTCTCAGGATCTAGTTCTCAAATACTTTCAGTCTATGTTCTTCCCTCAGTGTAAGTGACCATGTTTCGCAGACATACAGAACAACAGGCATGATTATCGTTTTATATATTTTAAGCTTCAAATTCTTCGACAGAATACTCGACGACAAGAGATTTTGAACCGAATAGTAACACGAATTCACGGACATTTAATTTCACCGTGAATATGATTTTCCTCTGTTAATATTGATCCTAGATATTTGAAACTATCCACTTTATCAAAAGTATTATTTAATATTTTAACGCGTCCATAATTTTGCTGTTTTCCGGTCCCGACGCACTTCCATGTATTTAGTTTTCTCTGCATTTACTTCTAAACCCATATCCCTGCAAGCGTTAAATAAGATCTCTGCGTTTCTTTCTATTGTTCTCCTATCATCCCCTATTAAATTTACATCATCAGCATATGCCATAACCTGGTGAATACCGTTCAACTGTAGGCCCTGGTTGCTATCTTTGATTTTCCTTATAGCATATTCCAGAACGAAATTAAATAATAATGGCAACAACGCATCTCCTTGCTTCTGGTCATTTTCGACGTGAAAGTTCGTAGACAAAAATTCTCCTACCCGGACTTTACTTTGGGATTCATTTAAACATATCTTAATTAATCTAATTAGTTTTCTCGGTATTCCAAGTTCTGTAAGAACGTTTTATAATGTTTCTCTCCTAACCGAGTCGTACTCCTTTCTAAAATCAATAAATAGTTGGTGTACCGGGGTATTGTATTCCCACTTTTTTTTCGAGTATTTGGCGAATGGTAAATATTTGGTCGATAGTTGATCGATTTCGTCTGAATCCGCACTGATAATCTCCAATAATTTCATGTGCGTATGGGGTCAGTCTTGCTAATAAAATATTTGAAAGGATTTTATAGGATGTTGACAGAAGAGAAATGCCTCGATAATTATTACAGTCAATTTTGTCGCCTTTCTTGTGAATTGGAACAATGATTGATTCTTTCCACTCTTGTGGCAATTCTTCCTTGTTCCAGATAAGGAGCATGAGTTTGTGTATCTTGTTCTACAATTTTTCGCCTCCAGCTAAAATTAACTCAGCTGGAATTTCATCTACACCCGGAGATTTGTGTTTCTTTAATTTCTTTATAGCCGTTTCTACTTCTATTCGGTTGGGTTCTGGAATATACGGTTCTGCGGTGTGTATCTCCTTTTCTCCACGCACACTAGTTTTTGGTTGCGTGTTAAGCAAATCGTCAAAGAAATCTTTCCATCTATTTAAGATGCTATCCGTGTCAGTGGAAACTGTACCGTCAGATTTCTTTAATATATAAGCACGAGGTTGATAGCCTTTCTTAAATTCGTTGATTCCCTTATACATATCCCGGATGTTTTTATTTTTACTATTATCTTCGAGTTCCTTAAGTTTAGCTTTCAGAAAATCGCGTTTCTTTGTTTTAAAAGTTTTGGAAGTTTCCCGACTGATATCTGCGAAATTTTGTGTAGTTATTTCATTCTGGTCTTGTAGCCAGCGTAGTTTTGCCTGTTTTCTCTTCTCAGCTAGTTTTATGCATTCCTAGTTGAACCATGGTTTGTTCCTACGTATTTCGGCGTGTCTCAATTTTTCTTTTGCTGAAATTTTAATGCTATCTCTAATTTCAATCCAGGTATCCTCAACACTAGTGCACTCCGAATCTTCTAAAGCCGAGAATCTATTCGAAACTTCAATCTGGGAATAATGCATCGCTAGTTTATTATAAACTTTCAAAAATTTATAATAATAGCTTCATAATTTATGTCACTAAAAGAACTAGGGGAACTAGGTACCCTCGACCCCGGTGTAGATCCGCCACTGCCCTCACTCTTTCAACTTTTTGATCTGCTGACGGATTTTTGGGAACCCTTTTTTCGACAGCTTGCGCGTGGCCAAGTCATTATGAGTTGTGCTTCCGAAACATTCCCGAGAAATGCCCACAATATCTGCCACATGTTTTGCTGAGATTCTGCGATTTTAAAGAATAATGTTACGTATTTCGTCCACGATTTCGGGGACAGTCATTTTTATTGGTCTTCCTGCACGTGGAGCATTATCTGTTGAGAAATCGCGACGTTCAAATTGTGCCACCGACTTTTCTAGCATTGCATACGACGGAGGAGAGTCCCGTATAGTAGGGGAGCATATGTCATTCCGTGGTAGCTTTCGTAAAGATAAGACGAGAGGGTGTTTTTTTGATTTAGAGGGGCCTTCTGTTGAATAATTTCGATGGTGTCACTCACTGGTGAGTGGCGTGTAGACAAGATGACGTCATCAAAATGGCGGACAACTCGCTTCAAGAACAAGCATTATCTCCGTTGTTTATGGAACGATTTTCTTTTTTCATAGCTCATTTTAAAGGGAATTAAATTTCCCATAAAAATTGTTATGTACATGTTTTCTCTAAAGTTAACGTTTCGGAGTTATTTTTGTTTATTGCATAAATAATTGTTCAATAATTCATTAAATTATTAAATAACTCCTAACCGTGTATTAGTACAATATACCGCTGTCCTGAGAACGAATTTTTCTCAGTGTACTTACAGAAATATGTTCTTTAAGACCGTACAATTTCATCACTCTGCACTCCTTCTAGGTTAGGACATGATTTTTTTTTTTTTTTTTTTTTTTTTTTTTTAAGCATAAGTAAGCTTCACGTTATTTCATTAGTATATTATTACACTGTAGATTAAAATGTATATACACCTCACGCACAGGGGTAGGGTAATTGCCCTCTGTCATCTCTAAGTAACTCTTCTAGAAGGAACTGGTGTAGATTAATAAGAGAGTTATATTTTATTTACGCCGTAGATGTCAAAAAAAGCCCTAGTAGATGGTAAATTGACTAAGCAAGAACCGAACTGAGTGCATTCTTCCCAAATAGGGGTGTTTTAAACAGTTTTAATTCGACATTAAATCATCGAAGGTATACTGACGATTTATTGGTACTTACTGATGTTTGACGTTTCAAAGTGTAACAGTTTCTATTAACACTGCCATACATTACAAAATTATTCTACATTATTCTGAAAGTTGTTCTTTTTCAGTCACTGGATGTTTATTTACGTTAAAATTACATAAATTTGTCTTCTGACAGTTGATTTAAGCTGGAAACTGCTCATTCAAGTGGATCAGGGTTGCTAGGCAATATGTGCTTCAATTTGTTTATACCTCCCCCTCCCTTCTACCTCTTTGCTGTTTTTTTTTTCATTTTGTAATCTTCTTTTCTTTCTGCTCTTTTTCTTCTTGATAGGCGCATCGCCTGATTCGACGCCGAGAGAAAGAAAAAAAAAATGAACCTTTGGCGTGTAAGCAGAAAATTGATTTACGTTCAAATTTTGTAAAGGCTCATAAATTATCTTCTTAGAGTCACTTTTAATAGAAAGTGTATTCATTTACAAATACTCCAGTCATATTGTTTTCAAACACTATAAAATAGATTGATGAACAATCTTAGTAAATTTGATTTAAATAATAATAATGATATAATGAATTATGACAATCTTTGTTATTATCATTACCTAAAAGAAAATGTTCACTTTTAGTAAAATTTCAACAGCTAAATCTATACAAGGTTAACAGGACATGATTACTGTAATTTTAAATGGAAAAAATCACAACATTATTAATTAGATCTGTAGAAGAATGTCAAAACATGATAACACGAGTATGTTACTTTTACGGCGTTTCCAGTGTTTTCGGTTCATGTGATTGTTCACACTGAGATCTGGATGCTAGAAACAAGAGGCAATGGCTCGATTGAAAATACCTTATTTAGCAGTATATACAGGGTGCGGGAAAGTTTCGGAACGGTCTAATATCTCGCGAAATATACAGATCAGCAAAACAAACAAAAACACGTGTTAGATAGATAGATAGATATAGATATAGATATATGTACACGTGTGCACTGAAAGTATTTAAATTTAATTGAAAATGTTTGTAACTTGGTGTTCCATAAAAGTACCTAACATGGTTTGCCGTCCTCATATAAAAATATTGCATAATACTAGCACACCCACTTCGTTAGAAAAAACTGAAGTTTGACTTTTAAATACTGGGTTGGTGCAAAAGTTCTGTCGATCATGATATTCCCTGTTATCTATGTATTGTGTTGACATTAGGTATGCACGTGATAACCCTGTCCTTGCCTAATTCACACCTGATGAAACCATCAACACTAAATCATACATTTCTCTTTTGCATATTATTTGATTTGATATGAGTTTTGCGTCTCCTTTCAGCAGCGAGGCTATATAAGACATGGACCTACATCTTAACGTGGGATCCGAACCACATGAGCTCTCGCCAGGAATTTAATTCGGATCTCCCACTCCCACGCTAACCGCTTAGACATGAGGGAATTCAATTTTGCAAATTATTGAACATTTTTGGTACATTAGGTTGTTTGAATATAAACAGGGTGTGCAAGCCTCGGATACTACTAGAAACATTTGATCAGTGTTTAGTGACGCCATTAGTAAGAAGACTGCCGAGGGAACTAGCTCAAATGGTAGAGCCCTGGCTTCGCATTCGGGAGGTCATGGGTTCGAATCCCTCTGCCGACCATCCTGACTGGATTTTTCCGGAGTTTACTCAGTCCTACCAGCCAAATGTCCGCATGGTACCTACTCAACAGACCCTGGCCGACACCTTCCCAAATCCTTTCTGTTGTTGTTTCGTTTCAAAAAAAAAAAAAAAAAAATATATATATATATATATATATATATATATATATATATATATATATATATATATAGAGAGAGAGAGAGAGAGAGAGAGAGAGAGAGAGTAATTTGGGGCAATATGCGCAGTTTTGACATTGGGCTTTCTAAAATTGTAACTATCAGACCAAGAAACCCGAAAACTTAGGGGAATATACTTACATCTTTCTACTACCTACGAATGTGAAATACGTTTGTCAACTCAGCTTAGTAGAGAAAATAATGGAGTTAAAAGTGACCCTTCCAAAACGGGCATATTGCCCCAATATCGGGGTAAAAAGCACATATAGGGAAAATTTGCGCACATCTGCATTAAAAAATATGTTTGGAACTCTTCTCTGCTTTATTGATAGATTCATATAAATATGAGTAGAAATAAATGTTAACAATACTAATGTACTATTGCTATACAATATCTACGCCTTGAGCAATTAGTAGTCTAGGCAGAATTATGGAACATTGTTCTTAATACTTAATGCAAATCATTAACACACCGTAGGACATACACATTAAAAAAAGAAGTAGCATATCTAAATGTTTGCATTGAAAATATTTGTGAGTACTGCAATAATTATGGACACAACTGTACAGCATGCACTGTGTGTAGATTAAACATACCTTATATAGCCTAAATATATGCCTACATAGCCTAGAAAAGGTTCTAATGTACTGCACTTCAGAAACAAGTCACATTAGTTTTCCCGTTTGAACATCAAAAATTATATATGGAAGTGATTTTAACAGTTGCCACAAGTTAACAATACATTGTTTCTTGCGCATTTTTCATGATACCACTTGAAACAACTCATACACTTAACCCAATCACCCATGTTGGTTGCTTCACTTGCATAGCAATACCCGTTACAGGCAGCACAAAAATTGTTGGGATCTGCCATCATTTGACGTGTGTGAGGTTTGAGTAACTCATTTCGGCTGCAAACAATTCCTACAGTTTCCTTTGCATGCAGATTGCGTTTAAACTTCTTGTTTTGGGCACATGATAGACTTGTAATCTTTGTTTCTTCTTGTTGAGAATTTCGATATGTTGCGGGGTTCTTAGACATATTGCACTTCTGGTAGACGTAGTGCGTGTAGCCTCTTGACGGGTAGGAACAGGCATGATATCTTGAAATGACGTAGTTTGATCCCTACTTTTATCACCACCATGCACTTTTGCTGCAGCAATTCGTTCACTTCGTGAAGCAGTTCCTTGTATTCCTTCAGATTGTCTGCAAGTACTGGTTGAAGGTTCTGTCGAAGTGTCGCCTGGAATTGTATCCATCTGGAACGCACTAATTGGTATGGTATCAGGGTTTAATGGATAAATTCCACATGTGCGGAAACTATTCACTGCTGAACCCACAGTAGCAGCTTTGCCCTACGCTGCAGCAAAAAGAGATCCAAAAACAAATTTACTTATCTTCCTTCCTCTATTCTGCCGAATGAAAGCTGAACACTGTTCATTCCAATAGTGCTTTAATGGCCGATATATTGCTTTGTCAAGGGGTTGTAGCCAGTGTGTAGTATGGCTTGGAAGGTACAATAGAGCTATTTGATTATCTTCACAGAATTCAATTGCTTCAATGTTATTGTAGTGTGTTGTGTGACCATTTAATAACAGCAGAACTCTTCCTTGAGACTTGTGATGCTGAAAATGTTGTAACCAGAGCATAAATGTTATCTCTGTCATGTATCCTGAATCAGTCATAGCAACTGCGGAGTCTGGTAGTAGCCCATCCTGAAATTCTTCTCTCATGCTAACACCCTTAAAAATGATAAAGGGCGGAACGTAAACCCCTGAAGCACTCATACATCCCATTACAGTAACTGTTTCCCCCTTCCTCCCCGTAGTTAATGTATGCACCGATTTTTTGCCTTTAGCCGCCAACACTTTTCCCGGTTTAAATATCATTTGCAAACCCGTCTCGTCACAGTTGACAATATATGATGGAGACAAACGATTACCTCCAGGGTTTTCCATTTGTTCATCGAGGAGTTTGAAAAACTTGTCACATTCAGCTTTATTCAAAGAAGCTGAACGTGCGTAAGAGAGGGGTTGAGCCTTTCGAACACTAACAACATTGTTCCGTTGCAGCAACCCATACAACCAATCATATCCTGCAGTTTAAGTGCGCGAACAAAATGGGTGTTTCAGTCCATTCTTCTCTGCATATTGATATGCGATTTTTCAAGAGTCAGCCATAGTTAGTGGAAAACCCTTTGATTCCAACTGCAATAAATGTATTACTAAGTCCTTCTCCGCTGAACCAAGTACTATGGGTCTTCCTAATTTTGGTCTATACATAACGTCTCTGTTGAACGCTTTCAGGAAACCCTCTGAAATCATCACTGATCACGACATGCACTTACAGTTACAATCGTGCAGCTATACAGTTGACCCCCCCCACACACAAAATTGTTACGCTTTTATCACATCATACAAAATGAAACATTAACGTTTGGGGTAATTTGCACATATGTGCATTTTATCTTTAGATATATATGCGTATTTACCCCCAAAGTGTAAATTTTACTACCACTGGCAACCCTTAATTACAGAAAAACTCGGCGGCCATTATGCTGAGTACGGACAAGCACGAATACCTCATGCTTCCATTCCACCTTGGAATCCTGTTCTAATAGCAATAGATTGTTGTTTGTAACTCTATTTATAGTATCTCAAAGTTATATCAAACCATATGAAAATAAATTTTATACACTCAAAGGATTATTTATCTACGGAAACTGCGTTTCTTCTTGCGGTACGATTCTTCTCTTCTGTGCTCTCGTGACATACAACTCAACTTGCTCAGTCTTGCCAGGCAGCCAAGAAACCTAGCCCTGTGCATTTTTTCAGTATGTGCAATTTACCCAGAACCACTATATATATATATATATATATATATTAGTTCGATATGAACAATACCTCACGTTTTAAGACTGTTTGAACCCTATTTTTCCATGAAAACACAACGTAAGACATTATAAGACATAGCGAGACACTATTTTTGACATAAATATTGAACAAGTTCAATGCTTCACATTAACCCTCTATTGCAACATGTACTTCTACATCCATTCCTACCGGTTTCATAATTGATTTCGCATGATTTAGAAATCTACTGTAATCTCATAAGTGTGAAACTTATCTCATTTGCGCATTGCTATTACGAAACTAGCAAACTTCTTGATTTGTGATTGATTGTCATCATGATCATTATTGGCAGGGCACTTGCAGCAAATGAGAAGCTTGCATGCTCCACGGTCTTCCGCCAACCTTTTCATCTTCATATGCGATTTTTCTGTTTTGATGTCCATTAATTATAGTCTCCTTCGGTTCTCCCTTCCTTTCCTGCCACCGTACCATCTAGCACTTTCTCATGATACAAATCTTTCTTAACCAACGTTCCAACCATTTTCTTTTCTTCTTCTTAATTATATCTAAAATTGTTATTTTCTCCACTACCATTTCTAACACCCTCTCATTCGTTTTCCGCTCGACCCAGATTTCTTCCATTCTTCTCCACACTCACATTTCGAAACCTTCCAGTCGTTTTTAATCATTTTTGCATAATGCCCATGTTTCTGACCTATAGAGTACAATACTCCACACAAAGCATTTTATAATTCATTGTAATGTGTAGAAAACCAATAGAAGTTATGCATTGAATTGATTAGGGGGGCCGCGGTGGCTCAGTGGTAGAGCGTTCACCTCTGGTACTAGGGGTCTCGGGTTCAAACCCTGCTCCCGCCAAGTGAACTTTGTGCTGGACAAACACCGTGTGCGTGGGTTTTCTCGGGGTTCTCCCGTTTCCTCCCACTTTCTTCATTCCACCATTTCATTCATCACTCATCATCACCGTCTCCTTTAGCCTAATCGGCATAACCGTGGGACGTAAAACTGAAAATGTCATTGAATTGATTAGGTTTCCTTCGTCCATCAGTTCTTAGTGTGTGTCCTTGTACCTTACACCGATTGTCTTCAGGAAACATCTAACAGAAAACGTTAATCTTTTTGAAAAGGGTTTTAGGTTAGTTTTAGACGGAAGCATTTACCGTAGCATTTCTCGTAGCAGAAATCGTATAATCGATATCTTACCGTGTAAAGTGGCAAATGCTATAGCATTTCCCATGCCATGGCATATCCTATGGCATTTCTTGTCGATAGAACCTGCTCTATTTCGTAGCATTTTCCCCAGCATTTCTTGTCCGATTGCAGCGCCGTGGTGTGTTAAAAGGAAGCGAAAGATTTTGTACCAAATATCCATGCTCTTTATTTTGTGTGGGAAATTGAATTGCAGTAAAGAAAAATGAGTTGAAGTAGGGATGCTATTATTATGCTGATTGAAAAATATGAGGAGCATCTTTGTTCGTACAAAGTTAAAAATCTTTTGTATCATAATAAGCATATGCGACAAAGGGCTTTAGAAGAAATAGCGACTGAAATCTTTGTCTTTAGTTTGGGAGCCATCATTGCGCTCTTCTGCAGTGATTTGTTTACTATGTCACGACAAGATGCTTATAAAAATGCTACCGTGTAAAAGCACCATATCCTTTTGATGCTATCGAATATTATACGAGATTTTTGGCAGCACATCTGCTACGATAAATGCTTCCATCTAAAACTAGCCTTAGACTTTAGTGTGATATTCTTGACACATACATGATCTTACTCTGATTTTTTTTTTTTTTTTTTGGACAGTAACTCGCTTCCGTGATATATTTCGTTCATCTCCATTTATGAAAGAAAAAATCCTTAGTAACTGACTAACTGATCAACGACCAGACCAAATCGCTTAAGAGAACTAATTACTGCGAAATTAAAATACAGCTAATGTTACAGTAATTGTGTGATATCTTGAAATGCATAAGAGAAAATCAAGATGTGGAACAAGAACTCCCTAGACAATATTATCATGCATGAGGTATCATTATGACGAGACATCTAGTAGCTTTCCGATTGCAGCCATTTATAAATGCGAAAATAATTGCCGATTTTCTAAATGGCTGGAAACTGAAAGCAGATAAGTGAGATCGTGATAACGGTATCTCATGTAAAATAATATAGAAAAGATGGAGAAGAAAGAACGCAAACTATGTCCACCAGTGATTCTTCGGGGCATTTGCTAGTTTAGAATAAATATGTAAATACAATTAACTAGTGACGAGTTCCATATTTGCAAAAGAAGAAGATCTTTGTCGATTTTAACGAAATTTTGTAAGTACTCCCCGCATCTCTTTGACAAGCAACAGGTTGACTTTTTTTTATATATATACCTAAAATTAACATTAGGCAACTTTGTTCTTTATGTTTCCTCCTAATTAATGTTCCAAATACTAATTAGGATTTTTTTAAAATTGCATATGTGTGTGAAAATTGGACGAAGTCCAAATCCAAGTTGTAGACCCATTGACCCGTAACTCGATTCAAGGTTCAGTGTAGGAAAATCATTCTCATGTATGCTAAGCACTTCAAAATTTGCTTCCACGCACAGTTTGGTCAAGATAGGATGAGTCCTCTAAATCGTAAGCAGGAGATGTTCTGTCTTTGTAGTTTCTAACTCTTTGCAAATAGGCTTTCAAGTTCCGCTTTTTTTTTTTTTTTTTTTTTTCAGCAGACGGAGGGTTTTTCGTCTTTTTTCAAAACTGCATATAAAACAAGTATTTTAAACTACTTTTATTTTAAAAGTAATTATGAAAACTGAAGAGGGAAAAAATTAAAACTCTTCCAACATGAAAATGAAATGAAATATTCCAGTTAAACGTCCTACAATTACGTCCTTTAAGCTAATGGAGACGGGACGATTAAGACAAGTGAATTATGATAGAATAATCAGTAGAATGAGAAAGTGAGAGGAAACCCACGGTTTCGATGTTGTCCACCACAAATTTACTTGACCGGGGATCGAACCAGAGACTGCACGCAGGAGAGGTAAACACTCTACCACTGAGCAACTATAGCCCTTGAATCCTTATAGCATGAAACTCTCTTTGATATAGTAGCACAATGTTAGCTGAAGCGCCTTAAGCAGTGGCACATTTTTCGATAACATTTCATGGTTACTTAGGGTTTCATTAGATTGAATTATGGGTAGTATTCGACGGAACCACTGCTGAAGATACTTTGACAAGGGCGCCCATGTTGTAATTTCCAAGGGGGGCAAGTATAAGCAACGTTTCAAAAATAGTTTCAAATTTTGCTGTAACGAATGTAAAAATTCTATTGGATTTTCGATATTCTGAAGTACAATTTCCTCTAGAGGGGCAAGCGTCCCATCTTGCCCCCCCAAACGGCGCCCTTGTACTTTGATCATAACTTTACATTCATCAACTACTACCTACAACCCAATGCTATAGTGCGTCCAGTAAGAGAACGTCTCTGACAGCTAGGAGTGACATTGCCACTACTCGCGTGTCAAGGTTTTCTTCGGTGCAACTGTAGTGGCAATTTAATTAATGGTATAAGACAGAGTGATCGTGGTTGGTAACGCTGGTATCAAAGTCGGGGCTGCAAGGTCCCACCGCATGTGGTAAGAAACGTCAGAGATCATCTCTTGTTGACTGTGCTATAAACGAGTAATCATAACGATGTTTTATGTAATCAATAATTTTAATTTCATATTTAATTTTAATTTCTTTGGTAACACACAGCAAAAGTGGATTTTCTTTATTAAATTCACTTTGTCTCCTTAATATAGTTCCTAAGTTTGTACACATTTTTGTGTATAAAGAACCTAATAGAACTGCATGTTTGTCTCATGTGTCTTTCAACTTATTACAATGCAATGTCTTCTTCGTTTGTAGATGTGATACAATTTAACAGCAGCCCTCTGTGATTTTTAAATTTGCACACCAGATCAATTTAAAGCGAAATCAACAAAATGCCTTCGAGCGTAACAGAGCGTTTTCTTTGTAGAAAGGTATTCATTTAGTGGATTATATGAAGGGAAAATTTTCCGCTGTCGCTTCTCTACTACTTTCTGCGGTCCATTTATTTGCCTGGCGTTCGTGCTTCCAATTCGTCTTGCCTTTTCCGATGTCGCAAATTGAAAACTTTGCTTTTTTTCTTCTTTTCTTTTTTACCAAGATGATCTTATTCAGTCGTCGTTTCTATGGAGGACGTGGCTAGAATCTTCAAGTTAAGGGAGAAATAGTCGACTCGATTGTTTACAAAATTACCCGCGATGCGGCGCATCAGAATGGCTTGTATTAACGTAAAGTTGTTCAGCATAACAGTTAAGCTAATTAAATAACTATATTTCCAAATGAAAGAAGAAAAGCTCATCGCTGTAGAAGCGAAATTATGCTAATTGGTTATTGGAGATGTCACACTAAATTGAATAATGAGTTAGGAAAGTTTGGTTGACAAATAGTACACGATATTTCTCCAATAATATCAACACGCAATGAAAAAGCTATACAAGAATGAAATGTATATCAATTGGTAGATACTATATTTGAGCAGATCGGTAGCCAACCCAAAAATGTAGAGGGGGCCCGGTAGAAGTTAGGACGTGCCCGATCCAACCATATTATAGTTCATTTGCAAGCCTACCGTGAAAATTTTAGGGGGCAGCAAAAATGTAGACCCCGTGGATACGAATCTGTACTTGAGGGTAAATTCTCATGTATAGTTTTTGTGATAAGTACCGGTACTTGAGGGTAAATCCTCCTTGTAACAAAATCTGAAATTGACGCTACTGGTTTATTTAGATACATTTTTTCCTCTCTTGAAAAATTCACATTTTAAAGTTACGATGGTATTATTCTCCGCGTGTCAGTTGGAGGGATATTTTAATGAAAGACGTAGCGCACTTCGCTCAACAAATTCAGTAACAATTGTGATTGCACACGAAATACATACTACCAGGGAGTAAAGGTGGATCTGAAAAGGTAAAGGGACGCGTGAGTCATAGCATCTCTCATGTCTACCTTTGATCACTATAATTGTTTTCGGTAATAGGAGGCGGCGGCATAAATATTTCTCAGAAGTGGGGTAACGGCATCCCTTCTCATTCCCCCTCACTTTTACCTTTGCATACTACACATTTTTCAACATTAAAAAATATCTAGAATATAAACATATACATAAAAAAAATAATAAAATGCTGACAGGCTGACTTAAGTCTTTTGGGGTTCCGCGCTTAGGAATTTATTTTAGAATACATTGCTTAGGTGCAACTTCTTAATTAGGAAATAACTATTTGTGAAACTTTGTTGAAGGAGAAGCGGTTTGGATTATTCTTTCACTGCCGAAATCTCAATCCATCTCAATATTCTCTATTCTTGAATAATAGATACGTTTATCTAGTTCTTACGTTTTGACTAGGAGAAAAATGAAGACTTTATTTTAAGGACATATCTTCATAAGATTGTTTGCTTATTTGGAATTCAATCCTTTCATTGCAGCCGACTGCTGTAGGATTTCTCATAAGTATGTGACTTCACTCCTACACCGTAAAAAATCGTTGTGTTATTTCAACGACATGCCTATGTGTTAACACGATTGTGTTAAAATATAACACAAACAGGTGGTTAGAACAACTCACTCTCCATTTGGAGCTGTGTGTCAAATGACGGTAGTTGAAATGACACACAGCCTGTGTATTAAATTAATACAAGTGTAGAATCTTCGGTGTTGTTTTCTGCGTGATTGCCAAATATGTTGGGCATCTAAATATAAAGGGTTATGAATTGAAGCTACAGACAAACACAGTAGAAAGAATTACTTAAACAAATCCAGGTATACGCAAAATTTTATCTGCCACATTCGATGCATTTATTGCTTCTTTTTCTAAGCGATTGTGTACTAGAAGCAACAAACGCATCAACTTTATTAGATGGCAACTATCACCGATCATTTGAAAATGAATATGGAAGAACTATAAAATAAAGTAAATAGACAGTCGTCATTTTTTTATAAAATTACATAGCGAGCAGATTTTACCTTATCCCGAACGGTTATCGTCGAATACACGCGGCTTAAAGGAGCACTCTGATAAGGCAAATTCAAAAGACCTCAATAATTTATCCATCTACAAGCGACGTTTTCTTCATCACCTCCGTGGCCAAGTCGGAAGAGCACGCGGCTAGTAATCGAGATATTGGTGGTTCGTCCCCCCCCCCCCCACCACTGGAGTATTTTCTTTACTTGTTTAAAGCTTTTTTAAGACTCAGCATAATGTAAACACATTACGCATATAGGCGATTTAACATATTTTTAGGGAGTAATTTTGTGGTTCATTAACGCTTACGGCACGGCTCAACACCGGTTGTGTGTTAAAGACGTAACACTCCCCCTGTGTTAAACGCCAACACCACGGGGTCTGTGTTAAACTAACACTGCATAGTGGTAGTCACGCTGGAACCACTGCCTTGTGTTAAAATTCAGTTGAATTAACACAACAATTTTTTACTGTGTACCTACTCATAAGTGATTGACTCCTTAACCCAGAAATGACCGTATATGCCTATGAAGAAGTTACCACCCACAGTATGAATTATTATTTAAATTGATACAGACCCCTATCAAGGAGTGGTCACGCAGGGCTCATGACCAGTGGCGGATTAGCGTTCAGGCACAGTAGGCACGTGCCTAGGGCGCCAGCGCTAAAGAGGCGCCCATGAAAAATATATTTAAAAAAATCAGTTATCGAGAAATCAGTCTTTGTTTACAAAAACACTTCTAAAGGCTTATTTTATAATTTTACGATAAAGCACTAATCTAATGTTGCACTTGCACTTTATTTTTTAAAAGCGCTGTACAGTTTTGGTGGCAATAAGCAGTGCTGCCCACCCCCCCTGATGTCCATGACGACCCCCCTCAATTGTCTATCCATAGGTGTTCTTCCATGAAAAAAAATCTTTTCGATTAATTTTTACACACCCTCAAACATATTTATATAGATTTTTACCCCCCCCCAAATATTTCAATGACGCAGTTTGCGTCATAGCCCCCCCTTGTGGGCACCCCTGCAATAAGGCACCGATTTCATTTGCTAAAGCGCCCACCTGTGCACGCACATCGTTTCCGCTTCTTTTTCTGTTCTCTAGCAGATTAAAAACTAAACAGAGAGCGCTGTCAACTAGGATTTTTTTTTAAGGATTGTAGATGGAGCACTGCACTGGAATGTTTGTTTCAAGTACGCCCTTATAAAAAAGAACGAGACAATGTGATGTAGTGTTACTATGTACACGTCGTGTCGATAAATTGAATTAGTACGAGTGGTTTAAGAAAGAAATTATCAGGTGTAGAAAGACGCAAGTTAAACAGAGAGAAGGAGGAAAACGAAAGAGAGTAAACGAAGAAAATTCCTAAACTGGAAACGTTATTTGGTGCCAGAGAAAGTGATAAGACAACAAACACGTCAGCATATGATACAGTTGCGGATGGTATCCAAGGGCGCCGATTTCTCTGTAAATTTGGGGGGAGGGGGGCATTCAGATGCAGAAGGCATATATGAGGATTTTGTGACAAATTGTATTCAAATTATGCCAAATATTTTATATTCTCAAATACAATAAGGGGGCCCACATTAGCTTTGGGAAGGCTCGGGCCCCCTCGGCCGCGCAGGATCGGCGCCCATGATGGTATCCAGCAAGAATCGAACGTGACTATCAATGCCAGTGACACAGATGGGGTTAATGTTTGTAATTCTGCAGTTAACTCCAGTGACTTTGAAAAATCCCGAAAGTTTGACTGAGACGGCTGGTGAAAGAAACGACAGTTTGGACTCTCAGGAAAAAGTTACAAACGAAATAGTGATCCCAGATTTTGAGGGTAGGCATACGGATACCCATGTTGCAGCTCACTCTACTACTACAGGAAGAGAGGTAAGAAAATTTTTGATAATCTGACCCACTTATGACTTGTTCGTACAATAGACCTGCATATCAAAATTTTGCAGAATTTATTTGTATGTCTTCGCATCTTCCATATTTAGATTCAGTTATCCGGTGCCTTATAGGCTACTTATAATATTATAGGCCCTATTATAAAAATAACAATAAAACTGTTCATAGTAGGATATGAGTACGGTCAAATATGAACTCTAATTTAGTCTCTACCGGCAGGCACGGTGCCAAGAGTGGGTGTATATGGATGACCGCCCACCCAGTAGATACCCTTACCCACCCATCCTCCACTCTAACAGAATTAGAATAATGTAGGGCAGTATACTATACTTCAAAATAAATAATTTTGAAGAATTAAAGATGTTAGTCCTTTGGTAGTATAAATATCCTGTTGCCACTGAGTCTTGACGTGACGCTATTTCGTTTATTGGTTTACTGCAGAACCTATATAACTTCTCAGCCTCAGACATAAGGTGGCAATTCACTAAAACATTTGAAGCCAGGATCAACTATTCTGAAAACCTTATCAGCAACTCGATCAGCAAGGGCAGATCCGTGTAAAGCACTTTCTACAAGCTACAGTGAAATTTGTGCGGCTCTGGAGCTAATTGCAAGTGACAACAAACTAGTAGTAATGCTGATGATTACTGGCGAAAACTACAACAGTTAGAGTCGGCATTGATGTCTGGGCAAAGATCATGGAGCGATTCGATGCAGCCAATAAAAAAACTACAAGCAACAGATATTGATGTGAGTGAAGCAACAGAAGTAATTGCAGGATTGGAAGCATATTTGCAAATTGTTCGTACGGAATTCGATGCATACGAAGAGGAAGCAAAGAACATAAGTGGATGTCAGGAATACCTGCATGACAAGGGACGAAGCAAGGTAGGAAAACTGCTCCCGATGAAATAAAAGAGAGAGAACACGTGTTTACATGAAGAGAAAGGGACATTTAACGCAATTGTGGATTCCCTCATCTATGAATTGTGCAGAAGGAAAAATGCATACAACATGATAAATGAAAAATTTAATTTCCTCGCAAAACTGGATAGTATGGACTGTGAAGCCATCCGAGCAATAGCGAATGCATTGGTTCTCCATTACAAAGATGACTTTTTTGAATGAATGTATTAATTTCAAAGCGTGTGGTGTATCCATCGAAACTGCATCTGAAGTATTGAAATACACTCATGTCCAAAATGATTGTCGCATATCTATAACTGTCTTCTTGTAAGAATATAATTTGATAATGATTTTGCAGGGTACTTTTAATACTTATACTATGTGTATAATCGGGAAATGTATATTTGTGATAACTTTCATAGGAAAAGAATTATAAGTATGAAAATTAGAATGAGTAAAACAAAATGTTGATAAATGGACAAGAAAGTTTTATTGCATTTTATTTACTGCTCTTTCGACATGAAATTTGCCACAAACATATCTTTTCCGATTATACACATACTAACATTATAAAAAAATACCGGGCGAATTAGTTATCAAATTACACCTAGAAGAACATATTTATAGACATGCGACAATAATTTTGGATATGAGTGTACATTCGGATAAAGAAACTCGAAACCACCTTTCCCAAGTAGATATTTGCCTACGAATGTTTGTATTTGCGCCAGCTTTGAATTGTTCAAGGGAAAGACCTTTTTGTGTGTTAAAAAGCGTTAAGAATCATTTACGGTCAGAATGCACAACAAAAAGCTTTCAGCTCTTAGTAAAATGTGTATTGAAAGGGAAGTGTTAAGGCAGATAGATTTTGAACCCGTTGTTAGTTTATTTGTAGACGCTAAAGCCAGAAAGAAGTGTTTTACTCTGTAACAAATATCATACTATTTCCAGTAACTGTTGGTGTTTAAAGATAAAAAAGATATTGTTACCGTCGAAATTATGACATGTAACCTATAACCACTGTAAGATTCAAAGCGTCATGTTTGTTTTATGTAATGTGATGAACGGAAGTTTTGTATACTGCTGTGTATATATTTTAAGCGAGTTGTGCTGGTGTTTAATAAGAAGTGCGTAGGTGTATCTTGGGGAGGGGGCGCCTTATATCAGAGTGCCTAGGAGAGACATAAACCATAATCCATCCTTGCTCATGACCATTTGCTACCAACTTGGCACAAACCTTTTTTCTTGTTAACATAAGTGAACGAATGTAAGGTGAACTCAAATTAGCCCCCTTTCCAATCAAAAAATCGATGCCCTCCTATCTTAGTTTTCTAGATACCAGCCCAAATCAATATCAATGAAAATCACCCATTTTCTGAACATCTTACGACTACAGAAACAGCAGCAGAAATGCTGTTATACATTCATGAGAAATGTTCTAGCAGTTGGCAACAATGAAAGAACTAATGTTCCTTTTTATCATCAATGCAATTTTGAGGTGGAATATTCTGTCTAAGTTCGGATTGGAACAAGTATTTGATTTTATAAGTATTCTAAACAAGATTCGATTATGAGACCGACGCAAAAACGTATATGCATCTGCCATTTAGCCAAAGAGAAGCACAAACATTTACTACGTTTCACAAACTTGAAGCAGATATAATACATTTAGTGATGTGAGGTGGAAAATTTTTCGCGGAAAATTTTTCGTTCTAAAAAAAAAAAATATCAGTAATCAAGCAACAATTCCTCAGCAATCATAAAATTGGTTGAATTCATGTACAGAAATGTTAAAAAGTGAAAGATCGTTTAAAGAATCTGAAAATTTTCATGGCTAGACAATTTTCAGTACTATGTAGGAACAAGTTAAACAGTTTTTCATGAATCGAAATATTTTCTGTCTTATATGGAAAAATTGAAGAACTTTTTATGAGTCGGAAAATTTTCATCATTTTGAAGAAAAAAGTAAAACAACTTTTTGTGAATCGGAAAGTTTTATTGCTCTGTAGAAACAAGTGAAAGGAATTTTCATAGATCGGAAAATTTTCACCACGATGTAGAAACAAGTGGAAAAAACATTTCATATTCCGGAAAAGTTTGGATATTATGCATATGTGATGTTAGGTGGGAAATTTTCCACTATATTTAACTGTACATTCAGCTACAAAATTGAATTTCTGTAGAGGAAAGGTAGTCAGCAACAAATTATAATTTTCTAATTAGCTTTCGGGAACCGGAAAATTTTCTAATATTTCAAGTTGAGAAGTAACATTTTACACAGTGTTTCTCTCTCTCTCTCTTCATCCGCGAGCTTCTTCGTTGCTAAGCGGTTAGCATACGCGCCTTTGGCATGGAAGACCTGGCTTCGATTCCCAGCGGGAGCTCATGTAGTTCGGATTTCACGTTAATCAGTTGGTCCTGTCTTATATAGTCTCGCTGCTGAAAAGGACGTTAAACTTAAAATCAACTCAATTCAACTCCTCTCTCTCTCTTCCTCTATCTCTCTCTGTGTGTACGCAAAGTGCAGAGAACATACATTGAGTTCGTAGAGTACAAATATCCCATTCTATTATTTAAAATTTCAATTTATTAAAAGTCATGAATATTTTCCGATTCATAAAAACATACTCCACTTATTCCTACATCGTTGTTTAGCCATAAAATTTATTGGTAATAAATATTGTCTTAAAAAGTTTCATGAAGTGAAAATCTAACGATTCTTCATTTGAAAGGCCTACATGTGAAAAAGTAGTGCAATTTTCTGTTTCTGAAATTGATAAATTAACAAAGGTTTCTTTTCAATTTACTGTATATTTTTACTTCCCAACTTGAAATATTAGAAAATTTTCTGGTTTCCAAAAGCTAATTGGATAATGATAATTTGTTGCTGTCTAACTTTCCTCTACATGAATTGAATTTTATAGCTGAATGTGCTGTTAAATATAGTGGAAAATTTTCCATCAAACATCACTATACATAATATCCAAAATTGTCCGGATTATGAAAAGTGTTTTCACTTGTTTCTACATCGTGATGAAAATTTTCCGATTCATAAAAATTCCTGTCATTTGTTTCTACAGAGCAATAAAACTTTCCGATTCACAAAAAGTTTTTTTTTTTTTTTTTTTTACTTTTGCTTCAAAATGATGAAAATTTTCCGACTCATATAAAGTTCTTCAATTTTACCATACAAGACAGAAAATATTTCGATTCATGAAAAATTGTTTAACTTGTTCCTACATAGTACTGAAAATTGTCTGAGCCATGAAAATTTTCAGATTCTTTAAACGATCTTTCACTTTTTAACATTTCTATACATGATTTCAATCAATTTTATGAATACTGAGGAACTGTTAGTTGATCACTGATATTTGTCAAGAACGGAAAATTTTCCACCTCACATCACGGCTAAACAACGATGTACATTATATATGAACAAAAACACCAGAGGTGCAAAAAATGCAGCCAAGTTCGTCAGCCTCAAAAAGTGTTGAGATGAGGATGGATGAGCCAAGTTCCTTGGCCACTGCATCTGAAACGAACACTGGAACTTGGCGCGAGGTCTAACATATTCGAATACATTGAGATGTCTGTTCCTAGTTTTACGGCTGGGACATTTCAGCCCTAAGGCTAGTGGTGACCCCCAAATCCACCACGCTCACAAACACCGTCCCTAAGGCTCGTTAACATCATTTACTTTGACACTTCGTGGAGGAATATAAGTTTTCCTTGTCTGGATTTCGAACGATCAATCTTACTGCAGTATACTGTATATGTGCCTTAGCGCCTTAGCAAAGTTGATATTCCTAAGGTCGGTGGTGATCCCAAACCCACCACCACTATCTCTAAGGTTCCTTAACATCATTTTCCTTGACACCTCGCGCCAAGTTCCAGTGTTCGTTTCAGATGCAGTGGCCAAGGTGAACTTGGCTCATCCACCCTCATCTCAACACTTTTTGAGGCTGACGAACTTGGCTGCACTTTTTGCATCTCTGGTGTTTTTGCTCATATTTCACTTCTTTTTGTAGTTCACTATGTCAATATCGTATATTGGGATTCTCAATTGTGGCATATTGCTGGATTTAAATTTAAAATTGTACATTTTTAAAGGAGTCATAATGTGTCACATGCAACATTAGTTCCCAAAGGCTCTCCCACCGGGAATCGAACCCAAGGCCCTGTACAAGAAAGGCGCACATGCTAGCCACTAGAACAGCAGGGAGGGTTTATTCTATTAAATATCTGTCAGAGAGTTAGTCCAAACGAGATTCTAAATCATTTACCCGAACTACAAAATCATGATCGCTAATATATCATTTTTCATTACCTAAATACGAAGAGTGTCAACAGGGCCCAAAACCTTTGATGCTGAATCCTCGCTGCTACATCACTAGACATGGCTGGTGTTTCAATATACTTAGTTGTTCTCTACCCTTCCACATTGCGAAATTACGGAGTTCATGTTGCGCAGTTTCATACTGCCTCGGGTTTTCCTTCCAATGATATACACCTTTCAAATAGCTTGTAAACTTAATATTTGTCACCAACATATCCTAACTGTATATAAAACTACATGAACTGACAAAAATTAAAGGGGTGCTTCCGGTTGACGTGGAAAGTTGAAATGATGAAGGGGGATGAAGAATTTTCCCATGTTATTTAAATGGGTCTGGATAAAGAATTTTCCCATGTTATTTAAATGGATCTTTTTTGACATATAATCTCATGTTTTAGGAACTTGGAATTGGAATTAAAAAAGTGAAATTCGGTATGCTTGTACGTTTTCATTAGTATTACCTAAGTAAATCAGTAAAACTAACAATTCCAACTTTAGAGTGGTTTTATGGGGAACTGAAAAATCTTTCCCGTGGTACGTATTTATATGGGACAACTTTTACACCCCAAAATTATAGGGCACTTCCTGTAGGGCTACAATGATTAAATTTGACATGATTGTAGTTTTTCGGAACTAACCGACAGAAAAATTGCCAAAAGTGAATATTTTTAATTTTTAGGGAGTCTAAAGGGGAGATGAAGAAATTCCCCATGCTATTTAAATAGGCCTTTTTTAGACTTATAATCTGATATTTTAGGTACTTGAAATTGAAATACAAACGTGAAATTCGGTATGCTTCAACGTTTTCGTTAGTATTACCTAAATAAGTCAGCAAAAGTGAAAATTTCCAAATTTAGAGTGGTTTTATGGGGAACAGAAAAACCTTTTCCATGTTATTTATATTGGACGTCTCCTAAACCCCAAAATGTTTAGGCGCTTCCGGCAGGATTAGAATGATGAAATTTGGCACGATTGTAGCCTCCCGGGACTAACCTACAGGAAAATTGCTAAAATTGAATATTTTTAATTTTTAAGGAGTCTAAAGGGAGATGAAGAAATCACCATGTTATTTAAAGGAGCAGTTCGACTTAGAAATGCATTTTTTACAATTTATTTCCATTTGTAGAGTTGAAAATTCTAAAAGGAATGTTGTTTGTTTGATCGCGATACGTTCAGTCGTTAGCGAGTAACAGAGGAAGAAAGATTTTGTGATGACGTCATAGGTGGGCAAGTAGCGAGAGCAGGCTTACATACTACACAGTGCCAAGCATTTCGTTTGTGAGAGGTGCGGTGGTACGTTCTAAGTGCGGTTTCCTTTTCCACAACTGATTGCCAAGACTTACTTACAAATATCATCTGCATGTAGAAAATGATATCTGATGGTGGGCTGTACAAACGTTTTTATATTATAAAACGTATCCTATAAAGCATGAGTTCAGCGTTTCAAAAAAAAAAAAAAAAAAAAAAAAAAAAAAAAATCGAAACCAATATGTAAATAGATGGCGGACGAGATAGCTGCAATACCTAAGTATCTTTCCTTTAAGCATTCTTCCGATTCCCGAACATAAGTATGTTCATTTTCACGTTTTGTTGCAATTTTTAACGCTGACCCTATAATTTTGTGCTTCAAGGTATGTACAGGAGCGCAACATATGAGGCAAAAATGAAATAACATCTGTAAAGTTTGCCAGAATACGAAAAACACTTCACCGGTTAAATTTCTTTTATTCTCATAGCTGTCCGCGGAACAACTCGCATCACCCGTTTCATCATTGTCACATGATACCGAGAAATTAAACGATGAATCAATGTCTTGAGGAACAGTCATCGTCACTGATTCCTTCTACAAGCCGGTATATTTCACTCCCTAATTCACATTGTATAGCTTATTTCTAAAGCAGTATCTTCAGAATCATGAGTGACATCGTCTCTATTACCCTCTAATGCCTCGTCTTGACTACAACCGTCAATTGCGTCTTGTACGATATTTGTAAGTTGGTAATTGGACATAGATCTGTGCTTGTTCAATGGCTCGGATTTTAAACCTTTCAATAATATACTTGGAACAGCATTCTTTCTGTTTGTGTGTAAATAATTCTCCTGGCATTAGCCAAAAGTGGATCTAGACGGTAAAAACTCAGGGGGGGGGGGAGTCAGAACCCAGACTATGATATGTATATCATGTTTACTAAAAACTTTCAAAAATATCTAAATAATAGCTTAAATCAATTCTGTCACTCAAAAATTGGGGGGCCTAGGTCCCCGGCCCCAGCCTAGATCCGCCACTGGCATTAACTTTTCTTTCAGTAGACTTGACTTCTTGAAGGCAGGCTCTTCAAGATGTTTGGAACACGAGTGATTTTATTTGGTACATTTTTTCCCATTGATTTTCTTGAGCCATAATTTATATCGATCTGGTGATTTCTCACGACTTAGAAACGTAAGAAAAGATACCTTACGTCCTCAGCTTCAATTGCACAAGAATTACAACCGAAAACACAGCAGGTGTTAGGCATTTCTACTTCACTTCGCAGACACAGCACGCGCTGTACTAACACGTGTTTTCTACTTCACACTAGTGTTTCTTTCAGAAAAAAAAATCCGGGGGGGGGGGGGAGGCAAAGGGACACTTAGTATTCGGCGAGGCGCATTATTTTTACACAGTACTATTATATTTATTACATTATAGACGTATTATTTTGGTCTCCTCCGGGGGAATCTCTCAGAGCTCCGGGAGACAGTGCCACCCTAAAAACATGTCTGGAAGAAACACTGTTTCGTACAACAAACGTAATTACTGCTCTCTCTCTACTCTTTTTTATACTAATGCTATAGGAAAAACAACTAACAAAAACTTCCCTCAAGAATTCAACAGAGCAAGACTGCTAACAAATCCAAAACACAATCTATTAAATCCAATGCACTATTAAAGGTTTATCAGCTGCGTACAAGGGAGTGGTTGCTGACTCACATTGAGTTTCTCGCTTATCCCACCAATGACGTCACTATTTACGATTCATCAAAAACAAATGTCTGTAGAAGCTGAACGAGACGGCCTATCAAGATATAAAAAAATACGGGTCTCTTATTTTTTGTTACTCTTTCTATTGCACCAAACTTGTTTTTAACTCGAACTGCTCCTTTAAATAGGCGTTTTCCTGGAATACAAAATCTTATCTTTAGTTGAAATAGGAAAAGAAACTTGAAATTCGGGAATTGTAAGCTTAAGAGGTGTGAGGAAGTAGGCCAAGCAAAGGCGAGGGTGTGGGAGCGAACCCCCAGGAAGGCAAATTCAGGAAATATGAAGATCAAAGGCACGAAATTCACTATTGATGAAAACGCTGATACGTAAGAGATTCTCACACTGTTCATAGATAGAGACACGAAGCATCAAAACCATTTTACATAAAGACTGTGGTAACTATAATATAACTCGTGGTACCAATATATTCAACCAATATATTCGTTGTTGCTAGTCTCACATAAATACGAACAATTGGATTTCTCATTTCTTCGAAAACTTCATTAATTTGAAATATTCTCACCTCTACAGTATCTTACTTATCAAATTAATTTCAGTATCTATTTAATACCAATGACTGCAATAAAGGAAAAATATTCACCGAAAAAAGACAAAATATTGGCTTTTCTTTTCTGGGTTTCCAACCACGAAATTTACGGCAGTATGTAAAACTGCCCACGTTTTTTAAAGTTAACTGATTCACAGAACGTGCCTCATTAACTTGCTTAACTACTTATTACTAGCTTTCACTTATTTTACTCGCACACTGAGAAAAAATGTATGTGGCGTACGTAAAAACGTTGGTTACATGTCTAAATCCTGTAGTTTTTGAACTTAACGTACATTAAACGTATAACTGAAAAAGTATATTTTAAACATACTTTCCGTATAAGTGTTCCGAATAAACGTACTTTCCGCACGAACGAAAAGACTGTATGTAGGCGGTCAGGGTCTCACATACAGATGGCCGTCTGTAACTTATAGCTGACGTACGTAATGTACGGAAGAAGATGTCAGACATCCTGCAACGACATTGTGTAACATCTAAGCGGGAAAGAGGGCAGTACGTATGTAGCACATGGATAATGTATATTAAGTATTGATTTATGTAGTAAACACAAGGATCCCGTATATTTGTACATTATACCGCTGTCCGGATAACGGATTTTTCTCAGTGACCTTAGCTTGTTTTTCTATTAACCTAGAACGACAGGTACACGAACACAGAAACATCGAGGAGAGTTAAGATTCCAAAGGCTCTTCCAGCGGGAATCGAACCCAGGACCCCATACACTAAAGGCGCACGTGATAGCCAATAGACCAGCGAAGAGGGCACCAACTCGACCACTCAGATGATTGACAACATTATCACTATGCACATGATGTGTTTAATAGCGGAATCGTTCCCGATTTCTGATTGTAAGGACAGTTTTTTTTTTGCCAATGAAAAATTTTTCATAGCAAATTCCTCAAATTTCATTTTCAAGCCGTTATAGGGTACCTTTATGGAGAGTTTCGCATTTTTATCTCATTAAGAAGTACCTAATGGCTATGGACAGTTTTTCGCCCATAAAAATTCCCATAGTACATTCCTTAAATTTGGAACCTTTATTACACAAGTCATTACATAAGGTGGGTACCATTATGTAGAGTTTCAATTCTCTATCTCATTTGGAACCACCTAATTAATGATGAGTGAGTAAATGAACCGATCTCTGTTTGAGTAAGGGCAGTTTTTCGCCCATAGAAAATTGCATAGCACATTCCTTATATTTCGGATATTTTCCATATTCAAGCCATTATAAGCTACCTTCGTGTAGACATTCACATCTTCATCTCATTGGGAAGTACCTAATGGCTACGGACAATTTTTCGTCTATAAAAAATTTCCCATAGCAAATCGGTCACATTTCGGACTTTTTACATACTCAGGCCATAATAAGATACCTTTATGCAGAGTTTCACGTTTTATCTCATTGGGAAGTACGAAATCAATGTGATGAGCGAGTGAATGAACCGATTTCTGCTTGACTAAGGACAGTTTTCACCCATAAAAATTTCCCATAGCACATTCCTTACATTTAGGACTTTTTGCATACTCAAGTTTTTATAGGGTACCTTCATGCAAAGTTTCACATTTTTATCTCATTGGAAAGTACCTAATCAATTTGATGAGTGAGTAAGTGAAACGATTTCTTGCTTGGCTAAGGACATTTTTTTGCCTATAAAAACTTTCCCATAGCACATTACTCAAATTTCGGACTTTTCCGTACTCAAGTCATTATAAGGTACCATTGTGCAAAGTTTCACGTCTCTATCCCATTGGGAAGAACCTAATCATTTTGTTGAGTGAGTGAGTGAATCGATTTCTTGCTTGGCTAAGGACAGTTTTTTGCCTATAAAAACTTTCCCGTAGAACATTCCTCAAATTTCGGACTTTTTCCATACTCAAGTCATTATAAGGTACCTTTGTGCACAGTCTCACGTCTCTGTCTCATTGAGAAGTACCTAATCAATTTGATGAGTGAGTGAGTCAAACGATTTTTTTCCTGGCTAAGGACAGTTTTTTGCACATAAAAAAATTCCAATAGCACATTCCTCAGATTTCGGACTTTTCCATACTCAAGTTATTTTATGGTACCTTAATGCAAAGTTTCAAGTTTCTATCTCATTGGGAAGTACCTAATCAATTTGATGAGTGAGTGAGTGAAACTATTTTTTCCTCAGATTTGGGACTTTTTCCATACTCAAGTCGTTATAGGACACCTTTATGCAAAGTTTCGCGTTTCTATCTCATCGGAAAGTACCTAATCAATTTGATGAGTGAGTGAGTTAATTGATTTTTTGCTTGGCTAAGGACAGTTTCTTGCCTATAAAAACTTTCTCATAGAACATTCCTCAAATTCGGACTTTTTCCATACTCAAATCATTATAAGGTACCTTTATGCAGAGTTTGACGTCTCTGTCTCATTGGGAAGTACCTAATCAATTTGATGAGTGAGTGAGTGAAACGATTTTTTATCTGGCTAAGGACAGTTTTTTGAACATAAAAGTTTTCCCATAGCACATTCCTCAGATTTCAGACTTTTTCCATACTCAGGTCGTTATAGGGTACCCTTATGCAAAGTTTCACATTTCTATCTCATTGGGAAGTACCTAATCAATTTGATGAGTGAGTGAGTGAAACGATTTTTTATCTGGCTAAGGACAGTTTTTTGAACATAAAAGTTTTCCCATAGCACATTCCTCAGATTTCAGACTTTTTCCATACTCAAGTCGTTATAGGGTACCTTTATGCAAAGTGTCACGTCTTTATCTCATTGGGAAGCACTTAATCAACTTGATGAGTGAGTCAGTGACCCTGAAAACTGCATATTTTTGGGGTCCAGTACTCGAATATGGTTGAAGGTAGGAATGTGAGATTTGGCATACGAGTACATCTCTCAGATATCTCCTTAAATTCTAAATTTCATGTTTCTACCCTTAGAATAGAATAGTTTTTACAAAGCCTCGAAATCGGCGATTTTACCCAAAACTCTTGTTCGTGTATACTACGCTTACGGCAGTGCAAGCCAGTTTTCATTTTCTCCGCGGAACTTGGCTGCCATGCACTGCCGTGCATGTTGATTGTTCTGTTCACTTATTACAAAATGTGTTCTTTCTATACCTTTCAGGCCTTACGCCAATTAATATTTTACACACTCTGTAACACGCTTGGTGCTATAATAGATAATTATCAAAGTAATTCTTAACGAGTATTCCCATTAAATGTGTTTAATTATGAAATAAAAGAATGCTATTATAAGAATTGATTTTAATAATGTAAAAGAAAAAGATACATTGAAACAATTCTTTGACCTTTCCAAAATTTACAATTCGAGAAAATGTCTTAGGTCTGATGAACAGTCTGACACAGGAATACAAGTGACATCTACGGAACTTTCTACACTTCAACTAGTTAATATTAGTCTTGACATTGACAATTCTTTACAAACGATATCATTATTTCATTGAAAGTAGTAGCACCATAGAATTATGAAATAACCACTAGAGGCATAATCGGCGCCACTGTCTATTAGATTCTACTTACTACTGCGTTGCCAATTGAATAGCCACTTCTTTTGGTGAACTGTCATGGTTTCAGCGAATCTCAATTTCAACTTTTCGGTTCCCAACGCTAGATGTTTGTGCACCGTACTTTCGAAAAGCGCTTTCATCCGTATGTATAATATCTATAGTAAAAACGGAAAAGGTGGTTTCACCTATGAACACTAGGGTACGCAGGATATTGGGAATGTGGATGCCAGATCTAAAGTACCACCATATGGAATGTCGTCCTCCCCCCCTTTCTCCTAAGAAAAGATAGCGTCATTGCACCCGACGCTGCGTCGGCGACGCACGGCACGAGAAATAATTTACACGTAATCTCTTCTCAGTTTGTAATAATTCTACATAAAAAAGTTTGTCTAATGGGGGTGCCAAGGCACCCATGACACCCACGTTGCGCACGCCTATGCCTGTGAGGATGTTTTACAGGCAATCAAGTTGGTGATTTTGCTCAAATCAACAAAATATTGGTGAAAAACGTGCAAAACAACATTTAAGTGAGAGAAACCATTCCATTATGAACAAGGATTTTAGGTTGTAACTTTGTACTACAACAGGATAATGATCTCAAACTTTCTTCTAAATTATGCAGTAATTATCTGCAAAACAAAGAAGAAGCTGACACTGTCACATACATGGAATCAGTGTTTCTTCCAGACATGTTTTTTTTGGGGGGGCACGGCCCCCCGGAGCTCTGAGAATGGCCCCCCAGACGAGATCAAAATAATACGTCTATAATATAATAATAAATGAAATAGTACCAGAAGTGCCTCCCCGGAATACTACACGTGCCCCCCGGAACATTTTTTTTTTTCAGAAAGAACGACTGCATGGAATAGCCGCCACGATCTTAGAATTTGTCACCCATCGAGCTCCTATGAGACGAATTTCGCATGACAGTCCGTGAACACACTGAAGATCTCTGGAAGATGTTTCAAAGCTCTTGTAGTCATAGTTTAATAAAAGTTAGATAAATTGACCAAACAAATGCTTGGGATTGGTAAAGCTCTTGTCGAGGCTAAGGATCGACACTTCGATGAACGCAAACTTCTTCAATAAGTTAGTTTCAACAGAAATAAAACAATATATTTTCCATTCTTTATGTGATCAATGATGTTTATTTTGCACAAATCTAAAAAAAGCAGTGCATATTTTGTTTGGAAAATAGGGGATGCGGTGTCTCAGTGATAGAGCGTTCATCTCCGGTGCTTGGGGTCCTTGGTTCGATCCCAGCTCACGCCGTGTGGACTTTGGTTTATAAACACCGTGCTCGTGGGTTTTCTCGGGGTTCTCCCGTTTCCTCCTACTTTCTTTATTCCACCATTTCATTCATTTCTCATAATCACCGTCTCCTTTAGCCTAACCGGCATAAACCTGGGACGTAAAACTTAAAGATTTCATTTGTTTGGAAAATTCTGTAAATCAGTAGTGTACTCAGACTTTTAACAAACTGACTATATGACGAGTGACTATAGGCTTGCACAACTAAAGTGATAGTGAATAGCGTCCACCCCTGCACCTTCAACGCCTTAACCCTCAGCGCTACTCGCCTACCTCCTTTCGCTATTGGTCACCCTGCTAGATAGCGAAACGTATCACATCATTGAAACATACGTCGTAAAAATAAGCAGTAAACTTGGGAATAATTATTTTGTTTATTGCATGCAGACTGTGAAGGTTTACTATGTAAATGTGTACACATGGGGTGGACAGGCGCCAAGAAAATTAGAAGTGGAAAAGGCATTAGGATACATTTCAACGAACATGTTAAAATATTGTGTCAACATGCCCCCATATTTTTATACTACACACAAAGTAGGGCTTCATGTATCGATTACTTGAAGCCTAAGTCAAAGCAGCATTATGGCATGGTAATACCGCTGTTTGTGTTTTGAACCTGTTATTTAATTAAAACCAGCAAAGCCCAGATTTTTTGAGGAATAAAATCTTTCAGTGAATTCAAATCTACATATCCTATATTTCAAATACGCACAATATTTTTAGGAATGTAGTCAGTCTTAATGCAAAATATCTGAATCATAAACTGCAAAATTATATTACGAAACTTTTATTCATATTAAAATATGTATAATGAAACTAACTATAAAGGTAAACAAGAAAGTTCTGTCGCTTTTTCACCCACCACCTTCCAACATCGATGCCATCTAAGACGTACCTGGAAGATCAAAAATAGTCCCCGTCAGCATCGACGAGCTTCTGCCAACGTTCTGGAATCCATGGATTCCATAGCGACAGAACTTGGTGGTGCCGAGTGCCTTTTTCACCTCTACTAGGGATTTCAACTGGCGTCCCCTAAGATGATTATCCAAAGAATGGAAAAGGTGATAATCGAAAGGTAGTATGGTGGATGCGATAGTGTTTCCCATGCAAGGAGTAAAATGGTGTCCCGGATCATCCTAGCCACATGGGGCTTAGCGTTGTCCTGTAATAGGAGGAGCCCTTTGCGATTCACAAGTGCTGGCTTCAGAGTTTTGACTTTTTCTTGAACAAGGTTCAACTGCTGACAGTACACAGTTGCATCAATGCTCTGACCAGCTGGTAGCAATTCCTGATGCATGATGCCGCGAGCAGCCCACCAAACACACACGAGGATATTCTTCTGGTGCAGTGCTAGTTTCGGCTGTTTTGGAACCGGTTCATGAGATACTAACCAATGATGACGGCGCCGTGGAGCTTTGCATAAGACCCACTTCTCATCACATGTCAACACCCTATCCAGAACTTGATCTTTCCTCAGACAAGACAGCAAAGAAACAAAGGTGTCTGCTCGCGTTGTCTTCTGGCCTGTAGTCAAATCATATGGGATTCATTGACCCAACTTGTAGTGCTTCCCAATTGATGGAGGTGTTGCCGATGGTTTCTCCACTCACACTGAATTGTAGTCCCAGTTTCTCACGTGTTTGGTCACTGTTCGCCTAAATTGTTTCCTGAATATCCTTATTTTGTACATGTGTTGGTCCTCCAGCACGTGGTGCGTCTTCGAGTGTTTCGTCACCGTCCTTAAACTTGCTAAAACCACCGCTGCACTGTCCGCGTAGTCACGACACCCTCACCAAAAGGGCTGGCATATCTTCCGCTGAGGGGCAGCGACGTTTGACACCAGTTTGCACTCGTACAGCATACACGCCATTATGACGCTCTGTGGAGGTGCCATGCTACGCAAGTTCACGGTGTAACTGAACTGCCACAACCAGATAGTATGTTGGATATACCTACACCAAACTGACCTTCGCCTTATCTCCATTCGCATTCAACTCACAGTGTGAGGGGTAATTGAACACAGACCTCCACAAAAAACGACAGAATTTTCTTGGTTACCTTTATATTTGGATAAAGGCAGGCATGTAAACAGTCAATGCTATATGCTAGGACATGTCGATATTCGGGAAAATGAGCATGCCGACAATGCAACCAAGAACATCTCAGTAGCAGAGAGTACACTGAAGCACTCTTCAACATGCTCCGATAACAGTAATTGTTTCATTCAACGGATTCGCTCTCGCTGGTAAGCGGATTGATAAAACCAGTCCAACGAACATGAGCTTGTTTTAGTGAAGCCCATTTGGGGCAATTTGCAGACTTTGTCATATACTACCCCTGGCTTGTTTACGCTTCCTACACTTTCATCTTATACATTCCTAAGTAGCGCGTGATGCTAACTCACTATATTGTCAATACTATATTCGGCTTTAAAATTTTAATACGGTGTTGGGTTTATAATACGGGCTTTAGAGACTGCATTTACAATTTTATTAATGAAATTGGGATAGTTAAACGTTCTTTGAGGTTTCTCGCATCAGATTTATCCTGTCATGTGTTACTACTGTTGCTATTTTTTTTTAGCTCATCTCTTATCTTCTTTATTCTTCTAGCTTCTTGGGAGCGCAGTGGCTTTTTGGTAGAACACTTAGTTTTGTTGTGTGGGGTCCCTGGTTCCATCCTTGGTCAAACTAAGCTTGTGATGGGCAACCATCGTGTCCGTGAGTTTTTTGGAGGGTACTCCCGGTTCCTCCCACATTCTAATTCCACCAAATTTTCCATCATCATGTACTTCCTGAATCATCCTTCTCCCTTAGCCTACAGGGCATAAACTTGATGATTTAATTTCATTGTTTTAATTTCTTTGTAATGGGTTTTAATTTTTATACTTTTTGTCTCGATTTTAATCTCTTATTTTGTCGGCTTTTATTACAAGTATACGTTTTCAGAAGTGTAATTTTGAACGTTCTAATGTACAGGATGAATCGCCTATTGGGCTTCATTGTGACGGTGGGGGGGTGTCAAACAGCCTCGCTGTTGACATTCCGATTTAAACTTTAAGCAATCAATGAACCTGCTCAATTATTCACTATTTGAAAACTTTTGCCTTGCTTGTAGGCAACCAAATTAACAGCTGTCATATGGGTGTTGCATAACGGGACGGCGACATACTTACTGCTTCGAGGGAAACCAGCCCTTAGTTAACTAATTCCGTGGCCTATGGTACCCAAAGGTTCAATGCCGCATTCACAAAACCTCTCCACTGACTTCTATCTTTAGCCAACTGGATCCAGTTTGGGGCCGCGGTGGCTCAGTGGTAGAGCGTTCACCTATGGCGCATGGGGTCCCTGGTTCGATCCCAGCTCGCGCCACGTGAACTTTGTGGTGGACAAACACTGCGTGCGTGCGTTTCTTCGGGGTTCTCCAGTTTCCTCATACTTTCTTAATTCTACCATTTCATTTATTTCACATCATACCGTCTCCTTTAGCCTAGCCGGCATAACCGTGGGACGTAAAACTTAAAGATTTCATTTCATTTCATTTCAACTGGATCCACTTTCCACTTTGTATTTTAATTTCTGCGAGTTCCATCTTAATATTGTCCTCCTAGGTCTTCCTGTCTGCGCCTAGGTCTTCCTAATGGTCGTTTTCCGATTGGTCTTCCAGTTAAGACTTTGAAAGCGTTCTTACTTTCATCCATCCTGGCTACATGACCTGTCCACCAGAGCCTTCTAGATTTGATGACGCTAATAATGTTTGGTAAACGGTATAAATTATGTAATTCCTCGTTATGAAGTATCAGCCTTTAGCACATAATTTTATTGTCATTGACTCATATCCTATTAACTGTTATCTTCTTATATTTTTCATTCGTTATAATGGCTTTACTAACAAAATTCCGTTGAAAGCAAAATGTATTTGACCTAATACATAATACAAAAGTGTCTTCTGATGAGGAAAAATGTCTTTGTTTAGCATATCAATAAAACAAACTTGATAAAACTTTCAAGTTATTGAAAAAGACTTTCTTGTTTTTGTTCTTGTTGTTTACAAAGTTATTTGAAGCGCGAAGTAGATTGTGATGGAGGAACAATGCCAGTCTAGGCTACACAAAGTCTCCTTGGAGGATAAGTTTGGTGGAGGTCGTCGTAGTAGAATGGGAGGGGAGTCATTGATGTCTAGCGGGGGGATGGGGAGGGAGGGAAACCTTTGAAAGTGTCAAATAAGATTATGGCATCGTAAACTCTCTCTCTTTCTGTGTTTCTGGGTTTCCATAGAGCTTGGTATTTCTTCTAAAAATACATTTGGTCTTTCTTTTCTATTCTGTATGTAAACATCCAACATAAGATGTGGTTTTACGTTTTGCTAACATGTCACAAGGTATGTGATTAGTGTGGCATCACATAAGCAAGGTGCGACATTAAATAAATACATTATAACAGAAGAACATAAAAGAATGCATTAAACCCAGGGCCGGATTTAGCATTTTGGCGCCCCTAAGCCCAATAATTCCCCTCCCCCCTAGTCTCGTTAAAGTTACTTCCCTAAAAACCTTTATTAAAAAAAATTATCAGGCCTATATGTTAATTGCTTAAACACCACTCCACGATGCAATTTTATCATTGCGTTTTTTTTTGAGGAATTTACTTGGTTCTGGGCTTAACACAATACCGTTAATGTATTAACAAAAGATTGGAGAACCAACAATTATTTGTCACCAACAATTATTTGTTCTAATGAACTTCAAAATCAGAATGCTTTCTTAGCCTGATTTTCTTAATCAATTTAAAAAATGTTGTTATGGCTATTTATTTTTATTTCTAGATATTTTTCTATTTTTTTTCTCTCGGCCGTGCGCCCCCTGGGAGCTTGCGCTCATAGGCCCGGGCCTACCGGGCCTATTGAGAAATCCGGCTCTGATTAAACCCAGAGGCCAGGAGTGACTTTTGAAAGTAGAACCTGAAGATGATCCTACAGCTAAACAAAAAATGTATTTAAGAGTTTAGTTTGATAGTTTAGACTTTATGTCATTGGAAATTTGTTAGAAAGAACCATGTGAGTATGCGTTAAATTCGTTCTCCAAATCATCCTCTCCCCAAAAAATGCAGCTAAGGAACCACATACACGAGCGAAATAGTAGGGTTTTCCGATATAAAACTCAGATAGTATTCCTCTTCAATGGGCAGTGTATATTTTCATGATAAACACTTGCATTCAACGACATTTAGCACTCGAAAAAATGCTTCCTTTGATTTCACTTCTCACGTCTTATCTCGAATGATCCCAACAGTATCTGTTGAGAAATATAGGTTGCTAAAAGCCACACTAAGCATTTCCAAGAGAGTCATTTGGGACTGCAGGGAGGGGGAATTTCCCCCTAAGTTTGAGATTTATATACATTTTAACCAATGTGGGTGTGCAGAGAAATGGGGAGAATTTGCTGGGTCGAGCGGGAAACGAATGAGAGGATCTTAGAAATGTTGGGAAGGGGGAGAAAAACGATTTTAGATATTATTAAGAAGAGGAAGAAACTGGTTGGGGCATTGGGTAAGAAGGAACTGTATCATGAGGGACTTGCTAGAGGGTATGGTGGCAGGAAAGAGAGGGAGGGGACAAAGGAGACTACAATTGACGGATGATATTAAAACAGAAGAATCGTACGTGAAGGCTAAGATGGTAGCTGCAGAACATGGAGCATGGAAGATACTCAGTTGCGGCAAGTGATCTGTCGATAATGGAAAACTATCTATGATGATGATTAACCAATACAATAATAATATCAGGGGCGGATCCAGGACCGACTTCTGGGGGGCTGTGAGTTGTCATACTGCTACTTTTAAGGGCTCCAAACTTTGGGGTGGGTTTTATTTATATATATAAAATAAGAAAGTTTCCTCTTCTGGGGAGGGGGCCATCGCTCCGATCGCCCCCTGGATCCGCCCCTGAATAATTTAGAAATAAGAAACGTAGAAATCTACTTACAATGGGGATCTTACCTATATTTTCTACCTACCTATAAGTTTTCCTAAATTTCTATGTTTTCATTCCATTTTCAAATCCGACCAACATTATTTTAAGTTACATTTTTTCTGACAGCTTCTACGATGAATTATTGTTTTGCATTTTATTTACCTTCACCAAAATGTCAAATATATATATATATATATATATATATATATTTCGCAAATTTCATTTTATTCAGTGAATGTTAGACGGGTGCAATCCAGCCTTTTATGGCTGGAAGTACCAAATTGTTGTTAAGCGATTACCGGAACTATACAACTGATTCTTAAATGTCTCGAGGCTTTAATGATTAGTCTTACCTGCACCGGAAAACATATTGCGAACATTGTTGATCATAAGAAATCAACTTTTTGTTTGTCAATGTTACTTAAAACTGTCTATCTATATTAAATTGCATTATATCAACAAATCGTGTAATAGTGTCAATATTTTCATGTCGCACAATATAATTTATATTTTGTTTAACGTTTCAGGATTTTGCTCTGAGACTAAGGGACACGATAATGATGATAATAAATGAGGTGGTAGAATGAAAATATTAGAAAAGGGAGAATTTCTAGACAACCTATGCACACGGTGTTTGTCCACCAGAAATCCATCTCCGCACGACAATATTATTGTCCACATCTTTTTTACCTTTACCAATAGTGAAGCAACTCTTATGTCTTCTTTTTTATTTATTTTCTTATTTTTGTAGCAGTGATGATAATATCGGCATTTTCTTATTTATTTTTCTTATTTTTGTAGCAGTGATGATAATATCGGCATTTTCTTATTTATTTTTCTTATTCTTGTAGCAGTGATGATAGTATCGGCATTTTGTTATTTTAGTTTCGTAGCAGTGATGATAGTATCGGCATTTGTTACAACATATTTGTATGATATTTTGCTTTAACTCTTGGACTCCATTCATATGCCAAAGAAAGAGATTTAACTATTATTAATTACTAGCAGAATTTCCGTTCTTCGCAGGGAAGATTACTTTTCAGTTTGGACATAAAGGAGTGAATTTGGAATTAAACGTCATCGGAAGCCTCACTGTTTGTCTTAGCGACCGCGAAAAGTATGGATTCGAAACTAATATCGGTCATTTGCGACCATTGTTATGTATCTCCCCTCCGTCTGTCACAAGTTGCGGGCTGAATTTGGAATTAAACTGTATCGAAACCGTCACCGTTCATCTCAGCGACCCTGACAACTATGTATTCGACACCACTAATATAAGTCATTTTCGATCATTTTTAATTATCTCCCTCTCCGCTAAGTTGCACCATAAAAGTAAAATGGTAAAAACTATCCCAGGCCCGAACCTCGTCTATGTTGAAAATTTGATCGAGATCGGTCGGGTGAGTCACAAACATAGTCACTTTCAACTTTTTTTTATATTTGACTTCCTGAAAATTTCGACTATAAATATTCTACTTGCGAACAAGTGCAGATGCCTTTGTTAGCTGTTGTGTAAACAAAGAACTACGAGGAACATTAAATTAAACCAACTGAGATAAGGCATCAAAGCGCAATCGATGGAAATTTGCATTGTCAGCTCATAGTCGACACTGAAACGCAAATAATTAATAAATATTGGCAACACAATTATTTATTTGTTTGTTGAGGGCCCGTATGCCCTTCCAGAACCAAAGTTGTATGAAACTTGGATGTACAGCTTGATGTGGTGTCTGAACGAGTCTAGTCTCATCTTGATGTTGAGAGCTTTCAACTGTCCGTGATGTTTGTGTCTTCTTATTTCTGTCGTTCTCGGTAGGTAGTGTAGCCATAATGGAAATCAAACGAAACTAGAAATTTTAAACATCATGTACCTTGTTAATTAAAAAAAAAGATTAAAAACTTTATTAACAAATAAAAAAAATATTTGACTACAGTGAAAATAGTTCATTGCTCTTTGTTTCGAACGGAAAACTGAAGTTTTTGGTTATTAACATTAAATTAGATGTTAAAATGGCCGTAAGTTGAAGGCCTTACTCTTGTTATTAGAACACCCCACATCGTGTAGATTTGAAGGTCTCCGACTTAACGATATTTTTACATCTCATTTAAAATTAATAACTGAAAAATAATGTTTTTTTTTTTTACTTTGGAACAAACGACGATGAATTATGTTCGCCGAAGTTGTTCTTTTTACATATTAATTAAATTTTTTTCTACTTTTTGGTATATAGTATGAACTTTGAAGTACCTAATAACAATTAACCATTTCTTGTATACTCCTTACTATATAAGGTTTGTGGTTCAATCCCCGGTCAAGTAAGTTTGTGGTGGACAACATTGTGCTCGTGGATTTTCTCGGGACACTCCTGTCTCCTCCCACTTCCTCATTCCACTAATTCTTCCATCGTCATTCATTTGGATTTAATCATTGTCCTCCCATAGCCTAACAGATATAATCGAGGGATGTTAAACACAGATTTTTTCCACTTAATATACATATTCGGAATCCTCGTGACAAGTGCTTTGATACTTATACTATAGGGCAGCGGTTCTCAAAGTAGGGTACGCGGACCCCTGGGGCCCCGTGGGACGCAGCCAGGGGGTCCGTGACGCCTAAAAATTCAAATGTGTTATAATAAAATGGAACTCACAGCTGTTATGCAAGAAGTATTAAAAAGAAAGCAATTAGAAATTATACTTACGTTTCTATATTTAAATGTTTTCCTACTTTACTAAATTTCTGCCCTGTGAATATGAAGAGTTATCTAAAAATGCATTTCAACTTTTGATGCCTTTCCCTTACCACTTACTTATGTAAACAGACCTTTTCTGCTCTTTGCTGTATTAGAGCCTGAAAGCGAAATCATTCTAATGTGGAATCGGGTCTAACAAGGAGGGTGTCCGAAGTGTAAATCTCAGATTTCAAAAATGTTTGTGCAGATCGTTAGGGGGGCTCATAGAATAAATATCAGCACAACAAATTTCGGCGGAACCCCATTTTTGGGTGGGGCAGTGTCCCTTTTTGATTTTCGGCTTTCGTAGTAAAAATCGGCCTTTTGATTTGAAAATTGACTTATTGTTGTCGACAATCGTTATCATTTGTCTTCATTTGCGTAAAGATACTACAATTCTGGGTCAGGGATCCATATGTGTGGGGGGGATCCGTCTCACAAATGTGATACATGTTCCCGCTTCATTTTGACGATCTGAATTCAAATATGTCATTAAAAGTTCTTTATGGAACCCATGTGCGGCACAGGTCTCTATCTAGTTTCTGGGATGCTGAATCAGAAATTGAAAGAGAACTGAAGGGATTGAAATAGAAGTTTAGCAGAATCAGTGCTTACTGTATGGATTGAAGCCAAAAGAGATTTCATGCCTGTACATGACATGGATGTTCGGAAATGGGCAACTGAAAAAGAGAAAGAAATTAATCTTGAAAACTTTAAGGGTCCCAAATTTGATGCACACGTTTTAAACGGAAACATAATATTGTGTAGCGAGAAATAACAAAATTCGTATCGCGAACAGACGTTGAAACTTCAGAACAAATAGAAACTTCGGTCATATCTTCCCAGCTAGAAGTCAAGGATACATTACCGGAATTCAATGTAGACAATACTTACAATTCTGATCAAAGTGTTTTTGCAATGAAACCGCACTATAATCGTATGTTAGGCATACAAGGTCAGAAAAAAGTAGAAGCTTCTAAACAATCCAAAAATGCCTTATCTCATAGCTATACAATAATACTCCTTAGGTCTGCCAATGGAAATTTTGTTGGGCCATTATAGATTGTATTCCCAGAACCGACAGGAAAATTTGGAGCAAAGGTCAAGAAACCTTTATTCCAGGCCCTAAATGTTAAGGCTTCTGCATCAACATCTGGAAAGATGGGTAAGCTGCATTTGAAGGAGTGGATCTGTGACGTTTTAGTTCTTAACATCGGGGACAAAAGTGTCTTGCTCGTAGATTCATGATCATCTTTTAACGAGAAAGTGACGCAGAAACACATTCCGGACGAAAAAATGCTATGTAAACATATTCCACCGGGAGCAGCTTGGGCTGTACAACCACTGGATATTTCGGGCTTTAGAACATGGAAGAATGTTGTACGGAAAATGAGAGATTTCGTAAGTTTTCACCAAATTGATATACAACTTTACAACGTAACAACATTATAAAATTGCAATCGCTAGTTTATGAACAACTATCATCGGCAAGGTACCATGATGTGTTCAAATATAGTCGGTATAAATCCGGATATATGGATGCGAGGCCGCCAGAATTTGTTAATCCTGTGAGTTTCTCATTTTCCTTAAACGACACTATCATATGTGATGAGTGCAAAGATATAACACTCCTGAAATGTAGTTGGTGCTACAAAAGTATTTCCGCGGAACACTTATTCGAGCAGTTCCATTTCTGTAAAATACACAATACATAAAGTAAGCACGAATTCTGCCAAACTTCAGCCCTTCAGTTCTATTTCAAGCCTCCAGTTGTCGTTCAACTTTTGATTCGGTATCCCAGAAACTAGGTAGAATCCTGTGCCGCACATGTGATCCTCAAAAAACTTTTAATGACATATTTGAATTCAGCTCGTCAAAATGAAGGAGCAACATATATCACACTTGTGAGGGGGGCCCAAGTGGCGGATCTAGCCCGGGGCCGGGGCGGACGCCCCCAGTTTTTTAGTGACAAAAATAATTGAAGCTATTATTTATATCTTCTTGAAAGTTTATAGTAAACTCATGATATAGTATCATAGCCTGGGGTAGCCCTCCCCCAGTTTTTACCTTCTAGATCCACCACTGGGGAATACCCCCATACACAGGGATTCTCGACCCACAATTGAAGTATCTTTACGCAAATGAAGACGAATGATAACGATTGTCGACAACAATAAGTCAATTTTCAAATCAAAAGGCCGATTTTTACTACGAAAGCCGAAAATCGAAAAGGGGCACTGCCCCACCCAAAAATGGGGTTCCGCCGAAATTTGTTGTGCCGATCTTTATTCCATGAGCCTCCCTAACGATCTGCACAAACATTTTTGAAATCTGAGATTCACACTTCGGACACCCTCCTTGTAAGATTGATGGTGACAAAACTTATCCCGGATTTTCGTGTACTTAAGGAAGAAACAGAAATAATTTCATTCCTCATATTAGTGACCCCACATTTGAGAACATTGTTTATCAAGTGAATTTCCTTTAAAGAAAGAAAAAAGTACATTGATTTTTAGTCTTGAAAGTTACTGTATTTTCAATTGAAATTTCGTTCACTAGGAATCAATCATGTATCTTAAGAGTACATTACTTATTCCAATATTTTCTTGATCTTTCTCTTGTCAGTGGTTATCTAATCAGTATAGAGTTTAATACCATGTGAAATTTCAGATAGCATTGCAAGGGGGTCCGCGTATCACTTTTTAAATGAATTTGGGTGAATGACATTTTGTGATGTCACCTATCCTTTGATGCCCAGTCTGTCACTACGACTCAGACGATACCACATTTATTGCAGTCAGTTCAGGCGTTTGAACTCTACACTGGAACTAATAGAGGTGAATACACACTCACATACGGACATGCCACACACATGACAGCCTCTTTTTGGCTTCGCTGTCGTCGAGTAAACAGAAATATCGATTGGTCTTGGTCAGGAATTCCTATATTTAACCTCACTTCCTTTCATCTTAATTGATTTTTTTTCAGTGTATTACTCAATCCCATCTGTTGAATGTCAGGATGGTTCCATTTTATGAAATGAAATGAAATCTTTCAGTTTAACATCCCATGATTATGCCCTTAAGAGTCTTTATCCCGGCGAAATTAAAATACCGCTAATTTTACAGTAATTATGTGATATCTTCAAATAGATAAAAGATAATTGAAATATGGAACAAGAGCGACCTAGACAATATTGTTTTGTGTGAGGTACCGTTATCACAAGTCACCTAGTGGCTTTATGTTTTCAACTGTTTAGAAACGCGAAAATAAATGCCGATTTTCAAAATGGCTCGAAATCGAAAGCAGATAAGTGAGTCGTGATAACGGTTTCTCATGTAAAATGATATTGTCTACTGCGCTCTTGTTCCACATTTCAATTATTTTTTTATCTATTTGAAGATATCACATAATTACTGTAAAATTAGCGGTATTTTAATTTCGCCGGGATGAAGACTCTTAAGGTTAAGAGAGAGACGATTAAGGGAAGTGGATAATAATGGAAGAATTGTTGTCATGAGAATGTGGAAAAAATGGAGCACCGCGAGAAAACCCATGGGCATCATGTTGTCCATCACAAACGTACTTGGCTGAGGACCGAATCAGGAACCCCACGTACCAAAGGAAGCACTCTACCACTGAGCTACCATATTCCTTGTTCCATTTTAAACATAAGTTCTGATCGACTTTCCTCAAAAAATTATCTTTTAGGTCTTTTGCTCATTACAGTATTTTTACTGTAGAAAGACGTTAGTTGCGCACTTGCTCCATAATTATTGATAAAGAAATATTGCCTGATGAATATACACTTTGGAAAATAAGAAAAATGAAATCTTTATGTTTTATGTCCCACAGTTATGCTGGCTAGGCTAAAGGAGATGGTGATGATGAGAAATGAATGAAATGATAGAATGAAGAAAGTGGGAGAAAACGGGAGAACCCAGGGAAAACTCACCCACACGGTGTTTGTCCACCGCAAAGTTCAATTGGCACGAGTTGGGATCGAACTGAGGACCCCATACACAAGAGGTGAACGCTTTACCACTGAGCCACCGCAGCCAGTGAATATGCACTTTGGAATAATTGTAATTTCGAATATATGTGTACTATATATTCTACAGCTGTTTAGTGGCATTACAGTTCTAAGAAGCCAAAGCATTGAGAACTTCCCTGCGTCGTGCCTTAGTTATGGGGATGGAAGACGCAAGAAAGCACCTCCCATCCATTATCTGAAATGGATGGGAATTTAAATCTAATTGTAATATTGTTTTGCGAGAGGTTAAACTGTTAAATCAATAACTCCAATTTCACTAGGATCTTCGTGTATTTCCATTCTTTAAATCAGGTGTAGTGTAATGTTTGTATAGACTAATAAGCCTGTCATACGCAGTCAGATCACAGGACCGGCATATCTGATGATTTAATCACAGGCAACAATACAGACTGGGAACACATATCTGTTGATGTTCTCTGTTCCTGGATGACTATGACTGGGACGTTCCACCTTCTGGATCTGTCCAGGAACTCGCGTGTCCACAGATTCAATGATAAGTTCTCCGTAGATTGGAGTTAACCATCTAAACGTTATAACTCTCCTTGGTTTTAATTACTGAAGTGAGAAGTGAAGGACACCATAACTGTGCTGTCTATGTGGTAAGTTACTGTAGCTTCTCGTTTGATCTACTCATTGAACTCAAGACCTAGGTACAATGAACTGTCTCTCAACTAAGACTAATTTCGACTGCTCGACTAATCTCCACTGATCCACCAATCTCAACTCCTCTCTGGTTCCATCCTTCACAAGGTTTTTATTTCGTGTTCCAGACGGTAGAATCTGCAACCTCATGTCTAGAAATCTCTCTGTTGTCCCATCTGTTTGAAGAAACTTCAATTTCTTCATTGTCACGCGATGACCGAAATCCCCGGACAGCCTGTGTCTGCAAGTCTGACTGTTATGTCATACCCGAAATTGTGTCTGTGTTTACAAGATGTTACAATCTCTTGTTACAACGAATTTTATTAATTAAAGTTTACATTTCTTTTCTCAATACATCAGTCACTTAATTTTGCAGAATTTTGTCTCGTGTATGTTATCCAATTATTACATAAATGTAAACAAACCATTGCGTAATGAGTCTACACAATTTCTGTCTTCATGTTGTTTCATCAAGTTAACAGATGTAAGGTTTGAATTTTAATACAATACAATTTTGATATAATTTAAACAAGAATAAACTTAAAATAATCACCTAAAGTTCCCTATGGGTAACAGCATTTACAGTTCTTCGTAGGCATATCACAAGAGGGCACTTTGATATAAGTTGCAAATATATAATTACCTGCTGATGTTTAGAAAAGGATAATTCTATCACAACCACAGAGTATTAAATTATCTTTCATGTACATTTTTGGAAGTCAATTTAAAAATTTATATAAACGGTACTAACACGACTAATTTTTTTTTTTTTTTCAGAAAGAACCTGTATGAACAAATACTAAAACAAAGGTCACCATGCCATCTTATGGAAAGTTATCGTTTGAACGAGGATAAAGGTAAGTGCATTATTTACATACTTAAATTACGTATGTTGATCTTTCTTATGGAAAAAAAGAGTACACAAACATAATTTTGTGAGACTCTCCCATTAAAAGGATGTACTCTCATTATTAAATGAGCAACTACTGTAATTGACTGATTTCCACTAACAGGGTATATATTTATACGATTATAAAACAAAGAAAAACGATAGGTGTTTTATGAATTCAGATTTCTTTTGGGAAAGGCTTTCTCCATTGTTCGCACTAGGTAACGAAATTACGAAACGCTCACAAATTTATCGTGCCATTTCGGCTATTAGAAGAAATGGTCTTTACTCACACGATTCGTCAGATACGGCACCTCTACCTCTCACAATCTTTAACAATGAGCTACGACATTCTTGTTTCCACATGCTGCGGAAGTGTGTTACCAAAAGGAGGAGAAGTAGGTACAGCTATAGTGACCGCAATACAGTGGCGGATCCAGAGGGCGATCGGGGCAATTGCTTCCCCCCCATAAGAGGAAACTTTCTTATTTTATATATAAATATAACCCATCTCAGAGTTTGGAGCTCTTAAAAGTCGCTCTAAGTAGGAGTATTACAACCCACCGCCCCCCCCAGAAGTCCGTCCTGGATCCGCCCCTGCCGCAATGACTAGTGAAGTATGGGCTCCACACCAACCATACAACTACTTTGCACACGTGTGATACATCGGAAGATTTTAGTACCATTCGTAGAGCTGTCATACGAACTTACACTCGAGAAAACTTCAAACAGCAGAACAGTGGCGGATCTAAAAGGTAAAAACAGGAGGGGCCAGCCAGTACCCAGACTATGATAGGTATATATAAACTTTCAAAAATATATAAATAATTGCTTAAATTATTTTGTCACTGAAAAAACTGGGGGGGGGGAGGGCTAGCCTCCCGGCCCTCCCCAGATCCGCCACTGCAGCAGAACAAGTACACCAACAATGTTGCCAATCTTTGAAGACATGGTGAACAAGCCACAAAAAGCAGCACCTAAAGAGCTATAGCGCGAATAGCAACACTTATTCGAATTAAACAATAACAATAATAATATCGTAAATACGAGGGCGATTCACAAAGTAATGCCTCCAAGGTGATACTTTTATTTGTGTTTGACAGATAGCACCGATACAGGTAACAGTGGAAAGCTTGCTATGTCAGCTACAAATGGTGGCATTATATTTCAACATAGTCCCTATTATGAGCAACACTCTTGCGCCAAAGCGAAACAGTTGCGATGGCTCTTCATGCCGTCGGCGAAGAATTGCGGTGGCTGCTCGCGACACCATTGCAAAACTGTTACTTCCACCTCCGCGTCACAACTGTAGCGTTGATCCTTGAGGTGATTCTTAAGTTTGAGGAAGAGCCAAAAGTCGCAGGGCGCAATATCGGGACTATAGGCAAGATTAGGCAGAATGTCAACAACACTTTGCCACAGTTGAGATAACTTTGAAATTTTTTGGCGGAACGGAGAACGTGTGGCGGTATTCCATCGACTGTCGCTTCGTTTCTGGATCGTAAAATGGTGTATCCACGACTCGTCGCCGGCGATGCATGTTTCTGGGCGCACAGGCTTCCGCAGTGAGAAATTCAACAAAAGCCCACTGTTTCAACCGGACGTCACCACTGGATTGCACGGACTGCTCCATTACTCTGGAATGAGAAGAGATAGGAAGGTAAAACAAGTGCAGAATACTTGAATTCTATAGCTTAGATCAGCGTTTCCCAACCGGTGTGCCGTGAATGGACCGCTGGTGTACCGCGAGGAAATAGAAACAAAATTATTAATTCTATAGCATCAAATTGCAAAACGTAGGGGAAAATGTATATTTGTATTGCATATTACTATGAACCTCTACTAGAAATTTACAATTTTAAGTTTCATACCGTGTTACTTTTCTGTACATTTCTAATGTTGAAAAAAGAATTTGTTATTGTTTTGACCATTATTGCTTCTTTATTGTTGCAGACTGTTTCGTACCTTTCGTACCTTTAAAATATCATCCAAACCTTTCGGCAAATTACCTACATTTGTGTTTTAAAAGTAAAAGAGATTTGTTTCTTCGTTCGTTATTTAGTGATCTTTCTCCTTAGTAAAAGGTTGGATACAGTTTTCGAAAAAGAAAGCGTATTTTTGAAAACCTGAGTCCAATATTTCATTGCAATTGTTTTCCGTTTTTAAATTAGAATGAAACATAAGCATAATGATTTACCACGGGGAAAACCCAGTGATCGAGCTTTCTTCTCTAAGAAAATGGACATGAGATTTGGAACATGGCATATTAGGAGTCTTTATAGAGCAGGCGCGTTAAAATCCGTAACGAGGGAGTTAGAGAAATACAGGATGGACGTAGTTGGAGTTCAGGAAGTTAGGTTGAAGGAAACGGATCTGAGAATTCCGGAAATTTTACGTTCTTTTACGGGGAAGGAAATAAAAATCACCAGTTAGGAACAGGGTTTTTCGTTCACAAACGAATGTTACCAGCAATTAAACGGGTTGAATTGTTACTGACAGACTATCTTTTATTACTCTTAAGGGACGGTGTGATATTATTGTTTTAAATGTACATGCCCCAACTGAAGATAAGGATGACAATATAAAAGACAGTTTTTACGAAGAAGTGGAACGGATATTTGACCAACTCCCGCGATACCATATGAAAATTCTATTAGGGGATTTCAATGCGAAGGTAGGACGAGAGGATACTTTCAAACCGATTATAGGGAACGAAAGTCTGCATAAGGAAAGTAATGACAACGGTGTTAGACTCGTGAACTTTGCAACATCCAAAAACCTAATCGTGAAGAGTACAAAATTCCCACATCGCGACGTTCATAAATACACTTGGACATCACCAGACGGGAAAACACGTAATCAAATTGATCACGTTTTAGTAGATAGAAGTAGGCAATCTAGCATAATTGATGTCCGGTCGTTTAGAGGGGCTGATTGTGACACTGACCACTACCTGGTAGCAGCGATAATACGAGAGAGGTTATCGTTGAATAAAGGTAATATTCATTGTCCGAAAACGGAGAGATTCAATTTAAAGAAATTAGAAGAGAGCCAGGTAAGAGAGGAATACCAGATTGAAGTTTCGAATAGATTCTCGGCTTTAGAAGATTCGGAGTGCACTAGTGTTGAGGATACCTGGATTGAAATTAGAGATAGCATTAAAATTTCAGCAAAAGAAAAATTGGGACACGCGGAAATACGTAGGAACAAACCATAGTTCGACCAGGAATGCATAAAACTAGCAGAGAAGAGAAAACAGGCAAAATTACGCTGGCTACAAAATCCGAATGAAATGACTACACAAAATTTCGCAGATATCAGGCGGGAAACTTCCAAAACTTTTAGAACAAAGAAACGCGATTTTCTGAAAGCTAAAATTAAGGAACTTGAAGATAATAGTAAAAATAAAAACATAAGGCACATGTATAAGGGAATCAACGAATTTAAGAAAAGCTATCAACCTCGTGCTTATATATTAAAGAAATCTGACGGTACAGTTCTCACTGACACGGATAGCATCTTAAATAGATGGAAAGATTTCTTTGACGATTTGCTTAACACGCAACCAAAAACTAGTGTTCGTGGAGAAAAGGAGATACACACCGCAGAACCGTATATTCCAGAACCCAACCGAATAGAAGTAGAAACCGCTATAAAGAAATTAAAGAAACACAAATCTCAGGGTGTAGATGAAATTCCGGCTGAGTTAATTTTAGCTGGAGGCGAAAAATTGTGGAACAAGATACACAAACTCATTATCTTTATCTGGAACAAGGAAGAATTGCCACAAAAGTGGAAAGAATCAATCATTGTTCCAATCCACAAAACTGACTGTAATAATTATCGAGGCATTTCTCTTCTGTCAACATCCTATAAAATCGGTTAGGAGATAAACATTATACAACGTTCTTGCAGAACTTGGAATACCGAGAAAACTAATTAGATTAATTAAGGTATGTTTAAATGAATCCCAAAGTAAAGTCCGGGTAGGAAAATTTTTGTCCACGAGCTTTCACGTCGAAAATGGCCTGAAACAAGGAGATGCGTTGTCGCCATTATTATTTAACTTCGTTTTGGAATACGCTATAAGGAAAATCAAAGACAGGAACCAGGGCTTACAATTGAACGGTATTCACCAGGTTATGGCATATGCTGATGATGTAAATTTAATAGGGGATGATAGGAGAAAAATAGAAAGAAATGCAGAGATCTTATTAAACGCTTGCAGGGACATGGGTTTAGAAGTAAATGCAGAGAGAACTAAATACATCGAAGTGGGTCGGGACCGGAATACATCAAATTATGGATGCGTTAAAATACTATATAATACTTTTGATAAAGTGGATACTTTCAAATATCTAGGATCAATATTAACAGAGGAAAATCATATTCACGGAGAAATTAAATGTCGACTAAAGGCAGGGAATTCGTGTTACTATTCGGTTCAAAATCTCTTGTTGTCGCGAATTCTGTCGAGGAATTTGAAACTTAAAATATACAAAACGATAATCATGCCTGTTGTTCTGTATGGCTGCGAAACATGGTCACTTACTCTGAGGGAAGAACATAGACTGAAAGTATTTGAGAACAAGATCCTGAGACGAATATTCGGACCCAAGAGAAACGGGAATGGGGAATGGCGGAAACTTCATAACGAGGAACTACATAATTTATATGGTTTACCCAACATTGTTAGGGTCGTCAAGTCTTGGATGCTTAGATGGGCGGGTCATGTAGCTAGAATGGAAGAAAGTAGAAACGCTTTCAAAGTCTTGACTGGAAGACCAATCGGAAAACGACCATTAGGAAGACCTAGACGCAGATGGGAGGACAATATTAAGATGGATCTCGCAGAGATTGGAATACAAAGTAGAAACTGGATGCAGTTAGCTAAGTATAGAAGTCAGTGGAGAGTTTTTGTGAACGCGGCATTGAACCTCCGGGTTCCATAGGCCATAGAGTGTTAGTTAGTTAGTTAGTTAGTTAGCGAAGATCAGTAATCAGAGAAAAAATACCACTGTTTTATATATTTACAAATAATAATATCTATAAGTGTGCCGCGAGAATCTAAGTTACACCCGTAGTGTGCCGCAAGTTGAAAAAGGTTGGGAAACGCTGGCTTAGACAGTGCGGAATATTAGCTTTAATATTGCTCAAGTAGTGGGTATGCATATAATTGCAATACCAATTAATCCAATAAAAAATTTCAGTATATATTCAGGACAAATACCACCATTAATAAGGGATATGTTTTCATGACATCCTTATGGATATCATTGGTACGCAACGGGTTACCTTACTGAATCTCCTTAGGTATTCAAGGTTGAATTGCTCAATCATGAATGAAATTTTAAACAATGAACTGAAGACAACAAACTTTCCCCTTTACAAAGAAAAATGGTTCCTGTTAATTTTAAGAAATCTTATTGTAAGACACGTTCCATTTGCAACATACCCAACTAACCGACTCATCAATTACGTTTTTTTTTTTGCCTTAAATTAAAATTCAACAAATTTGTTCCAGATATTTGTGTTCTATACAGCAATTAAAAATAATTTTCTTGACAAAATTTCTAAGTTTGATGGTTCATAATTCAGAAATGAGAAGTGATCACAGGAAATCATTCCATGTATGTAATAAGAAAATAAAGATCAACCACTGTTAAATTTGATAAGATCGAGTAACTTCACCTGCTGACATTTAGTGACATTTTCGCTAAAATTTGACTGCGTCTAAACCTCAATGTTTGCTGGCTCATAACTCGTGACCCAAAGGTCTGCGACGAAACAATATTTCACATCACAGTAACCGAGTGAAAACCACTATAGCTAAGTTTGATGGAAGTGAGATAAGTTCACCTTAGGACAGGGTTCCTCACCGTGGGGGTCGCGAAAATAAGCGGAAAAAATAAATATAATTAGAAACTAATACCTGAAAATATTTTTAAATATTATTTTGAATTTTGTTCTTATAGGCATATTTTTTTATTTTTATACGTACGGTACTGTTAAAAACAACAAGAAATAGATCTACTAAACATTTTCAACAGGTGCAGAGTTGTTTAAATCAATTTAAATGAAAGAGATACCATATGAAACTAATGAGAACTGCATATTGATATACCAGAAAAATATAAATGCAACAAAACTTGCATATTGAAAAACAATTAATATTCAAAGCACCAATCCGCAATAACTGTGTTGAGTTTGTTGATAAATCAACAATAGACAAATTATTCTGTCGACAATAAAAAGATTTGTTGCTCTTGCAGAATTGTACACGTATGTGAGCGAATAGTCTTTTTTTTCAGCAAGCTGGCCGTAATGAAGGCAGATTTTTGGTGTGGGATCTTATTTGATTCCTAAATTTTAAATATAATCAAGCTACTTTGAACAGTTTTTGGTGATACTGAACACATACACAACAATGCGAAAATTCAGCATAATATGAGGTAACTCCAGGGGCGGATCCAGGACCGACTTCTGGGGGGGGGGGGGGCGGTGGGTTGTCATACTCCTACTTTTAAGGGCTCCAAACTTTGGGATGGATTTTATTTATATATAAAAAATAAGAAAGTTTCCTCTTCTGGAGGGGTGCGATCGCCCTGATTGCCCCCTCCCCTGGATTCGCCCCTGGGTAACTCAAAGTTGTGGTCTCTTGAAAATTAAAATATTCAATGGCTTTTCTAACAACTGTTTAAGTTTTTTTTAACCAAAATTAGAAATCACATTATTGTTTTATCATTTGACCCAAAGTTAAGGAAGTTATGAAGTTTTAAAATTTTCAAACGGACTCCATTTTGAAACAGTATGACAGATCGGATTCGATATTTGTAAATGAACTGACCCAAATCTGGTTTTAATCCATTCGATTTTAGGGAAGTTATTGTATCCACTATAAACAAGAAATTGTTTCTACTATTATAGAAATAGATGGATATCGTGAGATCTCCGTAGTAGGCACATTAAAAACCCCACCCAAGCTTATTAGAAACCGGAAATTATAAGGGAATCGCTGGAAAGAGGGTGTGATAAAATGGGGTAGTGATTGGAATTAGGTTGAGAACCACTCCCTTAGGATATATATATATATATATATATATATATATATATATATATATATATATATATATATATATATTGTCCTTGCAGTGTTGGCTTTGTTTGATGGACGAAAATAGATTCAAAGAATTCAAGCTAAAATGTAGAATTTAAGATAATTTTACAAACATGTGGTTTCTATTACTGTGACCTGAAAAATCAGGTAAGCTTTAAAACCCAGAGAATATAACGTAAAATAAAATAAAATAAAATAAAAGATGGCGACTACACTACCTGTTGTAAGTTCGTAAATCGATACGAAAATACCGTAAGGAATCCGTTGTAAGAATTCAGCATAAATTCTTTTTCTCCTGAAGCAACAACGTTTCATCCCCTGTTCTCTCTTTATTTAAAAAAATGTAAGAAAAGACTTTTTCTTTTTAAATCTTAAACTGCAAGTTGTTTCAAACGTATTTATCTGCACCAAAGGTTTGTGAACAATAAATAAAAATGTGTAATTTGTAGAGATATTTGGTACGAAAGTAACATAAAGTCCTGTCGAAATTAAACTGAGAAATGGACTTGTGCTTTAGTTGATCTCGTAGCAGTACTATAAAGCTAACCAAGAAAGTTCTGTCGTTTTATCACCCACCGCCTTCGAACATCGATAAGTCACCTAAGACGTACGTGGAAGATCAAAAATCGTCTCCATCAGCCTCGACGACCTTCTGCCAACGTTCTGGAAGGCTATGGATTCCATTGCGGTAGAATTTGGTGGGTCGTGAAGTCAAGAAGGTATCAAGTGCATTTCTACTGGGGTTTTGAACTGGTGTAATCTAAGGTGATTGTCCAAGGAATGGAACAGGTGATAATCGGACGGTGCAATGTCCATGGAGTATGGCGGATGCAATAGTGTTTCCCATTAAAGGCGTAGAATGGTGTCCGGAATGCTCTAACCAGCTGGTAGCGATTCCCGATGCACGATACCGCGAACAGTAAACCAAATACACAGTAGAACCTTCTTCTGGTGCAGTGCTGGTTTCGGTTGTTTTGAAACCCTTTCATGGGATGTTAACCATTGATGACGGTGCCGTGGAGCTTCGTACATGACCCACTTCTCATCACATATCAACACTTCCCAGAAATGGCTCCTTCCTCAGACAAGATAGCAAAGAAACATAGATATCTGCTTGCGTTACCTTCTGGTACGGAGATAAATGATGTGGGAGCCATCGACCCAACTTGCAGTGCTTCCCAAGTGATGGGGGTGTTGCCGAATGATTTTTCCACTCACACTGAATTGTAGCCCCGCTTCCTCACATGTCTGGCCACTGTTTGCCTCAACTACTGCCTGAAGATCTTTATTTTGTACATGTGTTTTTCTTCCGGCACGTGGTGCGTCTTCGAGTGTTTCGTCACTGTCTTTAAACTTATTAAACCATCGCTGCACTGTCCGCTTAGTCACGACACCCTCACCAAAAACCTGGCATATCTTTCACCCCACTACAGCGGCGTTTGACACCAGTTTGAACTTGAATTGAATACACACCCTTATGACGCTCTGTGAAGGTCTTATGTTCACTCTGTTGTTACGCAAGTTGAAGGTGTAACTGAACTGCCACAACCAGGTATAATGTTGGATAAACCCACACCAACAACTGGCCTTCGCCTTATCTCCATTCGCATTCAACTCACGGTGTGAGGGACGAATGGAACACAGACCTCCACAAAAAGGGACAAAACTTTCTTGGTTGCCTTTATAGTTTGTAACTATCTGCAAAGGGAACTTTAAAATAACAAGAAAGAATGCCATTTAGGTAAAAAAAAATCTGGCAACGAGAACTCGAATAAAGTTTTGTGGTTGCAAAGATACAGAGGACAGAGGACTCCATTAATATTTTCTCTTGCTCCTGCTATTTTTATTCGTGTACCCAAACATAACACTTGACAGCGATTAAAATAAGACCAATTAAAATTTCAGAATAAGGTCGAGGAAATCGATTGCAAACTCAGACGAGTGAAAAGAATACATTATTTACTAAACAGCGCCTACTTGGACCATTATAAGTTACCAAAATGTTGTATTTTATTGAGCAAATAAAAAGACCGTAAATCACTGGCTACTCTCAAGTTCCCATTTCATAATATAGTATCTCGTGACAAATTAGGAGTAAGAACAACCTCCCAGAAACGCGTTACTGACATTTTTACCTTTTAGTGGCAATATCTTCTCAAGACCAGAACAACAATAAATTCTAGTTTCCAGAAGGCAGCAACATACATAATTTGAAGGAAAGATTGAAATAAATAAATAAATAAATAAATAAAACAGGAGTGTGACTCTCACAGGAGACCATAGTATGACGTCAACACCAATTTTGCCGGGTTAACCTAAACCATAATCTTATATTGTACAGGTTGTTATCATAATTACTTCAAATGAAACAGATTTCATGAATTGATATTTTTTGAGCACCTTCAAAACAGCTATTTGCCACTCGTATTTTGATCTACTATCATTTTTCTTTTTCCAAAACTGATAAATTTATTCCATCTGCGTTGAAAGGGATGTTAACATTCTGGCCAATAAGCCAAACTAATTTAATTGCCTGGACTACAGTTAACCGAGAGTTTCATAGCCACGAACATAATCGTGCAGTGGAAAACCAGCATCAGGGGCGACAGTATACGACGACGCGCCCTACTTATAAGAGGTCAACAGACCAGCCGCGAAGCGCCGGCATGGTTGCCGCGAAGCGTAGGAAATTTTTCAAAAATAAACCCTGCTTTTCCTTGATTTTGATAACTTTTTATTACTTTCTTCCTTCTAGTTTATGTGCGCATGCATTTTCCTAACATGAGTGAAATTTTTCTCTCTTTTCTTCTTTTCTTCCTTCCTCCCGAATTTTGCGCCCCTTACTTCGGCGCCCGGGGACGTCGCCCCACTCGCCTCTCCCACGGCATGGCATTGGCCGCAAAGGCGTAAAACCATAATTCTAATCTGTCCTATGCGAAGCAATCTCTGTTTGGGCTTGGTTCATTCTGTCTAACAGAAAATCTTTTTTCATCCTATTTAAAAGAAAATCTTTTTTCAACCTATTTAAAAGAAAATCTTTTTTCATCCTATTTAAAAGAAAATCTTTTTTCATCCTATTTAAAAGAAAATCTTTTTCATCCTATTTAAAAGAAAATCTTTTCTATACTATCCGAAGATCTCTTACTCAAAGGATTTGCAAAGAGAACTCTTTTCACCCCACACATTTTTCAAATGAATCTTACCTATCTTAGGCGATTTGATCCAACGATTCATACATCAGTGAAGAGTATACAGGGATACCGGGGTTTTAAGTCTTTGTAGTCTTTATTACAATTAACTTACAATTATAAACAATACATCAAATGAAAGTGCAACTCAGTTTTGTAAGCAGTCATACGCATGCACTGTTTCTTCTGTTTGCCGTTAGAAAGCGCTAGTAGCAAAGGTGGCGACTAGTGAGGAGAACGCGCTGAAGCAACTGAAACTGGTGCTTCTTATCTTGATGCGCTACACGTATGGCTCTTTTCTTAATTCGAAGAAGGTGAACCAGAAAACTTTATTTGGTAGCAAGATGGCGAGCCGCCTAACTGGCATAACGAAGTACGCGATTAGTTAAACGATTTTGTATCAGACCATTGGATTGGTCCGCAAGGAGTCGAATGGCAGAGCTTGTTTCGCATGGTCTCCATGTTCACCATATCTAACGCCATGCGATTTTTACCTTTGGGGATTCATAAAGGATCATGTGTACGTTCCTCCGCTACCAAGGAAGAGGATTGAAGCAATTGTTGCAGCAATTTACTTCAAACACATTGATCAAGGTTTGGGAAGAACTCGCCTATAGACTGACTGCTGTGTGACCAATAGTGCTCATATTGAACACTTGGAGCAAACGTTGGTTGAATTGCTCTTTCACTTGGTGTATTATTTATAATTGTACATTAAATGTAATAAATACTGCAAATCCTTATAACCCCAATATTCATTTTGAAACACCCTGTATATGATAGAACTCCATATCATTTACATTTCACCTATCGATTTGTTCATTTGCTTTGGCTTCGAATATTTTATTTTGAGACTATGTTTTCGAACAGCGTTAGTTTGTGATCATCCCGTCATCTCAATGATCAACTTCTGCATTCTTAAAGAACAACGAGTAATAAATTGCTTTCATTGACTGTTAATTGTAAATTGCTCGATATTAGTTATAATTATATATGCTTTGTGTAGCTAATAGTAGGAAACATATCAAGTCAATAATCCATGTTTAGTTAATTTCACTAACTTCATTCTCAGTTGTTAGATATACACCTAGGCATCTAAATCACGTGAGTATTTATATAATTTTGCGTGTACTTGTAGATGTGTGCCATTTCGATTAGTTCTTGATACTTGTTATGGATTAGGATTAGATTTCTGACCTTCCGGCATCTATGGCTACTTGTTAGGGATAAAGATTAGATTTCTGGGCTTTCGGCATTATGGCCATATTAGCTCCTCACACTTATGAGGGATCACGTCCCTCTGTGATTACACTGCCCGGGGAAATTTGGAGAGGAAGAAGGGAGTGGCGAAGGAAAGAAAATACCTGAGACTATTATGTTCACTACCATTCGTGCTTATGAGTACTGATCTATAAACTCTACGAAATTAATATTCACGAAGGGCTAAAATCAATATATGGATCAAAGTAGCAGTGCTTTGGGTATATCCTATTCCTTGCCTTGTAACTTTGTACTTTTTTTTTTTTCAGAAATATAATTCTTGCCGGTTACACCGACTTGACAGCTTGCCATTTGAGAAATATATAGGCGTGGAAATATACTTGGTCTCATTAAAAATGTTTTTCTTTCTACGTTCTAAGTGTCAATACCATCTTTGAAAGCTTGTGAAAGCCTGTGGTAATTATGGGAGGATAATAAACGTAAGAAAGACAGAAGCAATGTTTATTGATGCGAAAATGTCTGTATCAAACGTAGAAGTAGAGAGAAAGAAATTTTAAAAGCTGACTAACGTTTGAACCTTAACTACTGACGACTTGAAGTATGGATGTGGACTAAATGAAAAAAAAAAAATGATGACGTTGTTATAAGAGGAGAGGTACACAAGATTTTGAATGAAGAGGTAAGAAACTAGAATATTTTTGAAAAAAAAAATGGATCAAAAATTGCGATCTTGTCCAAGAATTGTAGGACTGATCCAAAAATATGAATCAAAAGATTGAGATCTTGTCCAAGAATTGTAGAAGTGATCCAAAAATACGAATCAAAAGATTGAGATCTTGTCAAAGAATTGTAGAAGTGATCCAAAAATATGAATCAAAAGATTGAAATCTTGTCCAAGAATTGTAGAAGTGATCCAAAAATATGAATCAAAAGATTGAGATCTTGTCCAACAATTGTAAGAGTGATCCAAAAATATGAATCAAAAGATTGAGATCTTGTCAAAGAATTGTAGAAGTGATCCAAAAATATGAATCAAAAGATTGAGATCTTGTCAAAGAATTGTAGAAGTGATCCAAAAATACGAATCAAAAGATTGAGATCTTGTCAAAGAATTGTAGAAGTGATCCAAAAATACGAATCAAAAGATTGAAATCTTGTCCAAGAATTGTAGAAGTGATCCAAAAATATGAATCAAAATATTGAGATCTTGTCCAAGAATTGTAGAAGTGATCCAAAAATACGAATCAAAAGATTGAGATCTTGTCAAAGAATTGTAGAAGTGATCCAAAAATATGAATCAAAAGATTGAAATCTTGTCCAAGAATTGTAGGTGTGATCCGACAATATGAATCAAAAGATTGAGATCTTGTCCAAGAATTGTAAGAGTGATCCAAAAATATGAATCAAAAGATTGAGATCTTGTCGAAGAATTGTAGGAGTGATCCAAAAATATGAATCAAAAGATTGAGATCTTGTCAAAGAATTGTAGAAGTGATCCAAAAATATGAATCAAAAGATTGAGATCTCGTCAAAGAATTGTAGAAGTGATCCAAAAATACGAATCAAAAGATTGAGATCTTGTCAAAGAATTGTAGAAGTGATCCAAAAATATGAATCAAAAGATTGAAATCTTGTCCAAGAATTGTAGAAGTGATCCAAAAATATGAATCAAAAGATTGAGATCTTGTCCAAGAATTGTAGAAGTGATCCAAAAATACGAATCAAAAGATTGAGATCTTGTCAAAGAATTGTAGAAGTGATCCAAAAATATGAATCAAAAGATTGAAATCTTGTCAAAGTATTGTAGAAGTGATCCAAAAATACGAATCAAAAGATTGAGATCTTGTCCAAGAATTGTAGAAGTGATCCAAAAATACGAATCAAAAGATTGAGATCTTGTCAAAGAATTGTAGAAGTGATCCAAAAATATGAATCAAAAGATTGAAATCTTGTCCAAGAATTGTAGGTGTGATCCGACAATATGAATCAAAAGATTGAGATCTTGTCCAAGAATTGTAAGAGTGATCCAAAAATATGAATCAAAAGATTGAGATCTTGTCGAAGAATTGTAGGAGTGATCCAAAAATATGAATCAAAAGATTGAGATCTTGTCGAAGAATTATAGGAGTGATCCAAAAATATGTATCAAAAGATTGCGATCTTGACCAAGAATTTTAGAAATGATAAAAAAAAATGCATCAAAAGATTGCGATCTTCGCTAATAATTAGTTTTCGGATCAGGGACCACAAAATTTTTGAACGACCCCTAAATCGAGTTTTTGTATTTTCTACGGAATAAGCACATCATACTGAGTTAAGTGACTGTTTGGATTTGGCTACACTATATGTAGTCCTCCAGATATAAGGCCTACAAGAAAATGTGTGATTAAAATATATTGGAGTGTTTGGATCAAGGGTATATGTGTGTTAGAAATAAATAAGCTTCATCACAGTATAAGGCCGGCTGCAAATTGACCAGAAGGCAGGATAATCAAGCTGAGATACAGTTACTGTAAAGCAATGCAACAAAGCCTCTTACTGTATATTCGATCAAATGGCTTTTCCAACGTTGTGACTGAAATACACAGTCAGTTCACTTACGCTTCTTTCACTCAGCATCCTCTTGCACCTCGGCTTCAGTGTCCTGACTGTCTGATCAATGTGCCACGTGCCTAAGTCTCTCCGTTGCTCCTCTGTAAATTATATTGTTATTACACATCTGATACATTTGTGCTGACGCAAAAGGTTGTGATACATACAATAAAATCGTGAAGCCATACGTCACAGCTCCGCCACACCTACTCTGTCCACTCCGAGCCACTAAGATAGCAATGTTTCGAGCCAACGATCATGGCGGAAACGAGAGTAGCCAATCAGACATGCCGATTTAGACGATGCTCGGTTGCTTTTTGGCTTGATTGAGTTCATATGTTGAAGATACGTATGGGCAGATCCTCTATTTTATAAATCCTTGGATTAAACATTCAACTATCCAGATGGGTGCTAATTTATTTGCACTGCAAAACAGAAGTTTGAACACTAAGGAACATTAAAGAGTGTAACTATGATACATCTACAATGTGTAACTTTTCCAGTTTCTCCAACATTGCACTGAATTAGTTTGTGTAGCATTTGCTGGCATTCCTATTTTTCTCACAATCACTTCAACAATCGTGTACAACAACAAAATGAAAAATGGATTGTATCTACTGAGTTTTGGTGCTCTTATATTCTGGCAACTCTGTAAGGAATAAAGAAACCCACTCACATCTACCCTCTTAACACCACTTTCATCCAATAAGACCATGTAAACACAACATAGGGTATATATCTATATCTATCTATCTATCTATCTATCTATCTATCTATCTATCTATCTATCTATCTATATATATATATATATATATATATATATATATATATATATATATATATAGATAGATAGATAGATAGATATGTAGTGTTAAACACATAGAAAACTTAAAAGGGTTTGTGATGGCTCAGTGGGAGCAATCATCCCTGATTTGTGAAGCCCTGGTTTGATTTAAGCTCCCGCCAAATGTTTTTTCTAGTGGACAAACACCATATCAATAGGTTTTCTCGTTGTTCTCCCGTTTGCTGCAACTTAACTGATTCTACCATTTCGTTCATTAACCTCGGTACACAATCGTAGGACGTTAAACTAAAAGAAAAACTTAAAATTTCAATATTAACTACTTAGTAATATAAATTACTTTAAAATTTTAACGAACAGTTTTTTGCAACGAAACTGAACTGAATGCGACAAGTAGTACGTAAAACCGATAACATACAACACCGTATGAAGGTCAATTGGTTATTTCCTTGTGCGATCACCATGCCTGAAGCCCTTATCCTTGATTGAAATATGAGATTACACTGTACAACTACTATGTATTTAAGGGGTAAATTTAAGTTAATCCCATGAATATAATATTTTAGATTGAAGATGGTGGTATTTGCTCCATTAATCTTTCAAAGAAGTTGCTTTTCCTTTTATCTTTCTTTTTTTTCTTAAAGTATCACTATTTTCTTCCTTTTAATACTGGCGGAAACATAAATTCTCATTGTACAGGAGGACATAAACAAGTAAATCATTCCGAGAAATATAGTAAAAATGCGGAGTAAAGATTACGAAATATCTCGTTTCAGTTTCTGTTTCTTGCCACTGTTACAAATTTCCCGATGAAGTAGACATTTACGTGACACACACACACACACACACACACACACACACACACACACACACACACACACACACACACACACACACACACACACACACACACACACACACAAAATTAATGTATTGGACAGATTTTAGGAAAGTTACTCAAATGTCTTTTTTTTTTTTTTATGGAAGTCTTTGTTCGAAAGCCCACCCACACATGTACAAAATTCCTTTTGATCGTTATTATTGCGTTTCGCAAAATGATCTAGAATTATATTTAAAGTTGTGTATTTAATTAAAGAAATTATAGCATTGTAGCGTGCGTAACATTCTCTTTCTCCCGGTTATGTAAATGAAAAACCAATGTTTGTATATACATTTGTAAATAAACATGTACAAAACATGAAAACTCATCTCAAATACAGTTCTGTTTTCCCACCAAAAGGATCTTCCTTGACAGTATTTAAGCGTTTCTCAGTCTCTGGAAAATGTAAACACAGCTACTCTGTTTCGACGCCTGTTACTCGTTGAAAGCACCGCATTAACGCGAGACCAATACGGAGCGTTCTATTCAACTCTGCGCAACTAACAGAGAGTCATCCATGCGTTGGTGGTTACATGAAAATGACGCGAGAGGATTTCACCCTACGTCTTATACAACCCGGAACACACAAAAGCGGAGTGCGTTGCATATGTATTAGGCACGTTTATTATAGTAGACGCGGTCATGATGTTTCCAATTTGCCACGCTGTGACAATAGTTCGAAGAAATATTCACAAGGACCGTGAACACAAGTACACATGCCACCAGCAAATAAAGCCCAATAATAGGTATCAAACTAATCTTGGAAGTGAAAATGAGTAATGCGAGGGGAGGGTGGGGGAGTTTCAAAGAGGGGAGGGAAGAAAAGTGACTACAATTAATGGACGGTATTACAACAGAAAATTCATACCTGAATACGAAAGTATTATGTAGAAACGTGTTGCATAGAAGCTTTTGCAGTTTCCGATATGTGGTTTGCCAATCATGGCAGAACACCTATGATAATGGATGACTATAGGTTTATGTTTCACATATCGTGGGTGTTGAAACTATGTATTTAAGGGCAAATAAGCTAATAAAATTGGAGACAAATGAGTTTCTATCGAGAATAGAACTTGAGTTCCTTTTCCCCAAGCACTATATGTTTAAACACAAGAAAGTCCGTACTATGCTTAAGTGTCGTATCGAGGACATAAGCACGAGGTAGGTCCTGGAGTCTGGACTCCCCCTAAAATCCGATATTTCTGTAAATTCAGTGCAATTTTAGGGGTGACTTTACAAATTTTAATATAATTTATCCTCATATTGAATTCAGACCCACCTCTAAAGATTTGTATTCCCCCCGAAATAAATTCCCGCGTACGTACGTGTGTGGTATAATTTTAAAAAAAGAATCAAAAGTAATTTCTGGTGAATCTATCTATTGATTCGATTATAAATGAATTGTGTTTTGATGGGACGCAGCGATAAGCAGTACCGGCACCTTTTTTTAAAAAAAAAAAAGTTTTTAAAGCATAATTATTTCTATAGGAATTTTAAAAGATATTGTACATTATATAGTTTGCATTAAACAAATTCCTGAATTAACATTGCGTATAGTAACAATAACGCAATTAAAATGAGAACTGGGACAATGACGGAGGAAATTTTGAAAGTCTGAATATTGCTAGTGACATACGTATTTATAGTGACCATCGGCAGTTCCTCCCCCATTCCTTAAAAACACTCTAAATAATTATTACTTTAAAAACAAGAATTTTAGGAGTGATCAAAAGATTGCGATCTTGGCCAAGAATTTTAGGAATGATAAAAATAATGTATCAAAAGATTGCGACCTTGCCCAGGATCAGGGGCCAGAAAATTTTTGAACGGCCCCTGAATAGAGTTTACGTATTTTCTACAGAATAAGCACATTATACTGAGTTAAGCAATAGTTTGGGTTTACGGACACCATATGTAAATTTCCAGACATAAGGTGTACAATAAAATTTTTGATTGAATGAAATATATTGGATCTTCGATCACGGGCCGGAAAATTTTTTAACGGCCCCTAAACCAAGTTTTCATATTTTCTACGGAATAAGTACATCATACTGAGTTAAGTGATAGTTTGGGTTTACGGACACTATATGTAAATTTCCAGATATAAGGTGTACAATAAAATTTTTGATTGAATGAAATATATTGGATCTTTGATCAGGGGCCACAAAATTTTTTAACGGCCCCTAAATCAAGTTTTCGTATTTTCTACGGAATAAGTACATCATACTGAGTTAAGTGATAGTTTGGGTTTACCGACACTATATATACTGTACATTTCCAGATATAAGGTGTATAATAAAATTTTTGATTGAATGAAATATATTGGATCTTTGATCAGGGGACACGAAATTTTTGAACGGCCCTTAAATAGAGTTTTCGTATTTTCTACGAAAAAGCACATCATACTTAGTTAAGTGATAATTTGGGTTTGACTACGCTATATGTAGTTCTCCAGATATAAGGCGTACAAGAAATGTTTTTGATTGAAATATATTTTGATGCATAAATAGGAAAGTAACAGCTAATTTAACTTAATAAGACTTTTTTGTTCTGTCTTGTGAACATCCAGTGTTAAAAACAGCTAAAACAGCTATTTTGGAAAGGGAAATACTGAGCCCAGTGTGACCTAGACCTGGAAAGTAGAAATAGCAATGTTATTGTGAGCTGTCGAAGAGTGTTTTTGTCCCATATAGAAACTTCATATCGTCGTTCCACAAGACTGAGGACATATGAGCTGTATCATTTGTCTCTCATAATCTTCTTTTTTCTCTCTCTTTCTCTCTCTCATTTTTCTCCCTTTAAAACACACAGAGACACACACACATACATACACTCTTGGAGGTTACTCTGTGTCCTCTTATAGGTACGCTTGTAGGCGTATAATGTTCGATCCTCGCCATGTACCTTCTGGTTCGCTGGTTCTTTAAAACAAAAAAGATTTTATAGTATTATAAATGTCGTCGTCACATGTGTAATGAAATAGCTTCCCTCGTCTCCCTTCCCGTGGACCTTGAACAAAAGAAAAGTAGTCCTATATATTTTCTAGTTTTTTGTACAAGTAACAGAAACTAAAAATTACGAGTATATAAAGAAGCAACGTGAATAGTTTCAGATGTATTAACAATTGCCTAGACTTCAGAGTATTTTATCTTGAAAATCGAACTATTCTCCATATAATAGGGATCAAGTAGCAGTTTGCTGTCTATAAAATTTTAAATGCAGGTATTAAAGCTAACTACAACAATCTGTGCTGCAACATTGACTCGTGAAATCAGGTTTGGTCTGACCGCACCACCTACTACAAACAGATGTTCCCTTTTGGATCAAAAGATCCAATATATTATAGTAAAAAAAATTCTTGTAGTCTTTATATCTGGAGAACTACATATAGTGTATCATAACCCAAACTATCAGTATGATGTGCTTATTCCGAAAAAAAAAAAAAAAAAAAAAAAAACGATTTACAGGCCGTTCAGAAAGTTTGTGGACCCTGATGCACTAATTAATTATTGACCAAGATCGCAATCTTTTGATGCATTTCTTTTTCATTCCTAAAATTCTCGGCCGTTGCAACGATAACTATTCGATACTTAGGCAAAAGTAACTCAAACTTTACAGGAGTAGTTTTGATATCCATCAATCCCTTTTCCTCTTACTAAAGTTTATGTAGCTAAATTTTCATACTGTTTTACATCGTATTGTTATTATGGTATTCAGTGGCTGCTGTACCTAATAAATTGAAAGCCGCTGTTGTATGTCTCACGATTATGCTCTGTAGACTTAAAGAGATGGATTATTAAAGAAAGTAGACAATCATGATATGATTTGTTAGTGGAATGAGAATGTTCGAGGAGACGAGAAAACTATATTATCCACCATAAAATAGCGTGGTCAGCGCAGTAATGTAACTAGGGGGCAAATGGGGCTTGTGCTCCGGGCGCCAGATTGGGAGAGCGCAAAATTGGTCAAATATTTAGGGGAACGTTTTGGTTTCGTTGGTCAAAAGGGGGTTCTTCCCCCGGCCGACAACAACTAGTGTATTTGCGCCGCTGGGTCAGAGATCAAACCATGTACAACACGCAGCTGAGGTGAACGTTCTAGTTCTGAGACAAAGTGTTCCCACTAAAAAAGTGAAGGAAGAAGGGGAACATTCTAGGACGAAATCAGAGGTGATTTCGGATGATTTCTGACTTTTCCTTTTACTAGTCAAACCGGGCCTCAGAAGCGTCAACCTGACCTAAGTGACTCAGGTGACCCGTAGCCAGCTATCATGTCGTCACTATACTAACAAGGGACATAACCCAATTGTCCGGCTCCGATTTCAATGAAATTTTTATTGCTGATAGAGACATGTATTCATTACTTGTGATGACAGAAATTTTTGCCATGATGCATGTTTTCTATTTTTTAATAATTTTTAAAAGTTGTGATGTGGTTAATAGAGATTACTGCAGAAGTCCCTTACTACCCTTTGTAAACGGAGTGTTAATGAAAAAACAACCATGTAGATACGTATAGGGCATAGGGGGAAGTCGTATGGTACGTATGACCTTGACGGCAGCCATCTTGAAATCCGCCATTTTGAATTAAGGTCAAGTTTTTTAAATGGGAATAGGGTAATATGATACATAATTTCGGGCTAGAATTTAATCAGGAAGACAATGGTGAAGTTAGTTTTAAGGTGCGCCCATTTGGGGAAAAGTTACAGATATATTAATTGTTTATACTTACTGTATATATGCGTAAGTCCCTTACCTCCGCTTCTAACTCGCGTATTAATGATAATAAGTGGATAAAGGTTTCGGTAATACATATTATGGCTAGAGGGAAGTGATACGATAATGGTATCATTGACGGCAACCATCTTCATATCCGCCATTTTGAATTAAAGTGAAGTTTTGAAAAATGAAAACCATAGCGTGTGGCACCTAATTTTAATAGTTAATTTTCCCTAAAAGCCAATGGTATGCTTATTTTTGTTCTATAGTTAACTAGTTTGAATTTATAACTCTTCTAATGAGCACGGAACGTCCATTATTCAATCCTTCAAATTGGCAACACTCCTAATTTTCACCGCATGTTTTAAGATTCCAATTGGCAATTTGCAATTGTTGCCATGGCTCATGTTTTCTAAATTTATTACATTTTTTTAAGAGTTGCGATTTGTCAGTTCATGAATAGTGTTGGAATAAGCATCCAGCAATCTTTCTGAATTTTTAAGACTTGCCATGTAATTATTTATTTCCTATACCTGCCCTCCAAAAACTCGTTTACTGACATGAATCATCACACAACGAAAGAACTCCAACTTTACATTCAGGTAATACCGAAGACGTAGATTGTAATGGATAGTAGATGAGACGAGAAATCAAATGAAAATTCACTTCAAAAAAGAAAACGAAATATGATTTTTGTGTAAATCAATGGTCTTTTGTTTTGTTTTATATTTATTTGTTTATTGTATATTTATTTATTTTCTATGGCAATATTTTAGCTAGTGAGACAAAAAAGTCATTCGTTTTCTAGCGATTGTTGCCGATGGTTCATGTTTGTAAGATTTATAATCAGTATTGATCGGGAACTCGATTAAGTTACATCTCTTTATAAACAAGTTACCTGTTTTCATATTTTGTTCATGGTACAAACAGTGTATTGGAAACAGTCATATTATGCCTCTTTGATATTTTCTATTGTTGCTGCTGTTCTTTAAAGTTGTAAAGTTGTATTTATTTTAAAAAATACTGTTTATCGTTTGCGCAACATGTAGGCCATCTTTCATGATAATTTTGAGTTCGTGTAACACCAATTTGTTATAATTTTATTTGTATTTCTTTATGTCACATAGGTCCATAAGTTCCTCATGTACTCTGGATTAAAATAAATGATTACACTGACTAGGAAATTAACAATTACATGGCAAGTCTTCAAAATTCAGAAATATTGCTGGATGCTTATCCCAACACTATTCATAAACTGACAAATCGCAACTCTTAAAAAAATGTAATAATTTAGAAAACATGAGCCATGGCAACAATTGCAAATTGGAATCTTAAAACATGCGGTGAAAATTAGGAGTGTTGCCAATTTGAAGGGTCGAATAATGGACGTTTCGTGCTCATTAGAAGAGTCATAAATTCAAACTAGTTAACTATAGAACAAAAATAAGCATACCATTGGCTTTTAGGGAAAATTTACTATTAAAATTAGGTGCCACATGCTATGGTTTTCATTTTTCAAAACTTCACTTTAATTCAAAATGGCGAATTTCAAGATGGCTGCCGTCAATGATACCATTATCGTATCACTTCCCTCTAGCCATAATATGTATTACCGAAACCTTTATCCACTTATTATCATTAATACGCGGGTTAGAAGCGGAGGTAAGGGACTTACGCATATAGTAAGTATAAACAATTAATATGCCTGTAACCTTTCCCCAAATGGGCGCATCTTAAAACTAACTTCACCATTGTCTTCCTGATTAAATTCTAGCCCGAAATTATGTATCATATTACCCTATTCCCATTTAAAAAACTTGACCTTAATTCAAAATGGCGGATTTCAAGATGGCTGCCGTCAAGGTCATACATACCATACGACTTCCCCCTATGCCCTATACGTACCTACATGGTTGTTCTTTCATTAACACTCCGTTTACAAAGGGTAGTAAGGGACTTCTGCAGTAATCTCTATTAACCACATCACAACTTTTAAAAATTATTAAAAAATAGAAAACATGCATCATGGCAAAAATTTCTGTCATCACAAGTAATGAATACATGTCCTCTATCAGCAATAAAAATTTCATTGAAATCGGAGCCGGACAATTGGGTGATGTCCCTTGTAAGCTTAATAGTCTATTGTGTTGTCGCCGAATGGTGGGATATCCAATGAGCAGGGTTGCGAACTGTCCGGTTTTTTACTGGAAAGTTCGGTTTTTGACTTCCTTGTCCGGTGTCCGGTACAACCTCAAAACCGGACATTAAATGTCCGGTAATTTTTCCTCTTACTAGTGCTATTGCCAATTATATTCAGATTATTTTGGAGTGAGGAAAGGAATCGTTTGTCGATGAACATGGTTAAAGCAGAGCTTATAAATCACTTTGCTATCTACTTATCTTGCGCGGAATTTGTTAAAGAGTTGAAGGCAGGTAAATTTACTGAACTAGTCAAAACCGCTAAAGGTCAACAAAAGTACATTTTCAAGAGCACAACTAGCAGTGCTTCATCCTCAGCTACATCTTCCAATTAAATAATGCATCCAGAACCAGGAAAAGTATGTAAACATTATGAGACAATACTAGCTGTAGCGAAGCTAGTAAAACTTACTTTTCGAGTATATTTTGTGCATGCCACAATTGTATTACTAATTATATTTGCTTTTGTGTTTCAAATACGATGTATTATTGATGGTAGACTACAAAAATCACATGTGCCGACTCAGCAAAAGTGGAATAAGTAAGTTTAATAATTGCTTCAAAAGTAACTAAAGTTATTAAATTCGAACTCAGAATCGCTCCATTTTATGTGAAGTAACCACTTCAGTTTGTTCACATTTTTGACAAGCGATGATGTCACAATCTTAAGAGTATACCTACCCCAGGAAGGTGATCGAAATTTTTATTTTTAAAAGTTTAAAAACCCTACCAGTGGAGCCGATTTCTGTATAATTTTTAGGGAACTATTCATGTTTGTTACATACCATCTAACAAGATGTGTTTGCGGATTTAATTACAAAAACGTCAGGGGTCTTCGATCCCCTATGATTGAGGTCTATGGGCGTACTCCTATACTTGTACAGAGCGTGTGAGATCAATTTACACTGTATCTTACGAACAACAACAGAACACAAGAATTGGAGAGAAATTGCAAGACAGTGAATCGGGGCTAATATAAAAGACACCATTCCAACATTTTTATGTCAAAACTAAAACTAATTCCCCGTAAAGCCTAAGTCAGTAATCGATCGTGGTATTAAAACCCGAAATTCTTCGATTGAGAAGAAAGAATGCTAACAGTGTTGCCAACAACCTCTGAAGAAAATAGGCTAAATAGCCTTTCAGAAATAAGCTTTTTAACGCAACCATTGGCTAGATTTTGAACTGCTAACCTATAACCTACATTGTAGATTTTAAGCCCCTTTTTTGTGTGTAGGATTATAAGTGAGTTATAGTAAAATTTGAAATGTTGAACTAATTCGCGGAAGACTGACAAGCAATATATGACTTTAAATAACAATAAAATCAATCAACAACCCATTGGTTTGTGAAAGTCAACAGCCATATTATTAGTTGAATTGAAATAAGTCATCATCGATGACGTGGAAGCTAGCCGAAACCCGAAACTGGATGCACCATCGTTGGATTGTGGATTGGTTTTGCTTGTGTAGACTGCCATTGTCTCAATTTTCAGTAGTACTTCTTTCGGCAGGTCGTAGTCCTTACAAACACTTCTTATTTCTCCGTATACCCATATGAATGATCATGATTGCATTGAGAGTTTTCAAGCTAATTAGATATTCTATTTGTTTCCTTTAATAAACAAAAACAATCTCTGAGGCTTAAAGAACCGAACAGTTTACTAAATTTGTATTAGAAAGCTTTTTTCATTCTTGCAATAAAATGCGAAAATTAAAATTTAGAAAAAAGTAGGAAACAGGGTCGTTACAGGAGGGATATTAAAATTATTTCTGAGTCGGGAGAGGAAAGAAAGAAAACATGTATTTGTTGCGTAATAGAACACCTTCTGTTTAGGGAAATCAATTAATATGATAATATATAACAAATAGGTTGATTTTTAAAAAATTACATTCTATTTTCTATTTTCAAAGAGAAAGTACTTTTAGAATCAATTTAAAGCTAATAAAAAACCAAAAATGGCAAAAGAGTTCCATAAAATAAGCTATATTTAACGCTATAAGTATTTTGTAGATTTGTATGGCTTAAATGCCTCTCCAAATAGGCTACATTTAGTCACAGTAGGCTAAATTGGCATCCAGACTCAATGCTAGCCACAAGTCTAGACTTGTTGATTTTAGACCCACACAGAAATTTTCGTTTGTTTTTTACCTTCTAAAGGAGGACTTGCACGGAAAATAAATTATTGCTCCTAAGTGCATAAGTTATGCAACTGACATAAAACGCATAATATGTTGAAACACGAAACAAATAATGATTCATCTTAGATGTTTTACTTTAAAAGCTCAAGTGAAGTGTATTATATAAATTATAAGGTCACTTCAACCGATGACGTATTTAAAAACAAAAATCATACAATAATAACCATAATGGACTTTCCAGCAGTTTTGTCAAGGGATAAAGTACATGAAATAAATCTTGTAGAGTGCTTCTACTATCAACGAAAACATTAAAAAGAATGATATTTCTTTTATGTATATATACATGCTTCTTGATGAAAGTGAATATCTTCTCTCTTATATACACCGTAGTTTCATAAATCCCATCAAAATGAATTGACAATTTTTTTTATATAAGTGGCTCAGTGTTAAAATACTCACCCTGGTGCGAAGGGTCATGGTTCGATTCCCATTTGTTCTGATAAGGTCTACAAAGCGTATTTATGTTACGATTGAGGCGTTTGTTTTTCCTCAAATATACTACGACTTAAGCGATAATGTTGATATTTCATAACCTTAATAATCCAAATATACGACATAAGTCACTTAACATGAATGGGGCATGTTGCCTCAGTGGTAGTGGGTGGAGTCCTTAGTTCGATCCGTCGAAGTAAGTTTGTGATCCACAATATCGTGTCTGTGGGTTTTCTCGGGGTACTCCCGTTCACTGCTGTACCGTGGGGGCGAGCGAAGTGACGGCCCCGGGCGCCGAAGTAAGAGGGCGCTAAATTCGGGAGGAAAAATGAAAAAAAGAAGGAAAGATAAAAGAGGAATAATCTTGGAATATTTTAGATAAACAGCAGTATATATAAAATGGAAGGAAAAAGTAATAAAAAGTGCTTAAAATCAAGGAAAAGCAGAGTTTATTTTTGAAAATTTTCTGACTCTTCGCGCTTATCTTGGTGCCGCTTCGTGGCTGATCTGTCCACCTCACTCATATGTCCGGGGGCGCCGTCGTATATTCTCGCCCCGGGCGCTGATTTTCCAGGACACGGTACTGCTCTCGTTTCCTTCCACATTATCATTTTACCAAAATTCTTCCCTTAATCATCGTCTCCCTTAGCCTAAAGGATATAATCGTGGGACGTTAAACTGAAATATTTTCACTTTACGTGAAATAATCCAGAAGAGAATTTCCTTTTAGATGTAATATTACTTATAAGAAATTTCCGGAAAACTGTTAATTCTTTCGTATTTCATAAGTAAAGTTTTTTCAGTAATAACCAACATAACATGATTTATTTTATGAAATAGAAGACGTAAAATAGAGTCCGATGACCTGTACTTTTTGCTTATCTAAAAAAGATTAGTGTTGAAACCGGAAGTCGTTGATTTACACCACTTCCGGTTTGGATATAGATATAAATATAAAAAATGAAACGTAATCTTAGGAAGTCGAATCCTTATCAAAAAGTCACTTCTCACTATATTTCGCCACTTTTGCTTTATGGAAAAAAAAACCTTCCAGTTTAACGTCCCACGATTATGACCCTTAGGCTAACGGAGACGGACGATTAAGGCAAGTGAATGATGATGACGATATAATTAGTGGAAAGAGAATGTGGGAGAAAACGGGGGTATCCCGAGAAAACCCACAGACACGCTGCTGTCCACCACAAACTTACTGGGGATCGAACCGGTGATCCCCCGTACCAAAGATAAGCGCTCCACCACTGTGCTCTATGGAGATCAATCTTGAAAGCGTTGTGGTAGTAGATAGTTAGTACTTCCGGTTTTAATAGAGAAGTAATGGTAAAGACAACACCTATTCTTGGAATGGTAATCCATTTCAAGAAACTGTTTCTAATTGTTTACCGGTACCGGTAACACCTTTCTTGTTCTATGCTGATAAACGTTGATATCGGAAATGCTTGGCTTCTACCACTTTGGTTTGGATATAAGATTAAGAGAAAAGATAGCATTTCTTGGGATACTGAATCCATACCTTTAAAAAAAACTCGGTATATTTTGCGGTTTCTGCTCTTACACCTGTCGATAGAAGGACGGATAGATGGACGTAGGCGTTCTACAATGGGTGATCAAACGTTACAAAGCCTGCAGTGAAATGTGTCTATATTATTTCATACAACCAATACAGCCAACAGATAGTACATACAAAGCCTGCAGTGAAATGTGTCTATATTATTTCATACAACCAATACAGCCAACAGATAGTACATACAAAGCCTGCAGTGAAACGTGTCTATATTATTTCATACAACCAATACATCCAACAGATAGTACATACAAAGACTGCAGTGAAACGTGTCTATATTATTTCATACAACCAATACATCCAACAGATAGTACATACAAAGCCTGCAGTGAAACGTGTCTATATTATTTCATACAACCAATACATCCAACAGATAGTACATACAAAGCCTGCAGTGAAACGTGTCTATATTATTTCATACAACCAATACATCCAACAGATAGTACATACAAAGCCTGCAGTGAAACGTGTCTATATTATTTCATACAACCAATACAGCCAACAGATAGTACATACAAAGCCTGCAGTGAAACGTGTCTATATTATTTCATACAACCAATACATCCAACAGATAGTACATACAAAGCCTGCAGTGAAATGTGTCTATATTATTTCATACAACCAATACATCCAACAGATAGTACATACAAAGCCTGCAGTGAAACGTGTCTATATTATTTCATACAACCAATACATCCAACAGATAGTACATACAAAGCCTGCAGTGAAACGTGTCTATATTATTTCATACAACCAATACATCCAACAGATAGTACATACAAAGCCTGCAGTGAAACGTGTCTATATTATTTCATACAACCAATACAGCCAACAGATAGTACATACAAAGCCTGCAGTGAAACGTGTCTATATTATTTCATACAACCAATACAGCCAACAGATAGTACATACAAAGCCTGCAGTGAAACGTGTCTATATTATTTCATACAACCAATACAGCCAACAGATAGTACATACAAAGCCTGCAGTGAAACGTGTCTATATTATTTCATACAACCAATACAGCCAACAGATAGTACATACAAAGCCTTCAGTGAAACGTGTCTATATTATTTCATACAATCAATACAACCAAAAGATAATCCATTAAGTTATTTTTAGACATAGTCCCCATATCGGTTGAGGCAATTGTCGCATTGTGGGATAAGTTTGAAGATTCCCTTCTTATTTAAAATTCTGTCCTTGTGTGTTCAACCACGTTGTCACGAAGTGCTTCACTTCCTCGTGTGAAGCGAAGCGACGGCCTCCTAGATCAGGGCGCAAAATTTCAAAGTCACGCGCACTCACCAATCCAAGATTGATAGTCGCCAGTATCTCTTACGTACAAATTATAAGAGTCCTCACCATTTTTGGCTTGACAAAGAAAGAGATTAGATCAGGGCATAAAATTTCAAAACGAGATAATTAATTTTTGGATAATCAATTTGAATTGGACAATTCATGTAGGTCCTACACGTTAAAATACATCTTACCTTAAGATTTCACGTTTGTGTAACGCCCTGTGGAAAAGGAGAGGCGAATTACAACGTTATTAAGATTTTCACTTTCGATGTCAGTTGTAAAGACTTATCATTCCGTGTTTTCTCTCACTCAGTGACAATTATTTTCGTGAGAAACAGAAACTGTGCAGCCCTGTGAGTTTAGAAACCATTCCTACTGAACACTGGTTACCAGCTCTAAATTTCTAGTCGCCAATGGCGACCTGGCGATCGTAAAGTTTGCGATCTGTCGGAAATGTTTCTTCAAGTGCGGGAACAGGTGAAAGTCCTAACGTGATTCTCCTGTGGAACTGAATCAGCTCTTCCACGCGATCTGTGTTCAAATCTCGTGATGGCGTGCTGGGTCGGTAACTGCGTTTCTCGTCGGTGACGTTTTCTCTACCAAGCGCAAACTTTCGACACCATTCTGACATGCTGGTGAGACATTGCAGTCTCTCCAAAACTCTCTACCAGCTGCCGGTAAATTTCAGCCGTGGTTACATGTTTCGCCCACAGAAATCGAATAAGTCAGCGGATTTCTTTGCGAGATCAGTTTTCCAAAGTAATCGCCATTTGTGTTTAGTTACAACTAGTGCTATAAGTAGTAGGCGGTTAAAACTTTGCACAGGTGCCAACTCCATGTATTAAAATTATCGCACATTCCTCGTTCCTCTGCAGAATTAGGCGAAATTCCAGAAACATCGGCCTTGTAACCTTAGTTTTTGATACTCCTCGTATAAGACTTTCTATAGTTATGAAAAGCGTGGAAGTCTAAAGTCAGTATTATCCAGATAAAAATAGGAGGACTGTCAACCCTAATTATATGAAGAAACTCGGTGTACACAAATGAATTTTTAACGTACTCACGTTTATTCACAGTGCATCATAATTTAGTTGCATTATTATCATAATCCGTCTCCTTTAGCTAAGCCACGAGAAGTAAACGTTGAGACAGGTCACCTCGATGCTGCAGTTTAACGTTAAGATGGGAACGAGATGAGATCACGTAACACGAAGATGTATAGACTGAGTTAACCTGCGGCCTGTAAGAATTTGCGTGGAATTTCTGTCGCGATATTATCCACTCGTTGTAAGCTGAGCAAAAAAAGAAAGAAAAAAATGCAAAAAGTATTCCAAGTTTTGCCGCAAATAGGCTATCCAGTTTGCGCCGCGTAGACGTTTATGTAGTCACATATTAACAACATAGGGAACTTCTTTGTCTAGGAAAGAACGCTAGGAATGTAATTTCTTTCTTTTCTAGTTTTCTATTGTGTGGAATTATTGGCCCTTCTACTAGACAACTCCGCATACTAATGTGCCACTTAAAAAAAGAAAAAGAAAAACATAATATTCTTGATCTTACAAAATTACAGTAGAAACTCTGCACACCGGGTCATTGACAAGTTTGCTTCTATGAGAGTGTAATGAACGCTGTTTTACAGACGGAATCAAATGGAATTTCAAGTTTACGCCCCATGATTATGCACCAAGGCTAAGGGACAAAACAATTAATGAAATGGTAAAGTGTAGAACGGTGGCGGATGTAGAAGGGGAAAACAGCGGGGAACAGCCAGAACCCAGACTATGATAGGATATCATAAGCTTTCTATAAACTTCCAAAAAAAATATATATAAATAATAATTTAAATTATTTTTATAACTCAAAAACTAAAGGCCTAGGCATCCCAGTCCCAGATTTGGTCCACCACTGGTGAAAAATGTGGAAAAAAAACTGGAGAACCCAAATGTATGGTATTTGTAAAAACACAAGTCCATTTGGTGCAAACTGGAATCGAACCAAGACTCAGCACAGAGAGAGCTAGCACTCTACCATGGAGCACTGGTGTCCTGTTTTACCGAAGGATTATTTCCGTCGATGTGTTGAAAGTATCAGAGCTAAAAGGGGTAAGATATAGCGTGAAATGATCTTCGGGTATGCTTTCCTTTATTTATTTATTTATTTATTTATTGAAGTTTAGCCCCACGATTATGCCCTTTAGGCTAAGGGAGACGGATGATTAAGGCATGTAATGATGACGGAAGAATTGGTGGAATGAGAAAGTGGGGTGAAACGGGAGTGCCCCGAGAAATCTCACAAACACGATATTGTTCAGTGCAAATATACTTGGCCGGGAATCGAAGCACGGACTCCACTTACCAGAGATGTACGCTCTACCACTGAGTCACCGTGCCTGCAGAAACCTTTAAAAAAAACATATAACAAAATAGATAAATATATCAAGAATATTATTAAAAATGCCAATAATACTAAAACATAACAGATAAAATCTAAAACCTAAAACCTCAATGAACGGTAGCTATCTCCTGGCACTAAGAAATGCAAGAATACGGTTATTCAAATTAGAGTATTTTTCCAAGACTTCAAATATATTATTACCCAACCCTAACCTTTCGGTAAAATCTGAGTGTTCTGTACATTCTTCTATAATGTGCCCAATAATCATTGGGACGATACATTCTTCACAACACAGACTCCGGTTACTGCCATGCAATAAATCGTAATGTCCGAGATAAGAGTGTCTGATAGATAATTGAGCTAGAATCGGCGACTAATACTCGAAGACGTCTTTCAATTGCCCAGAATGTGGCATTTTTAAGAGATACTAGGTGAACCTACGCTCTCTACACAGCGTATCCTTCACATATGAACATGAATCTCCTTGTCATTCCTCACAACATCTGTACATCTGCCTTTACAGACACAAGCGAAAGATGTCTTGATAAAAATTGGCAAGAGGTATCATAAAGGAGAGATTTTTTCAATTACTTTTTCAACATCTGGCACCGTTTGCAAGATTTGAGCCTGCTTTCGGTTGGAGTTTCTAATTCGCGTATGATCAGTGTTTTCTTTCTTCTTGTATGCAGTATATAATAAGCAAATACATTACACATACAATTAATTATAATGTCAGTGATATATGGTGTTCATTGGACAAACCACTCCAAACAATAATGATTCATCTTAGACTGGAGAAAGGGTTATCCTTCGGTTTGCATTATCATCTTTACATAAAACAAACGCCTGAGGGATATGCAACCCCTGTATACAACATTGTGATGTTGGAATGTATAAGTCGTAGGATATGATGAGTCAATACACCGTGTTTCAAAAAGAATATACGTATTACGAAGAATTATTTTGTCCAAACTATCGATCGCTGCGCCTCGGCTCGGCTATTGGAGAAACGAATACATAGTCTAGTTTATATTATTAGCCGCTAGATGTCAGTTGTCTTCTGTTTTGCTTGGTAACCGTCATATGTTGAAAATGGCTACTCCGCAGCAGAAATCATTTTGTGTTCTCGAGTTTGCGAAGTGCAATTCCGTGATTACAGTGCAGAGACGTTTCAGGTTGAGGTACCAAATTGATCCTCCAAATGGGTAGAACATTTGCAGATGGTATCGACAGTTTGTAGATCAGGATGTGTATGTAACGGAAAGAGTCCTGGCCTCCCTCGTGTTCCTGAAGAAAATGTTGCACGAATTCAAACTGCTTTCCAACGTAGTCCTTCAAAATCAACTCGTCTTGCCAGTCAAGAGTTCAAGTGTAGACAACAACAATTTGGCGTGTTTTGAGACTTCGGTTGGTTATGAAGCCGTACATGTTACAGCTGTTACAAGCTCTACGTCCTGATGAAAAACGCAAACGTGTGGCATTTTGTAACGAGATTCTGGATGCTATTGACAATGATAACACTTTTGCATAATGCATCTTGTTCAGTGATGAAGCGACTTTCCGTGTTAGTGGTCAGGTAAACAAACAAAATGTTCGAATTTTGGGGTCTACTGAGGCCACATGCAGTCATTGAATATGTACGAGATTCGCCCAAAGTCAATGTATTTTGTGCGATACCCCGATCACCTGTTTACGGCCCATTCTTCTTTAATGGAAACACGGTTAACAGTTAGCAGTATTTCGCTATGTTACAAAACTGGTTGTTTCTGAGGCTCTACGAAGACAACTTCATTTTTCAACAAGACGGGGTACCCTCTCACTAGAGTCGCCAAGTGCGTGAATATCTGTATGAAACTCTACCGAACCCTTGGAGCTGGAGACTTAGCATGTCTCAGCTGGCCTCCACGGTCACCGGATTTGCACCCAGTGACTTCTTCCTGTGGGATTTCGTTAAAGACAACGTTTATGCACCACCACTCCCACAGAACCTGGAAGATTTGTAGAACCGGATCCGTACTGACATAACATCAGTGACGCAGGACCTGCTTGCCCGAGTATGGGAGGAATTTGAGTATCGATATGATATTGTTCGTGTCGCTGATGGAAGACATATTGAACACCTGTAATTTGAGCTTGGGAGGTTCGTAAATATGTGTCTAAAATTTCATATTCGTATGTCTTAAAGTTTAATAAATATATGCATTCGAAATAAGTATATTCCTTTTGAAACAGGGTGTACTTCCACTGTACCCCTAAAAAATGTAATAAAGAAATAATAACCATTTTTTAAACATTAAATTAAAACTGAACAATCTACACAAAATTTGCAATCGATGAGTGAAAACGGGATATTTCTAGAGCTTGTGATTTCCCAGATATCATTCTCAAAAAAATTGGTCACAAACATATAAATGTCCATAAACATATAACTTTTCTTGACCCATACATATAAACCTGGCATTTTAATATGTATATATAAGTGGCCAAACTTTTTCTATTCTTTTTGTTTTCTAATGAGAACTGTACATAACATTACCAAATACTTCTCAGCACTTTCCAGATATAGAATCATAGTATGATAATACCAAATCTTAATGTATTGATAGTTACTAATGGCGCTTAATTGAAGCTTAAAAACTTATCAACCTACGCAATATCCAATGTGGTCCGGTAGGTAGAGTTATTGCTGATGTTTTTTTTTTTTATTATTATTGAACTCTAAATACCACACTTTTTCCGCCTGCCTTTAAGTTTTATGTAGCAATCTTCTTTAGAAACTACTGCTGATGTCTTTTGAAATATCCTCTTTCTCTTTCTTTCTGTCTCTCTCTCTCTTTCTCTCTATATGTGTGTTTTCGTCAGAAATTTCCTCAACAACTGAAAAGGGGCTTTCCTAATTAGTCAGGTTCCTAATTAGATATACCACAACATATTTCTACATATCTTGACTTGATTTCTATTTTTATGATTCATTAAGATACACGTATACATGCATACATTATAACAAATATAACAGTATTACAGATATTTTTCTTATTCCTATTTCCTTCTCATACTTGTTTACATGGAATTTTCGTAGAAAAACACCAACACAAAATCCTACCCGTTTATATGACTACTCCACAAAATATAAGGAACTGAAACATAAAGGAAACAAAAGAGTGAGTAGGAATGTCATAGTGTATACCACGTAAAAGAGTTTGGTTGAAAATATTTTAGTTTCGTTTTGGCGTTGCATTCCACGAACAGATTAGTGTTTTTGTATCCTGAGGATTATACTAACCCTCTAGTCTCAACAGTAGTGCAGGAAGTGTATCAACCAAGGCTGATGTTTATATTTACTCCCATAGAAATACACGGGGAACCGATTTTTGATTGTCCATCGAACTCATCATCTAACTTCTTGACTCTCTACATCCTGGTTGAATTTGATGGTGATTGATCAAGCAGTTCTTGGGATTTTATATCTGCCGGATGGACACATGAACAGAGTAAAATTATTGTAAAACTAAGTGTTATAGAGCAGTAGATGGAAGAGTTACTATGGGATTTGGACTTTTCTCCCAGAACCTTTTATTATCAAAATCCGGTTTATACAAATCACTACAGGTGTGTCCGTAGACCAATAGAGTTCCTTAAATTCGATTGTTAGCGAATAGGATATTCCAGAGCTCAGGAGCAGCCAACAAACAAGATAGAGTGAATCTCCTGGCTCAGTCGTAGCCAAGAGTTGGATGTATGGTGCCACTCAACGTCAAGTCGCAGCCAAGATAAAAAGAGAGAGGAATCTCAGACCCCAGTCGCAGCCAAGAGGTGAGCGTATGGTGTTTCTAAAGGCCCAATCGCAACCGAGATAGAAAGAGAGAGGAACCTCAGAGCTCAGTCGTAGCAAAGAGGTGGGCGTATGGTGCTTCTAAAGGCCCAGTGGCAGCCGAGATAGAGAAAGGAGTCGTCAGGACACAGTCGCAGCCAAGAGGAAAGGGTACGTGTCTTCCAAGACCTAGGCGCAGCCAGGATAGAAAAGGATAGGTGTCTCCCAAAGGTAGGTAATCTCAAGACTCAGTGTGGCCTGGAGAAAGGAGATAAGCTAACCTGTCCCAGAGCAGACTAATCCGATGAACTTCGTGCAGCGTGTTTTATATCCTCTTCATGCACAGCGGCGCTAGTGTTCCTCTTTAGTCACGTGGTTTGATGATGATAATGACGCCTGTCGTCTGCTTGCTTGTAGAAGTAGTTGTAAAGAAGTAAGTGGTCTTGTTTGCAAATATGGAGCACGAGCATTATATAACATTACAAGGTATTTTGGTAAAAGTCCTTTGTTGCATATATGGTACGCATAAAGAATATGCATCTCCATAAACCTTAGGAGCACTAGAACCTATCAGAACGGAGTATAACTTCTCTGGGAGTATGTGAGAGTGTGTGACCACTTCGAATACTTTCATGAAGAACCTCAGCCCTCAATCTCGGAATAAGATTGGTAATCTAATCGTGTAACAGTTATGGTTCCAAATTCTAACGTAGCTTTTCTCAGATCAAAAAGAGTACGTGGTGCTTGCGCGTTTTTCTTGATGTGTCTTGAGCTCTTTCTGTATGCTTCTGGTGCATAAATTATTTGATTAATTGTTAACATCCCTTTCCTGTACCGAAGCGTTACGAGAAATGTACCTACAATTTAACGTGAGATCTGAACTACACGGCCTTCTACCAAAAATCAAATCATGGTCTTCCGCGCCAAAGCCGTGTACGCTAACCATAACCACGAATGACTTCTGATCCATAGATTAAATAGCACAGCAAGATGTCATGCATTTACTCTATTAAGACTTTATTAAGACGCGAAGCTATCATTCAACTCAACAGACATACGATAACTTTCATTACATTTATCCACTTTTTAGACTTCCAAATTATGCTCTAGATAGAAACGATGGAAAAACAAAAACCGGTCCATTGTAACAAGCGGTTGGTGTCAAATATAGAAGTAAGAGAGGACAAAATAGACCAGATGACTAGTTTTCGATACCTGGTAGTATTATTACTGATGATATGAAGTGCTAACGTGAATAAAACCAAGGATACGAGTAGCGAAAGAAGTCTTTAGAAGGAAGAAAACTCTATTTTGTGATGAAAGAAGTTTTTAGAAGGATTCTTTCTACTCTATTTTGTGTTACTTTAAGTAAAGAGTTGAGAAACGGGTTCATAAAATGCTTCGTATAGAGTAATATTCTATGGAGTAGAAACATGGATATTATGAAAAATCAATGAAAAAACTGGAAGCTTTCGAAATGTGAATGAAGAGAAAAATAGAGAAAATTAGCTGGGTCGAATGAGAGGGTGTTAGAAATGGCGAAAGAGACAATTATAATTTTCGATATCATTGAAAAGAGAAAGAGAAACTGGTTGGGACATTGCCTTAGAAGGAACTATATCATGAGGGACGTGCTAGACGGTATGGTGCAGGAAAGGAGGAGGGAACGAATGAGTCTATAGTTGATGAACGATATCAAAACAGAAAATTTTTACGTGAAAATGGAAAGGTTAGCGGAAGACCGTGGAGCATGGAAGCTTCGCAGCTGTTGCAAGTGACCTATCCATAATGACAGAATACCTATGATGATGATGATGATAACTCTACTAGGTTTAAGTACAGGAACAGGAGTGTTAGAGAACGTCTATGTCCGTCTGTCTGTCGAGAGGTATCAGAACAAGCACAGTAAAAGATATTGACATACAGTTTTCTGGAGTCGATTCAGCGTTCCAAGAATCATCTTATCCGCTAACCCTCCATTCAAATCAGAGGTGGTAGACATTACCCATTTTCTATTTCAACATTGAACCCTATAGCACAAGAAGGGTAAGGGATACCGGTAAGTGGTCTTTTGGAATCGACTCATCTTCTCAACAATAGGTTCCAGTTACTTCTTGAACCCTGAAAGCAAACCGAAAGTGATTTATGGTCTCGACGTCGGTCGCCATAGAGCAAACGCGGTCTTTTGTAATCAACAAGTGTTCCAGTAACAGGTGTGGTCTCCATTAATTTTCTATTCAAACCGGAAGTGTTATAAATCTACCATTATCGGGTTTAATGTTATTAGTCATAAAACATAAAGAGGGAATAGATAGCGAGAAGCTGTTTTTTTTTTTTTTTTTTTAAGTCGAGTCTGCGTTTCAAGAAAAGTTTCATTTTCAACCTTATCTTTGAGCTCCCTCATGGGTAAGCGGTTAGGGTACGAGCCTTTGGCGTAGGAGATTCTGGTACGATTCCCAGCGGTAGCTCATGTGGTTCGGATCCCACGTGAAGCTGTAGGTCGACGTCTCATATAGCCTCGCCGCTGAAAGGGACGCTATACTCAAAATCAAATCATATCAAATTGTAGCCAGAAGTTATAGATGTTGTGTTTTGAGTTTGTTCAGTTTGAAAGTGTACTGGAGTTCTACGTGTGAAATGAAATTCTCTTGTAATGAAGCTTTACATGTACCTTCCTCCAAACTTAGGAAATAAGCTTATTGTCTGTAATGAAAATACCTCAAGAATAAGCCGGTAAATGAGGCTAAAATCAACCCCAAATTACAAATTTTCAGATATATTAATAATGTTATGGCAAAGGAGCATTCTAGTAATAACTTCGCTAAAAATTGTTAACACAATACGGTGATAACTTTCTTTGATGTTTTTCCAATCATCCTCACTGTTCATGGGTAAAATCAGTCAAGGCTATAAAACATTATAAATTTATCTCAACATTGAAGTTCCATCATACGAAAGTAACTTTCTACCATCACTTTCGTATACATTAATCGATATTAATGCAGGATGGCAAACGTTTTATTTGGGGGATTTCCAAATCATTTTTTATCGCTTGGCTTTCAAATTCGTAGAAATGACGGGGTGAATTTAGCAAAACTTTGATGAAAATATATTTCATGATATATATTAAAAATCTCCAATTTTTATGAAATGTAGCGCATTCGTTTTTTTAAAGCATAGTGTTTTGAGTACTCACATGAAGCTATTGCTCTCTAAATTTGTAATATGGTGAAGGGTTTGCTTCATAACTGCTTTTTATGATAAATCACAGACAAGGTTGAGCATGGTATTATTATTGCAAATAATGTGTATTTATTTAGTTGTATTTGAATTGAATATACATGTATATCTGTAGAAAACAGGAATGACGAAAAGGGTCTTATTACTGTTAACTAAAGTACACTGCATTCGAACACAGAATGGCAGATATCTTTCCCTTCCAGTCTCTTTCTACATTCTTTTTCTTTCTTTATTCTGTATTTTAGACATCCAAAGCACGAATCGACATATAAAAAAAAAGAGCACAAAAAGCGAAACAGACTACGAATAAACTAGAGTGCATAGGGAAGAAAGGATTTTTGGTTTCCATGTATTTTTTTTTATAATGCACTTGGCCTTAGGGATCTGTTAGAGAAAAATAATCTGAGAGGTTCTTTTTTTTCTTTCTGCACGGAGGGATGAAAGAAATGAAAGCAGGCTGGTAGAATCAAAAAGATGTTTCATGATTTTTCAAGAAAACAATTTGTATTTCAGTCGTGTGGATTGCCCCTTATTATTTCCTCCGAAGGTAAATGATATTTGCAGTAATGTTGTTTCTACGGACAATATTATATATATATATATATATATATATATATATATATATATATATATATATATATATATATATATATATATATATATATATATATATATATATATATATATATATATATATATATATATATGTGTGTGTGTGTGTGTGTGTGTGTGTGCTTTATATGTTTGAATTTTTATTGTTATTGTCCCATTTAAAGTTTTATTCTGTTACTGCATATAAACTAACTGCACTGAATACAAATTTAAAAATAAAAGATTGTTTAAGTATTTTACAGAGCAGTAACTCCCAAACTGAAGGTTACTAATGGGCCCCGCATAGCGTTCTCGCTAACTCTCTCACCTTTGGTGCGAGCGGTCTCGGGTTCGATTCCCGGGGAGGACACTCTGTCTAAAAAGTGCAAAAGCTTTTTCAGAGCAGCCATTCTGAGTAAAGGTTTTCTCATTCACACAAGGCAAATGCCGGGATGGTACCTGACATTCAGGTACTTCCTTTCCCAATCCTTTTCTCTTTCCCTTTCCCTGGATCGTGTGATCGCCAAGGGACATTATCCCTCAAACGTGATGGGCTAACATGACCATAGATGCCGAAAGCCCAGTAATCTAATTCTTAATCCTAATCCTAGTGACGGGCTAACATGGCCATAGATGCCGAAAGCCCAGAAATCTAATTCTTAATCCTAATCCTAGTGATGTGCTAACATGGCCATAGATGCCGAAAGCCCAGAAATCTAAATCCTAATCCTAATCCTAGTGACTAACATGGCAATAGATGCCGAAAGCCCAGAAATCTAATTCTTAATCCTAATCCTACTGACAGGCTAACATGGCCATAGATGCCGAAAACCCAGAAACCTAAATCCTAATTCTAATCCTACTGACAGGCTAACATGGCCATAGATGCCGAAAGCCCAGAAATCTAATTCTTAATCCTAATCCTAGTGATGTGCTAACATGGCCATAGATGCCGAAAGCCCAGAAATCTAAATCCTAATCCTAATCCTAGTGACGGGCTAACATGGCCATAGATGCCGAAAGCCCAGAAATCTAAATCCTAATCCTAATCATAGTGATGGGCTAACATGGCCATAGATGCCGAAAGCCCAGAAATCTAAATCCTAATCCTAATCCTAGTGATGGGCTAACATGGCCATCGATGCTGAAAGCCCAGAAATCTAATTCTTAATCCTAATCCTAGTGATGGGCTAACATGGCCATAGATGCCGAAAGCCCAGAAATCTAAATCCTAATCCTAAACCTAGTGATGGGCTAACATGGCCATAGATGCCGAAAGCCCAGAAATCTAAATCCTAATCCTAATCCTGAACGTTACTACTTTTTTATTCAATTAAATCCTCAGTCACTAACAGTAAGTATCCATACAGATTTATAGCCTACCAAAAGGAATCATTGTTAATGTTATTGGTAGTTTAGCGTCGCTTTTTAAGAACCGAATAATGCTACGTCTCATGATAATTCTCGTCTCGTTTTTTGAGGAATCGAGAAATTTCTCCAATCTCGTAGGTAATACTAAACGGCGTGACAAACATCTTGGCATTCGAAGGCGGCGCTCAACTTCCCTTTAAATGCTGCTACCAAATGAGAGGCCAGCGGAATTGCCACGTTTATTTTGTACACAACTACTTCTATACTCTGTCACCTGATAGTGCTGTAGTTCGTCTGCTTAGCCATAGCTACACTCTTTAGCACTCGGCAATGTCGCGTCAGAGCTTGCGTTTTATTCGTTTAGCTGAAATGCCGAGATGTTTGTCACAGGCTTTAGTTCATTCAATTTTTAAGTCTGAAACCCTGTCCTAGTGTTACATGGTTCATAGTATAAAAACTATACATTGATAAAATGATTATAGGAACACAATGTAGAGAATTTATCAATGTTTAAAGATACACAGTGAGCTTCCTCGTGGTTAAGCGGTTAACTTATCACCTTTGGTGTAGGGGAGGTCACGTGGTTTGATTCTCGGCGGGAGGTCACGTGGTTCGGATCCCACGTTAAGCTGTAGGTCCACGTCTCCTATAGCCTTGCTGCTGAAAGGGATCCTAACTTGGAACCAAATCGAAACCAAAACTAGACAAGTGATTACACGATATATTCTACTCCAATAACAAATATGTTTTAAATCTTGTTATTTCATATCCTCCGTGAAGCAATCGTGACATAGAAAGTTTCTGATAACTTGTAAATGAAATTAAGAGAAAAGATCAGGACATGAATTTTGTATGTACAAGTTTAAGAAAGGAAACTGGACGGGGAGCTTTTCGACAATCGGAACGAGACGAGAAAACCTTATTTCTTATCTCGTTTCGTCTTGTCTCAAATACAGGGGGACGCAGTGACTTAGTGGTTGAGCGTTCACCTCCGGTGCTTGGGGTCCCTGGTTCGATCCCAGCTCGCTACGTGTTGACTTTGTGGTGGACAAACACCGTACTCGTGGGTTTTCTCGGGGTTATCCCGTTTCCACCCACTGTCTTCATCCCACTATTTCATTCATTTCTCATCATCACCGTCTCCTTTAGCCTAACCGGCATAACCGTGGGACGTAATACTTAAAGATTTCATTTCATTTTTTCGTCTCGAGTACAACACTAGCACCGAAGCTATGAGAGGTGGACCAAGGTGGAATACCAACCACCGAAATGTCTTCAAATTCCAATATTTTTTTCCACCTAGAGTTGAACAAGGGACCCTATACACCATACGTACTCGCGCTAGCCTGTAGACCAATGGGGAGGGCCGAGAATGAACCGTTGTTCTGCTAATGTATACTCTAAACAATTAAAGGAATACGTTACATAACGCTGTTGTGAATGACGTAAGTTTTGCTGTATTACTTCCTTCATTATTACGCATATTTACGAATTAGTAATAAATTTGCAAACCCACAATTTTAAAAGTAACTATTAAATACATAATAGTAATAAATAGCATATACGTATATAAGTGTGCTAGTTAGGATATTAATATTTCGAGGAAGGATAGAATGAGACCCAATAGAACACAGACGTCTGAAATCAGAAGTAGATTATTGATATTCAGGGGGAGATAGAATGAGGCCCAAAAGAACCCAGAGGTTTGAAGTAGGGACGGCAGGAAAAACGGAAAATATTTTTTTTTTCGAAAACCAGAAAATTGAAAACGGAAGGCAGAAAATTTTACGGAAAACAAAAGTCGAAAACTTGTTCAGAAGAGCGAAAAGACGAAAAATTTCTGGAAAAGCGAAAGACTTACTGAATCCGAATCCGAAATTAGTTGCGGCTAGTTCCGCTTTTTCGTTACAGTTATCAGTGTTGAAATCAGGAATCCATAAATTTCCACCACCTTTGGTTTGTATAAAGAGATAAGAGTGGTGTCAAAACTAATTCTTGAGACACTCAGTGCAGGTCAAAAAGCCTTTTTCAGCTATGTTTTACAATCTTTGCTCTGTAGAGATCAATGCTCAAACCGTAAGTAATAGTAAATTTCTAGCATTTTCAGTTTTAGTAGAAGAATAAGGTATGATTTAATTAGATTTTGTGTTTAGCGTCCCTTTCAGCAGCAAGACTATATGAGACGTGGACACACAGCTTAACGTAGGATCCGAACAACATGAGCTGCTCGCCACTAAGCGAACCCGGGTCTAACGCCAAAGGTGCGTACGCTAACCGCTTAACCACGAGTGAGCTTAAGGATAAAGTTGAAAATGGGACTTTCTCTTAAAACACAGAATCTACTTCGTAATCTGTTTCTCGTTAACTATTCCCTCTATGTTTTATGACGAATAACGTTAAAGATGGAAATGGTAGATTTATGACATTTCCAGTTTGAATAAACAGTTAATGGAGACGACACTTATGACTGGAACACTTAGTTGATTACAAAAGATCGCTTTTGCTCTACGGTGACCAACTTTGAGACTAGAAATTATGTTTGATACTTCGAGAGTTCACCAGGATTTAGCAGGATTCACCAGGAGTCAATAGGGTACACGGAGTACTTGGAGCCAATTGTTGAGATGGCGGGGTGATAACACGAAAATGATGGAAAACGAAGTTAGAGTTGTCATCAAGTATCTTTGCTTGAAAAACCTTTTCCCAGGTTTCGAATGGCTGAAACACCCGTCCTATTCTGGAAATTTTGCTTTCAGTAACTTTTACCTCTTTGCCCGGATCGAGAAAAAGCTTAGGAGCATGTAATTTGAAAGTGATGATCACTGTGGAAGCATTTTGGAAGGGTCAAGACAAAGATTTTTTTCTAAGGTTATTCATTCTTTAGAAAAAAGACGGACTTAATGTGTCAACTTGTTAGGAGACTATGAAAAACTATATATATATATATATATATATATATATATATATATATATATATATATATATATGGTGTTAATGAACTATACCGACAAACTGTAAGAGTTGATTCCTCACATCAAAATAAGAGTAAAAGTTCATATGGACCTATGGCGAAAAGTGCATAGTCTTAGAGTTATAGCTGTCCAAAATCGCGAAAAAACAAAATTTCAATAGACCCTATTTCGAATTCCAGAAACTGTGGATGGTGGTTCTTATCAGTGTAAAGGAAGCCATACGCATACACAATCCAAAAGTGCATATTTCATCAATTGTCAATAGGTGAAGTGGGTATTAACTACAGGGTGTAATTTTCAGATATGCTCTCAATAGAGTTTTGAATTACACCCTGATTTCAAGGAGGGTCCAAAGTAGGCAGAAGGTAAGCCTTGACAACAATGGACATCCAACACTTCGGAGGGAAGGCGGAAGAGTTAGGAATCGACAGCTCCATGTTTCTTTGTGTTTGGAATAATGTGTGATGATATGTATTTCGTCACGGTATAGTTCACGTTTTCTTCACTTACAAGCCTGAAAGGAAACAAAGCAGCATGCGTTTTCCCGAGTAGAGAGACCATGCTGCTGAAGATCCTTAACACTTCCGACATCGCCCCAAAGGATTCCGTGCTCACTGCTATCAAGGTTTATCGTTTGCCTATTTTGGACCAATCATAAAGTCAGAGCATATCTCAAAATTCGGTTGATGGTATGTCTGGGAATTTCACCCTGCAGGGAATACTCTGTACACCCATTGAACATTAATGAAATATGCATTTTTGAATTGCGTATGCATGACTTCCTTTACGCTGACTAGGACCACCATCCACAGCCCCTGGAATTCGAAAAAGGGCTTCTTGAAATTGTGCTTTTCCGCGTTTTTGGACATCCCTAGCTCTGAAACTATGGACTTTTCGCCATAAGTTCATATGAACTTTTTCTCTTATTTTTACGTATGTGAGGAATCACCTCTTACAGTTCTTATAGTTTGTCGGTATTGTTCATTAACACCCTATACCGACACACATATATAATTTTAAATCATAACCGTTGTACTACATGCTTGTTAACATTGCTTTTGGATCACTCTTTGTACTTTGAATAATTGTTAGTATATATGAACTTGTAAAACTTTACTAATTTACGAGGGCCATGTTTTGCTGGGTGTTAATAATATTCCTACTGGATGGCAGCCTATTTCTCTTGTCAGACCTGGCTATTTATCAGTAAAAGCACTCTTTCTACATTGACATTATGACTTTGAAGGGAAGAAAAAGTAAAACTGTGCTATTTTGTTATTTTCAAAAGCTTTTAGTATTACTCTTCTGAAGCACAACTTTTTAAGAGAAGGCTATCCATGTTTCATTGCCAACAAAGTTTTCATTCTCCCGTTCTGGCATTATAAATCACTCACTCTTCCAAAATATGTTTCGCTGATTTGTCTTTTCTGTTTGGCGTGATATTATGTTCGGCATTCAAGTTAGCGTAGAATATTAGAGGAGACTTAACAAGGGAACGTTTTTTTTTTTTTTTGAAATCCGGGATTTCTATTGTATCTGCCGGGAAAGCTTTTTCTTTCGTTAATCCGGGAAACGTATAGCAATACTAATACTGTCATAAATAATTATTTATGTTGGATATCTGTCCAAGCTTCGAGTTGAGTCTACCAGAAAGCTCACAGAATGAAACCTATTAATGAAACCTAATTTCTTCCCACATTAATTACGGTGATTTTGACACATTCTGTGAGCCTTCTGGAAGACTCAACTTGCAGCTTGGACGGATATTCAACATAGGAAGTCCGTCTAAATACATTCAATAATTGCAACGTTATCAACATCCCTCATTATACGTCATTAGCCGATTCAGAAACTTCGTTTGGAGGGCTGAATCCCTATCTGAATAATACACGTTGACTTTAGATACGGACAGTGGCATATTTAGGGGGCTTTCAGGCTTAAGCTCCCTCCGAAATCTTATTTACTATAGTGAAGTATATGAAATATGTTGCAGAATTTCCACATTTTCAGGCAAAGCCCCCCCCGAAACAAAATCGTAAATACGCCACTGGATACGGAATATAAGTTATTAATCAAAACAGGATAAAGTGGGTGCAACAATATAATTGCCATTAGTAGTACAGGATTATGAGGAATGATTGACCCGATTTCATAAATTCACTGTAACTTTGTTATTGAACATACTGTAACAAAACTTTAGAGACGTATTGAAAATCTGGATTTTTTTTCAGTGACGTGTGAAAGCGTTATGTATGTATTCCCTAGCAATTCTGCAAATATCAAGTCGATAATTAAATTCTTCGTACACTCGATGCGGCATGTCAATATCAATATGTTGAAACCACTATTGATGGAAGCTTTCAGTTCTGTTAGGTTTGTTTGTAGAAGAGGTGTAAACACTGTATCTTTCACACACATCCTTCCGAAAAAAAAAGAAAAAAACGTCGGGTCCGAAGAGCGCTATGATTCTTATTCCCACCACGAAAGATTCATTGCTTTACCAATCTCCTGTTTAGTCACTGTAGGCCAATCAGTTGATTTCCCATTACACAGACATTTTCAAGCTGCAAACTGTGTGTACCATCGCCGAGTGGACTTGGCAGGTGGTGAATCATGGTTGTACTTCGTTCGGCAGTGTCGTTGCGAAGGAAGTTATAAAATAGAGGATTTGTCCATATGTATCTTCATCCAATTAAATCAATGAAGCCAAAAAATAACTGAGCATCGGCACGTCTGATTGGCTACTCTCGTTTCCGACATCTTCTGATTGGCTACTTTCGTTTCCGCTATGATTGTTGCCTCAAAACATTTCAATCTTATTGGGCGGAGTGGGCAGAGTAGGGGTGGCGAAACTGTGACGTATGTTTTCAAGGTTTTGTTCTAAGGGCAGATCTTCTATTTTATAACATCCTTGGTCGTTGCACTGTTAGGACAGAGTGATTTGAATGAAACTCGAACACAATAAAAGCTTTCTCTGTGCCTGTCGCAATCTTGAATAAATGCTCACTGCTGCGCTTTTGTGTCAGGAATCAGAAGCAAACCCCCAACACATACACACTAAAAAACTTTTTGAGTTTTCAATATGTCTACAAAGTTTTGTGACAATGTTCAATAATAAAGCTATAGTGAATTTATGAAATCGGATGAGTCATTTGTAATAACCCGGGTTAAAGAATAATACAAGGAAAGAACAAAGAAAGGAAGAAAGTTGAGTTGATTTTAGTTTAGCGTCCCTTTCAGCAGCGAGGCTATATGAGACGTGGACCTACTGATTAACGTGGAATCCGAACCACATGAGCTCCCACCGGGAACCGAACCCGGGTCTCCCACGCCAAAGGCGCGTACGCTAACCGCTTAGCCACGGAGGAGCTCAGAAAGGAAGAAAGAAAATAAAAAGAAAACTCTCCGTAGACAGGGGCGGATCCCGGACGGACTTCTGGGGGAGGCGGTGTGTTGTAATACTGCTACTTAGAGCTACTTTTAAGAGCTCGAAACTGTGGGATGGGTTTTATTTATATATATAAAATAAGAAAGTTTCCTCTTTGGGGGGAGGCAAAACGATCGGCCAGATCGCTCCTCCCTGGATCCGCCCTTGGACATAGATCTCTCTTTGAGAAGCTCTGTACTCTTATTTATACTTGGAAATAAAAGTCAAACAAAAATCTATAATTTATTTAGCCATTTTAGATCTATATTTAGATCTGAAGCACTAGAATTTTCTGGCGCATGGTTGTCACTTTTAAAACAAGATGGATGACCAAGGTTTCTTGAACAACAATGGATATGTTCAACAAATAATACCTGTGTAGTAATTGATACATTGATATATAGGATTCTTTGTACTTTTGTACCTATTTGCTGTAACAACTAACTGTAATATTATACTGAAAATATGGTAGGCAGTATTCGTAGTGGGACCATACAGCATTCTTTTCACGCTTGATCCTAGCCATATGAACTAAATACACGTTTCTGATTGGTTGCAATGTGTGATTGCCCAAACCTTCTGGTGTATGTGTGTATTATAGTAAGAGAAGAAAATTGTCACTTTGTGTGTCGATAAGAAAAGAAGATAATTATGTTTGGGTTACATTTCGTAAGAACATGAGACATTTTTTTTTTTTTTACGCGCTACCCTAAAAAATAATATGCACTTTGGTCGCAACGAAGAGGGTAAGTTTCGAAGTTGGATCACCCGAGTATGGCGTAATTTCAAGTGGTATTATCATGGGAATAAAGGTGGAACTAAACGGGAATCGCGGGGTTCCTAACCCCATTCGCTCGCTGACGCCTGCTCAGTTGTTTCGTAACGTAAATAAATAACTTTTTACGCATTATATATTACGTACAATGGTAAATGAGTATTATTATTATTATTTTATTTTGATGATAAAAGTGTTGAAAAGTAAGAAAAAGTTGAGAAGGGTTTGAACCAACGACTAAAGCGATTTTCAAGTTGGCGTTTGATTTGTGTTAAATGTATGCTACATGGCGAGAAACGGGTAACCTCAACCAATCAGAACCATGTATTTAGCTCCTATGGTTAGAATCGAGCGTGATTATAATATATGCGGCCAAACATTGGTGATTGCAGAAGATTCACTCCCGGAAGGGGGATTTCGATATAAGAGAAGTGAAAGTACAATTGAGAAAATGTAGGTAACCCATATTGAGTACGATTGAAGCTCTGATTGTGAATTTTTATGATCTTATCTGGTAGGGAACGAATGTTTGTTCATGGATAAATAATTATTGCTTTTGTTATTGTATATAGCATAATTATTTCAAATACTGCCTAATTTTTGGTTGTTTCAGAGTATACAGTGTGAACAGAGAATAATCACTATTCTTCGTTCAAAAACCATTCCCAGATAACTATAAGTCATTAAACTACTTCCACATTTTTACGCATTGATGAAATGTCAACTCAAGAAGAAGAAAAGTGTAGCATGTTTTACAATCATTGTTTAGAATCGACCTGGCAACGCTAGTTAGAACTCTGTTAGGAAGCCAGGATCCTTATGCAGAGTCATTCTGACGCATGATTAGCGTCATATTAAAGAGTTCGACTAACCTATCTTTCCTGCAGTAGTCAGGCCTTTAGTACGACTCTAATTATACGTCGAAACGAATCTACATAAGGCCCAAACTGTTTTGCAAAGTTTGCTAATTCGAGAAAGTCACTCACCATCATTAAATGAAGACGAGAGATATTAACTGCGTAACTCCCTCATCAAATGTCCAACAAAGTGTTTACGGGTGACTTCAGAAACAAAAGGGGACGCTTAACTTATCAAAATATGAGATTGACAGCCCTGGTTCAGCCACCCGCCTGTGCCTAAACAGGTATAGTCTTTGTTGCAATTGGCTAGTTTGTTGGACATTTGATGAGAGACTTGCGCAGTTAATGTCTCTCGTCTTCATTTAATGATGGTGAGTGATTTTCTCGAATTAACAAACTTTGCAAAACAGTTTGTCTTTATAGTCCTGTTTCGTTTTACATACTGAACCACACAAAGGCAATATTTTCAAACAACGAGAAACACAAATATTTAAATGTGTATAGAGAGAAGTGATGTCCAATCGATATTGAAAGAATATGAAATAAATTTTTATAAGAATTCCAAATCATATTTACTGTTTGGGGTTAAATTTGTTAGGTAATTTCTCTGCCTCAATTTTAAATAAAATATGCTCTCTGAATATTCCACAAAATAATTTTGATTTTTATAAAATATAATGTGTGTTTTGTTTGAGATTACACTTACTCGCATAGTTTAGGGCCAAAATTGGCGAGACGGAAGACGGAGGATCTCCAGTGACAAACTAAGGAGGGAGAGAACGGGGCTTGTTCTCCGAGCGCTGGGTTGGGGGCTCAAAACTGGGCAAATATTTATTTTCACTATAAGGCAAGGAAAGAAATTTTAGCAAACTGATATCATTCAAAATTACCTCAGAAACTTAACAGGACAACAACAACTTACCGACTTTAGCATTATATCCATAGAGCATAAGTTAGCTTCTAAGCTATGTTTGATGAGATTGTAAGGACCTTTGCAGCCAAAATAGCCCGCAAAATTAAATTTTAGTTCCAGCTTTTTTATGTTTTCATTTAACTTACATCGATTTAAGAGATTTGCAAAATGTCGGAGTATAATACTCGAGACAACAACTTAACTGTTTGTCATAATTAAATATTCTATTCTAAAGCAACAGACTGTTGATTCATTCTACACATATGCACATCCCGATATAATACCAAAAAAAAATAAATAAATAAATAAATAAATAAAAAATAAATAAAAAAATAAAAAAATGTGATTTGCAGTTTTGGAAATTAAATAATAATTAATTTGGTGTTTTACCTTGTACTAAAAAATAAATTAGGCCTATGTACAGCAATTTTAAAATCAAGCTTTATCATTTGAAGAAAAAAAGGAATAGGGGAATTACTGTGTGATCTCAATATCAGGTGTAGTCGGGGAGCGCTTTGGTTCGGTTGGTCAGGGGAGGGGGAGCGCTAAGGCTAGTTCTGGCACCGGGCAAAAACTAGCCTAGTTGTGTCGCCGAGGATTTCTCGCTTTTACAATACATAATCCGCCTTCTGTAGAGACGTTTTGGCTAATGATTAGTGTCATACTAAAACCCTGACTACTGCAGGAAAGATATGCTAGTCGAACTCTTTAGTATGATACTAATAACGTGCCAGAACGACTCTGCATGAGGCCCAAAGAGTTTAAGGTTTAGCCCCTGTTTCATCACTGGAGAGTATATGAGACATGGACATGTAGCTTAACGTTGGATCCTATCCACATCAACTCAACTTGGAATCGACCCCTAGTCTTGTCCTCAGAAAGCGTAAAGTAGACACTTCCTGGAAAAGCAAAAATGATCTCTTAGGTTACCCTTTATATAAACCAGAGAGAATAAATTTTATCTCTAGATCTCGCTGGTTGGTTTCTACCGTTTTATTGTAGAACGTAAAAAATATGCATGTTTGGTTCACTAACATGTGGCCTCAATATAAAGACGTATGAGTACCAGGAAATCATCGGTCGTGTCTCGATGTTTAATGTTTTTCAACACTAAAAATATACAAATATATGCACCTTAGGAATAAAAATTACAACCACACTACCAGAAAACGTTAGGATTTTTTTTTAAAATGACTATTTACACACGTGTTGGATTTGTACACGCGTGAAGTTATCACTTAACTGCTTAGTGTATGCCAACTGGAATTCGTTCAATTTTTTTAAAGAAGGTTTTATTACATTTGTCACCGTACGAAGAGTTTTTCTCCACTAAACTCAACGATCTAATGACTTCTTTGAAGAGGTAGGAGGTGACAACCTCGACACAGACATGACATATGTTAAGAATTATTACTTTCCTGTATGTGTACGAAGTTGCGTTCACTATCTACAAATAGCAGTTGTATTAGTGTAGTTGTATATTTATGGTTCTTCTCGATTTCCTCCATTATTTTTTAAATAAATACCATATAGCGAAATGGTTAGTGCTCGTACTCCTGGGTGTGACTCCTAGTGCGGGCACGCATTTTCCGGTGTTGGCAGCTCTCCGCGTTAGTTCAATGCACTAGTTCCCAATATAGGACAATAAAGAACGAGCAAGAGTGGCGCAAGCTACTGATAGAAATAAGGTATGAAATTATGAAGAAAGAAGAATAGGTAATATTGTAAAATTACCTTGTTAATCTAGACGGATTCGGTTGTCTCTCACAGCATTTTATTACAAAAGTTTCTGTTATAAAACAATATAAGACAGAATCACAATACAAAGTTCAATACAAAATTCACTAAGTAGATAGGGTAAACAGAGGTCTCAAGGCTCAGGCAGCCAACGGAAAGATCCCCACAAAGCTCCAGGCAAGCTAAGTGAAGATAGGCTTTTATTCTCAGTGCTCCAGGCAAGCAAAGAGAGGTTGGAATTCCGCAAAGCTCCAGGCAAGCTGAGCGGGGAAGAAATCCACGAAGCTCCACGCAAGATAGGACATGGATTAACTTTCCAGAATGCTGTAGTAAAGCAGAGTTGCTAGAACGCCTCAAGGCTCAAGGCAAGCTAGGAGACTAGCGTTAGGTTAGGATCCCTCAGAGCTCCAGGCAAGCTAAGAGAGCTGTTAACTTTCCACAATTCTGCCGTCAAGCAGAGTCGCTAGAAAGCCTCAAACCTCGAGGCAAGCTAGGAGACTAGGGTTAGATTAGGGTCCCAAAGAGCTCCAGGCAAGCTAAGAGAGCAGTTAACTTTCCATAACTCTGCCGTCAAGCAGATTCACTAGGAAGCATCAAAGCTCGAGGCAAGCTAGCAGGCTAGGGTTAAATTCCTCAGAGCTCCAGGTAGTTTAAGAAAGAATAGTTGACCAGCCGAAACTGATGTCGATCGAGGCCCAAAGAAAGGTTGGAGTCTTTCAAAGCTCCAGGCAAGCTGAGCGGGGAGGAAAACCACGAAGCTCCACGGAACCAAGGATAGCTGTTAACTTTCCACAATGCTGCAGTCAAGCATAGTCGCTAGGAATCCTCATAGCTCCAGACAAGCTAGGAGACTTGGGTTAGATTAGGATCCCTCAGAGCTCCAGGCAAGTTAAGAGAGAGGAGTTGAACAGCCGAAACTAATATCGATTAAGGTGGTGCATAGAGTTTTATACCTTCCTCCGAGCAGCGGTCGCGCTGGTGTTCCTCTTCTACCATTGACGATGATTACTGTCGTCTGCTTAACATAATAACTTCTATTGGAAAACACGTGATCTTATTTATAAATAAAAGCACATGTTGATGTTTCCAAATATAACCCCGTGTAGGATAAAAGCAATATTTATAACCGATTTACAAAGAGTAAAGAATGTACGATATACTGTATGTACTAAATTACACTGGTTTTTATCGTCATTTAAGGCACAAATATTACGTATGTTGTAGCAAGGACAAGTTAAATACTGTACAAACACAAAATAGCTGAGTTTCACTGGGGTTTTTATTACTTTTTCCTTCCATTTTGTATATATGTACATGCATTTTCCTAAAATAAGTAATATTATACTTTACTTCCTAAAACAGGAAAAAGATTTAAGTATATACTAGTAATATTCCAAGTAATTTTTCCTCTTTTTCTTTTCTTCTTTTATTTTGTTTTGTACTCCTGAATTTTGCGCGCCCTTACTTCGGCGCACGGGGACGTCACCCCGCTTGCCCCTACTGCGCGACACTGATTATTATTATTATTATTATTATTATTATTATTATTATTATTATTATTATTATTATTATTATTAAAAATATGAGAATTGAATACTGCATCTGAAATCGAAGTAACAGTCAAAGAAAAGGCACGTATGTCCAAGAAGGAGGAAGAAGAGAAGGGACGTGCAATATCGAGGGTTAAGAAAGGAGGCACCAGGTTGGGAACGACTGGTGTAGTAAGTAATGTAAGCGCCTTTGGTGAACGGAGTCCTCTGTTCGATTCCCAGTGGGAGAGCCTTGAAAATTGAACACAATACTGAGGTTCGGATTCCATCTTAAAGTGTAGGACTGCGTTCCATTCAGCGTCTGAGCTGGAAAGGAAAATAAATCTTTTAGTTTAACGTCCCACGATTATGCCCTTTAGGCTAAGGGAGACGGATGATTAAAGCAAGTGAATGATTACGGTAGAATTGGTGGAATGAGAATGTAAGGGAAAGCGGGAGAACCCAGAAGAAACCCACAGACACAATGTTATCCACCACAAAACTTACTTGTCCGGGGATTGAACCAGGGACCTTGCAAGCCAGAAGTAAGCTCTCTTCCACTTTTTTCTTTTTTAAAAAGAAAAAAGATCAACCGATCAGACCTCAGTTTTCTGAGCAACCCGAGTTTCCTCGTATACAAGGCTTCTCTAACCTTTACCAAATTCGACAGGGACACGAACACATATATATGTAACACAGTTAAAATTTCAAATGCTCTCCCACTGAGAATCGAATCCGGGACCCCGTACACCAAAGGCAGAAATGCTAGCCAGTAGACCAGAGGGAAGGGCCCACTGAGCCACCGTGCTCTTCCTTGATGCTGAAAAGGGATAATAAACTCAACCCAGTGAACCAGCGAATCGGTGTTGATAATTGGGAAGAAATTTGAATCAAGATGGAGGAAATCTTGACGTATGAAACAGAAAGGGAAGATAATGACGGGAGAAAATGTGTTAATACAGAGTTATTCTTAAATTTTCTCTGGAGTTTTACTCTTTAATAGCAGAATAGCAAACGGAGGCACAGCAAAAAGAAAGCTATCTACAGGTAGGAAATCTCTCCACGTTTCAATGTGTGAATCTAATGCATGATAAGTTGCAAAATGCATGTTTCTTTTTTTTAAAGTGCAATGTCATTTTCATTTGAAAATGGGCGGGCCACAGAAGGTAACGCCTTTTTTTGGGCCATGAACATTTATTTATTTGTAATTTTCATTGCGAGATGGGGTAACAGGATTTATTTATTTAATTTGGCGGTTTACAATACAAAATTAGAAACTACGAAAATACAGAACATTACAAAATAAAACAAGAAAAAATGCATCTTATAACAAGCAATGAAGCGCGGAAGTGCTGATGGGCTGAAAAGGTTTCTTGAATCTACGGTAATAGTTCAAAGAAGAAATCCGTGAGAATGGTGAATTTGCTGAACAGATCTGGGGCGGCTTTCAGCTTTGGCATGTAGGTGCGTAGCGTGTGTACTTTGTTGGTCAGGTTTAAATCCTTTAGAAGTTAAAGATATTCTTTAATAGTTTGGATAATGTCTGCAGAAGATGAGTGATCATCAAGAGACGTTTTCGGTGCCGAAGCTACGATAGTGCGTGATATTATCACAGTTTACAGAGAAATACTCTATTTATCCATATTTGTGCTTACCTCGGTAATATAGTATTTACTTACTATGTGTATACTAATATTCACTTAACCTTACGTGGGAGAAAGGGGTTATAGTTATTTTATGAGAAATAATGACTACTTTATAATTTACCTTTTGCTATCTCATTTTATTATGTGATTTTATCTACACAAGATGTGGGTGTGACTCTTACAGGGCTATTTTAGACCCGATAATGACTACGGATTAATATGTGAGTCACCCACTTGTAAATAGATTATTAGCATTATCTTAATGTTTTAAATAACAGACGTAATTATCCATCAGCGATGCATAGATTGATATACAAATCAAAGAGTGTATAGCATTACAATAGAATACTGCTATTATTATTATAATTGTTACTATTATTATACTACTACTCGGGTTTATCATAACCTTCGGTTACGAGGACTGTGATAATTGCATTGCCTGACCATACTGATGTGTGAAATTAAGAAAAAACATAAAATATACAACTTACATGTTCTGGTCCATCAATCCTGCTGACTTAACCTAGAAGCGTTAAGACGAGACTCTCGCGTATACTCGAGACGAGACTAAACCGCGTTTACAGATGCGAGCCAAGACCGACCGAGACTCGATCTAAGACTGAACCAAACTGAACACCCTGGTTTAGAAACCAGTAGTTTTTATATTTGCCTTATTTGTTATTTTTCTTTTTCATGTCCTTCCGGGCCAGTACATTCTAGACTATGAAATAATAGTTTTGTGACGTATGCATGGAAAACACAGTTTTTACACTTTCACTGAAGAAATTGTTTTGTCGTATGGGTATTATTCAAATCCCCGCCTGTCACGCGGGAGACCGGGGTTCGATTCCCCGCCGGGGAGCCATATCACAGTTTACAGAGAAATACTCTATTTATCCATATTTGTGCTTACCTCGGTAATATAGTATTTACTTACTATGTGTATACTAATATTCACTTAACCTTACGTGGGAGAAAGGGGTTATAGTTATTTTATGAGAAATAATGACTACTTTATAATTTACCTTTTGCTATCTCATTTTATTATGTGATTTTATCTACACAAGATGTGGGTGTGACTCTTACAGGGCTATTTTAGACCCGATAATGACTACGGATTAATATGTGAGTCACCCACTTGTAAATAGATTATTAGCATTATCTTAATGTTTTAAATAACAGACGTAATTATCCATCAGCGATGCATAGATTGATATACAAATCAAAGAGTGTATAGCATTACAATAGAATACTGCTATTATTATTATAATTGTTACTATTATTATACTACTACTCGGGTTTATCATAACCTTCGGTTACGAGGACTGTGATAATTGCATTGCCTGACCATACTGATGTGTGAAATTAAGAAAAAACATAAAATATACAACTTACATGTTCTGGTCCATCAATCCTGCTGACTTAACCTAGAAGCGTTAAGACGAGACTCTCGCGTATACTCGAGACGAGACTAAACCGCGTTTACAGATGCGAGCCAAGACCGACCGAGACTCGATCTAAGACTGAACCAAACTGAACACCCTGGTTTAGAAACCAGTAGTTTTTATATTTGCCTTATTTGTTATTTTTCTTTTTCATGTCCTTCCGGGCCAGTACATTCTAGACTATGAAATAATAGTTTTGTGACGTATGCATGGAAAACACAGTTTTTACACTTTCACTGAAGAAATTGTTTTGTCGTATGGGTATTATTCAGTTTTCTGGTGTCCTTCTACCTGTTTTTGACCAAACCAATAATAACTTATTTTTCACTTTGGTATTTTTCCGGGTGACATTTACTTTTAATAATAAAATGTATGATCTTTGAAATTATAAAAATTTCGATCAAACTCGATGTTATCGTGATAATATGGTAGGCTAAGGTCTTAAAGTGGATATAGCAGTGGTGTCTTGAAGAGGTGCTGAATGTGAGATTATGCCTACTAGTGCTGTTTTTCTTTTTGTTTGTAGAATTTGTTGTATTCGAGGACATCCGGAATAATTAACAAGATGAGCGCCTATACAGTTGACACATTTCGCTGATGTGTCTCTGGTCTTCTTTGCGCATTGAAACTTCCAATGAGAGCCGACGCACCTAACGTGCCGAGGCAAAGCTTGGCAAGTTGTTTGCGAATGTCCAAATCTTTAGCATTTGAAACATTGGAAGTAATGTTTCTTTTGTAGTGGTTCTGCGCGAACTTTCATGTATCAGAGATATGATAAAAAAGAACAAGCTGAAGTTCATTTAGAGGTTTTTTCTTTGAGTTTTAGCAGGCTTTGTTTTACTAATTTCGCTCTACATTACATATGTCAAGACAATACAAAGCATGGACCACGGTCGACCAGGGAGTTGCGAGAGGTAGCCCGCGATAGTTTCTGCCATATTGTCTGCATTGATCATTGTTATTACTTTGGTACCCTCTAACAGACTGTCGAAGAAATAATTAAAGCACCAGTGATTTCTGAAATTAGAAGTAGCTCTCAGTCCTAAAAAGGTTAGTAACCTGTGGCATATATTATTGCTAAAGAGCCGAATTAGTGTTGTCTACAAAACGAGACGCAAAGAAGAGAAAAAAAGGATTTTTCGCCTCCTAAATTTTGTAGAGGTCTCGTCTCTTCCGGGTGCTTGGGGTCCCTGGTTCGATCCCAGCTCGCGCCGTGTGGACCTTTGTGGTGGACAAATACCGTGCTCGTGGGTTTTCTCGGGGTTCTCCCATTTCCTCCCACTTTCTTTATTCCACCATTTCATTCATCTCTCATCATCACCGTCTCCTTTAGCCTAACCGGCATAACCGTGGGACGTACAACTTAAAGATTTCATTTCATTTTTTATTTTCGTCTCTTCCGACTTTACTTCGTTCTCTATTCTCAGAAAGCTTTTCTCGTCTCGTTCCGTTTATAAATTAATGTACAAAATTTATGACCTGATTTTGTTTTGCTTAATTTCATCTTGAAGTTATCAAAATACTTTCAAGTCAGGAGAGGGCTACAAAGTGTGTGGTAAAACAACATTCAAAACAAATTTATTAAAATATTGTGCAATAACTTGCACTTTGATAAATGCTCTTCATTGTGTTCGTACAATCTCTTTATATGTTTATAATTTTTACTGTCAAAAATGTTACACTGAAACATTGTTTGAAATCTAAAATTTGGGTCAATTAGTATTGCTGGGGAGAGTCGAAAAATTTCTTGTCGAATTTGAAAATGTACAGAGGTTAATTCATTTATATTGAGCCTAAGTCAATGTGCAATCGTACCGCATATGCGCAGCCCATCGCCGTGAGAAGTTGCCACGAAGAAAGCTACTATATCTCATTAATCATATAGTAGAGCAGTTTGGTGGAGCGTAGACCGATGGCACTAAACCTGAAGATATTCTGGGAGGAGTTCATTGTAGCTCTTTCCGAAGCTAAGTTCACGGCGTTGCGTACCGTAGAACTGTGCCAAGTTAGTAATTTTCGTCTAGCTCGTCCCACTGTGTATTTTATTGTACGTAAATATGCAGCACATAGTCTTGGGCGTACCACACCGTCGCGAGCAGCTAGAAATCAGCCTCTCGTGACGAGAACCGCAACGCTAGTGCGTCTGCTTCGGAGTATGGCGATCTCCGCAATTTCTCCCACTCAAAGTGTTGTGGGCAGCAAATGCCACATATAGCAGGACAGAATCAAGCGATCCATTGACAGGAATTTACAGTCGTTCGCAAGAGCCGTGTGCACGCCCTGAAAGCTGGAGTAAAACTTCAAAATCGATGCTGCATACTACCAGACCCATGTCCTAACTGAAATATACCAGTATGAAATCCCAGTATTGTATAGAACAAGACGTGAACCAGGTTGAACTGACCAAGACAAGGCATCCAGTCACACGCCGAAAACATCGCTGGAATACTGTCGCAATATGAAACAGAAAACTGGGATTTCGGCAATTTCCTTCTCTGACACGTCTGTCAAGAGTCCAGATGCCAGCCCAATGAATTATTGCTTTCGGACTCCTCAAGCAGCACCAGTCTAATCGCCGAGTCCGCACCGTCTCTTGCCTGTAGAAAGTCTGTAAAAGAGAGGAGTGGGTGCACTGCCCATGGCCCATGGCTCAGTTTCCTACACTGGAGACAAGCGAATCAAGACGAGAAGGAAACTTCACGTCTCGTACGCAACACGTACACCAAATATCTCCTATTATTTATTGCAAAACAACAACTTCGACTGGGGTCACTACTTAAGTTTAATGTTTGAATCAAGGTTTCTGATTTGTTCAAAGAAATTTAGAAACTACAGAAAATAGCTCATGTCGAGGACAAGATCAAGTTCTACCTCGATACTTGAATAAATGCCACCACGAGAAATGAGAGCAAGGTACTGTGACTAATAAGGACCTGAAGAATATTAATGACATTGCTAATGCTGTTGCCTTTGGTGGAACGGTCCCGGTTCAACTCCCGGTGGAGACACTCGGTCGAAAAGAGTTAAAAAGATTTTTCCGAACAGTCATCTTGAGTTAGGGTTTTTATGTGCTTTTCTCACATTCATACTAGGTAAATGCCGGAAGGGTACGAATATAATGGTTCCAGACTACTTCATTCCTTCTGCAGTTCCCCGGGTAGTGTGATCGCTGAGAGACGTCATCCTTTATACATGACGGGCTTAGATAGACTATAGATGCTAGTAATAATACAATTCCTAACCTAACTAATATGTATAACGGTTAGACAAGTGCTTAAAGATGAAAGTGTCTTGCGTGTTTTAAATATTCAGTTTAAATCCGTAGATACAGAAATACTTTCGATTTACATAGTTTAGTCTTGTACGATGAGAACATAATTTATCAACATACAACTTGAAAAAAAATGTTAATACGTGAAATAGTAATTAATGATCTCTTGAGACGGATTACCAAAATGCATTGAATTACAATATATTTAAATGTCATCTGTTGATTCGGAGCTATCAATATTTCTTTCTTTAAACTGTTGTGTGCAAAGTACTGTATACTTTGGGCTTCTGTGTTCAATAGTAACCAGCAAATATGGTGTTAACTGGTAAGAAGCAAGCCTTCTCTCACATACTTTAAGTGTACCTTTACAAATTTGAGTATTATTTATCCTCAAATCGAATTTGGACCTCCCCCAAAGTTTTAGACTCTTGCCGATATAAATTGTCGCGTACGTGTCTGTATTCCGAATGTGTTATTTCCATTACGCCCAATGGCCAAATCTTTTAGAAGACTGGTGCCTAATGAAAGTATATGATACTGTGGGAGGAAACTGGAGAAAAATCCTCATTTGATCTTGGATCGAACCAAAGATACGCATTTTACCACTGAGCTCTCTTATTGCGTTTTACTTATATGAGTGTTGCTTTCATTAAAATGATCCATGAACATATCTCTTTCCTTGGGAAGTAATATATTTTGCTCATGTATTTTTTAATCTCGGCCAGCCTGTTCTTTATCTGCATCAAAATGTCAACATATACTGGCAACCCTCCTCTTTAGCTCCATCAAATTATCAACATACAGTGGCAATCCTGTTCATTATCTGCATCAAATTGTCAACATATACTGACAACCCTGTTCATTATCTGCTTCTAATTGTCAACATACACTGGCAACTCTCCTCTTTATCTGCATCAAATTATCAACATATACTGGCAATCCTGTTCATTAACTGCATAAAATTGTCAGCATATACTGTCAACCCTGTTCATTATCTGCTTCTAATTGTCAAGATACCCTGACAACCTTGTCCTTTATGTGCATCAAATTGTCAACATATACTGACAACCCTGTTTTTTATGAGCATCAAATTCTCAACATTTGCTGGCAACCCTGTTCTTTATCTGCATCAAATTGTCAACATTCACTGGCAACCCTCTTCTTTATCTGCATCAAATTGTCAACATACATTAGCAGCCATTTTAAAAGTACAAAATTAAATTTTGTTGCTATCTTTAGTGAAGTCAGAAACGTGAGCTGTATATATAAACATCAAACAATGAGAGTAATTAGATACTGATTATCTTTTGATGTGCAGATAAAACATTACCCACAAAACCCAAAATACAATCTTCACTTTTTTGTAAAAAATTCTTTTCTCGCATGAAAAAGTGGATTCAGTTATATATTCCAGCTAAAGAGCTACAAGTATCCTTTACCAACTGCTCTTGTGGTTTAGTTTTTCTAAGTCACTACACTTATCCTCAATGATTGATGAAGAAAGCATCTAATGATGATGGATGGTGATTAGATTGTGTTAGCGCTTGGGAACACACACTGAAGATTTAAATGATTGTTTGAACTAAACTTGCGTGGTCGGGAAAGCGAGTCTTGCTTGGCAAAGCATTTACCATTAAGCTTGTCTACACGTTATAACACGTGGGAACAGAATGGGTAAGATTTTTTCCCTTTTTTTTTAGGTGTGATGAAATCCTTTTTGCTTTCATGTATATACGTTAGTCTATCTTATATTATCTATGATGGAAATCTTGAACCCAGACTCTTTTACAATATTTTATTTAACATGCTTTCTATAATGTATTTACAGAACATGAGGTTCTAATCAGAAAGTCAATTTGATGTTAAAAATACTTGGGAAAAGTTTTGGGTAATCTATATATTCTATATTGTAAAACGTCTCGGGTAGAGCAATAAATGTACTCGGGATATGGACTTTTCCCTTCACCCTTTTATTATTATAGTTTAATGTACACAAATTATAATAAGAAATTCCACTTATATTTAGGTAAGATTAGATAGGAGCCCGGTGACCAAGCGTCGTGGGCTTTCAGGTGAGGTACTCTCGGTGACCAAGTGTTGTGAGAGGGGTGTAGATTAGGTATCTCTCTCTCGGTGACCGTGCGTCGTGAGAAAGAGGAAAGGAACCCGGTGATCAAGCGTCGTGGGTATAAGGATGGGTACCTCTCGGTGACCAAGCGTCGTGAGAGGGGTTTTAGGTGTTGTGATCAATCCGGGAAGATTGATGTTGGTCGAGGTGTGCAGGTCCTTTTTATTCTGTCTTGTCGGCTTCCATCATTGATTCTCGTCCTTCCGACTGTTGGCGATGGTGATCGACTCCTCTTCGGGAACGTCGTCTGTTTGTTTTTATTTATTACTAACACATGTAGGTCATACGTGGTTATTGCCTGGTACGGCAACGTGGGGATCCTTACAATATACAGGGTGCATCAAAAGTCCTGGGCCGTAGGTCAACTCCGTTATAAGCAAAGGAAAGTTAAAAAAGTTTTTTTTTTTTTTTTAATATGTGGTTTTCAATCTGAAAGGTGGAAAGTTTCCAACTGTACCAGGAATTTAGGCTTCACGCTGGTAACGCACAATATGTTAAATGCAAAAGCAACATTCTCAGATCAACAGACTGTTCCGTTGGGCCCTCACATTACAAAAAATACAGTATTATTTGGAAGTGGATTTAAGGGGGTTCTAAGTTCTTCCCTCCCTTCGCACACATAGAAACATTTAGTTCAATCTCTTCAAACTGAATCCGACGCTTCTACCATGCACAGTTCTTCTTAATGCAAGTGATAGATAGAGCAAATCATATACTGGAATCGTTTTTTCTCCTATTACCAATTGTATTACAAAATTTCCTGTTATGAACAGAAAGATACAATATCACTATAAGAAGTATAAAATTCTCTAATAACTAGGATAAATAGGACTTCCAAGGTCCCGGGCGGATTAGGGAAGAATCCACACAGAGTTCCACGCAAGTCGCAAACTAAGTGGGTGGTTCTAGGATTATAAATACTCCACGCTAGCAGAGAGAAGTTAAAAAGCCACAAAGTTCCACGCAAGCTGGGTGGCAGAGTTTAGGAATCCCACAGAGTGGTGTGGATAGAAGGCCTTAGAGCTCCATGCAAACTGAAAGGCTTGGGTTAAACCTCTCGAAGCTCCGGGCAAGATAAGATGAGTGGACTTTAACTAACCAAAGACTGACACGGGATATGGGGGTAGCATAACTTCACAAATCCACTGTAATTCGTCGTAAAAGCTGTAATATACGGAAAAGTAGCTTGGAGTGAATCTAAGTACATTGCAAAATCTATTTTCCATCATAAATGCAACATGATCTTTGTCCCAACCCCCTTCCGTAATGGCAGTTGTCAGTGCCTCTTAGTCTGGTTGTATTCACTGACGACTACAGACAAAATATCGCAGAAGGAACCACTTTTCGTCACATGTGACAGTCTGACACCAAAGCTGTTGTCACTAGGAGTCTGTAGCGATTGTTGAGATAGAGTAAGCCGTTTTTGCCCTGTTGGGGTGTCAATTCGTAGCAGTCAAAGCGAGGTCATCTACAGAGAAACGCGAATTGAAGATAATGACACGGTGTTTTGGGATGATTCAGTCTGTGTTCCCAGCTAAGTAGGTATACTTCCACGTGGATCGGATTTCCCAGTCTTCTCTAGGAGGTCGCTGTTCATGGCAACTTAGACCGAGATTTGTCTTTTTCAATCATATGTCGCCTGATCTGAATAGTATAAACAATTTTTCGGCTGTCTGAATATTCAATCCCCTTTCCTCCCTCAGAACAGACTTCCTGTACAGAGTCCACAGTTTTCACTCCATTCTTCCAATAATATCTTTACAATATACGAACAGCTGTTTGACCGAGATCAATGTTGACTACCTCAGTGTTGTGAAAGAAGACGTTATCTACGTGATGACTATTATGTACTTTAGATCATACTAACTCGTGGTTACGCACGATAGTTCAGTATAACAGAAGAGGTTCGAATGAGTTCAGAAACTCCATTTTTGATAAGAGTAAACCGTCTTTCGACCAGTTGTGGTCTCATCTAGTGGGACTCCAGACGGGGTCATCTATAGAGAAACCTCAGTTGATGGAAATTATGACACAAGGTGCTTTGGGATCCCTGCGTTCCCAACTTACGCCAACTTGCATCTGGATTGATGGTTCCAGTGTGCTCCAGGAACTTACAATTCACTCTAGTATGGAAGCCGAAGAAAGTGGAACAGATGACTAATTTTGGGTACGATAGTAGGAAGGCATGAAGTGCGAACGTGAAATAAAACCAAGGGTAGGAATGCTGAATGGATACATATGCGTATTTGTTATGAAGTTTAGAGATGCTAAGCCTCCACGGCCAAATGACTAAGTTTAGTGCTCACTGGGAGTGGTTTTTTGATAGAAAGTCGTGCAATATTTAGGATACCTTTCAAGCAGTAGATCTCTTATTATTTAACGTGTCCGTATATGCCATATGTTAGTGTTTTGACTTGGTCTTGGATTTAGTTCCTTTCCTTTTGAAGGTAAATAAGTCGCGATCCAAACCACATATAATCCCAAGGGAATTGAACTCAAGCGCCTTGCTGACAAGAGTAGAACGTTAGCACTAGAGGGCGATCTTGGCCCATACGTAACAATCAAATATTCTATTATACTAAGTGGGCCATAAGTCAATTGGCACTAGCAGTTAGTAGACTCTGATTTGAGTAGCAGAGTAACTGCAATAGTTTGCCATATTCCAGTTGACCTTATTGGTGTGAGTGAGGCTAAATTTACATTGAAGTTGCATCAACCGATCGTGACGTAATATTGCGTGGTATTATCATGGTGGCTTGTCGACTGTGAAGGGAAAAACGAGCCCTGCGGGGCTTCTGGACCCCTTCGCTTGCTGACGCTCGCTCAGTTATGTTTCGTAGATTAATTAAGTCACTTTTTCTATTAATAAACTTGTGTGCGCAAAGTGATTTAAATACCACGTGACATTATGTCACGATCAGATGTTGCAACTTCAACGTAAATTTAACCTCATCCTTTGGGTGTTGAGACTCTCGTGTGAGATTGAGTTCTTTTTAATGCGAGCGTTGCCATTTTAATACCAGTTCCCTATTGCTAGTTGAGAAGCAATGAACAGCAAACTATCTATATAGCAGCATCTTTTTATATTGCATATGTGGTGGAAATATGATCATAATTATAGTGATGTTCATTTGTTTGTGGAGCGTTTCTCAAGCATCACATTTGCTATTTCACGAATAGATTTGGAAACTGACAAAGGACTTCAACAGATCGGATCGGTAAGGGAACTCTTCGTGAACCAGAACTCTTCAAAAATTTGTAAAAATATTGCAGTTCATTCCTGCGAAGATGTGGCCACTTTAATTTTTTTCGTATTTCTGGTATATTTGGGAACTATCTCTATTGTTCTTATTTTAAAAGATCAAAACTGATATATATATATATATATATATATATATATATATATATATATATATATATATATATATATATATATATATATATATATATATATATCACTAACTATTATGGCCTATGGAACTCGGAGACTCAATGTCGCATTCACAAAACCTCTCCATTGACCTTTGTCTTTAGCCAACTGGATCCAGTTTCTAATTTATATTCCTATTTTTGTGAAATCCATCTTAATATTGTCCTCCCATCTACACCTAGGTCATCCTAATGGTCGTTTCCCGATTGGTCTTCCAGTCAAGACTTTGAGAGCGTTTCTACTTTCTTCCATTCTAGCTACATGACCTGCCCACCTAAGCCTCCTAGACTTGACGACCCTAACAATGTTGGGTAAACCCTATAAATTATGTAGTTCCTCGTTATGAAGTTTCCGCCATTCCCCATTCCCGTTCCTCTTGGGTCCGAATATTCGTCTCAGGATCTTGTTCTCAAATACTTTCAGTCTGCGTTCTTTCCTCAGAGTAGCTGACCATATTTCCCAACCATACTGTATAACAGGCATGATTATCGTTTTATATATTTTAAGCTTCAAATTCCTCGACAGAATTCGCAGCGACAAGAGATTTTGAACTGAACAATAACACGAATTTCCTGCTTATAGTCGACATTTAATTTTCTTTCTATCTATACCACTTTTCATCTATATTTTACCCAGTGGTTTAGTTCGACCGGGACGCTCAGGAACGTTGTCCCGGAAAATATTTGCCTTTCCTATTCTGCAGTTCAGTATCAAACATGCAGAACCATCAGTGATTTCACCTCCATAGTAAAAAAGCAATTATGTCAAATGAGATATATGGGCCACCCTATACATCTCATCCATTCTGTATAAAATAAAATAAAAAAAAGAAGTTATAAATGTTGAAAGTAGGAAATGAAAAAGAGAAAATAAACAATCAAATCAAAAAATGATCCATTATGGCTGAAAGAAAGTGGAAAAGAACGGAAAGAAATAACTGAATTTTGTATTAGGTAATATTATACATAAACCGACCTATTGGAAAGGCACGTAATAAATATTGCAGAAGGTCCCTTAAGAAAAGAAGTGGATTACTTTTGCATATTTTACAACGCTCTGACATTGCTTTTTCGGCGAAGAGAGAGGGAGGGTCTTCTTTGACTTTATCCACGGTGACGGTTCGGAAGATTGGTTATACCGTCCATAAAGAAAGACGAAATCTAGCCTTATATATAGTTGTTTCCGGATAAAGCGCTTTCTGAAGTGTTGTGTTTGTTTATAGTTATTTGTTGTGTTTCTCCCTCCCTTTCGTCTAGTTTTATGTTTTTCTCTGTTTCTTGCACAGATGGATCCAAACGCTAATACATTGTATATTTCATTTTATAGAAAGGTTTACTTTTGTCTTTTATTTCGTCACTTGACTTCACGAACGACGCTATAAAGTTCTCGCGATCTGTATTCAAAAGGCTACTTTCTATATTTGTCTGTTACGTACTGTTGTGACATTAGTACAATGACTCCCAATCTTTTTTGACTGACAACACTTCCCTGACTGCCAATAACATCGCAATGCCAGAGGTGACCACTTTGACCTAACCTCGCTCAACCTCATGCTCAAAAACTCATTTCGACCTCACGCTCACTCGACCTCACGCTCACATCACCAGTCTGACCTCACGCTCACTCGATCTCACGTCACATCACCGGTCTAACCTCACGCTCACATCACGGTCTTACCTCACGCTCACTCAACCTCACTCTCACATCATTCTAACCTCACTCTCACATCATTCTAACCTCACACTCACTCAACCTCACGCTCACCTCACTAACCTGACCTCACACTCAACCTCACGCTCACTTCGTGAGGTTGAGGTCGAGTGAGTGTGAGTTTCGAATTCGTGAGCGCTGACCTCATGAGTTTGGACACCTTTGCGCAATACACTTGTTTGATTTTTTTAAAACAATAATGAAATAACATCGTTCAGTTTAACGTTCTACGATTATGTCCTTTAGGCTAAGGGAGACGGATGATTAAGGGAAGTGAATGATGATGGAAGAATTGGTGGAATGAGAATTATTTCTCTTCTCTTATAAAATGAAATCTTTTAGTTTAACGCCCCACGATTATGTCCTTTAGGCTAAGGGAGACGGATGATTAACGCAACTGAACGATAATGGAAGAATTGGTGGAATGAGAATCTGGGAGGAAACGGGAGTACCCCAGTAAACCTGTCTGTTTGTGTACATAACTGCTCATATGAGCCACAAAGTGGTTCTAACTTTGGGATCAAGCTCTGTATAGCGGAAGACTTGTCTCTTGTTGTGGAGGAAGTTACAAACACTTAAAATGTAACAAAGCACAACATATCATCATTCATTTGCTGGAATTCCGTGTATTTCGGTACTAATGTTTACGTACAAAATCTTGCAGCCAGAACCTCGTTGCCCAAAACTTTGCGTGGTCAAATCCTCGTTGGTCAAAATCTTACCTGACCATAATTTCTCGCGAGCCAAATTTTTGCCTAAGAAAAATTTCACGGGAAGAGATCTCGACTATGGGACCAACGTAGATACTAACTCAAAAATGCGTTAACACACATTCCCACGGATTCAAATCTCTCACTCATTCAAGGACTACGTAATAAGTGACATCCCGGGAGAACTAGGGCCCCATCTTTCTCCACACAGGCTTGGAATAGGCCACGACAGGATTAGTAAATAGTACAGAAATTAATTTATAGAAGCCGTGGTGGCTTAGTGGTAGGGCGCTAACCTGTGGTATTTGGGGTTTCTGGTTCGATCTTAGTTTGCGTTAAGTGGGCTTCGTGGTGTACAAACGCTGTAAACGTGGATTTTCTTCGGTCCTGTTTCCTCCTACTTTCTTCACTCTACTATTTCTTTCATTACCATCATGATCGTCGTTTTGCTTAGCTTGGCAGTATAATCATGCGATTAATGGTATTTATTTATTTAACAATCATCAGATACAGCTCAGAGACCATTTTACACTGGATATCCAACAACAATAATAAAAATGGAAAGGATTTGGGAAGGTATCAGCCAGGGCCTGGTTAGTAGGTACCATTCCGGGGGCATTTGCCTGGTAGGACTGAGGGAAACCCTGGAAAACCTCTGTCAGGATGGTCGGCAGCGGGATTAGAACCCCGACCTCCCGAATGTGATGCCAACGCTCTACCACTTGAGCTACTTCGCTCGGTATTAGAACTTACGCCTCTTGGAAGTCTCTGTTTCCCGGATGTAGCAGTTTCCCCCGCCCCCTCTCTTTGAGCTTAGACAGGAAAATAGATTTTTAAAAGAAACTTTCAGTATGTAAATCCTCAAGATAATTTTATATTTATAGAAGTATTGCCTCTTGGGGATATACAATATAAATTGTAAAAAAAAAAAAAAAATCGAGTATATACTGTACGGCTTGTGGTTTGTAAATAAATATGCATTAGTAAAGAAAAATAAATATCATAGAAGCAGCTTGTCGAGGTTTAAAGTGTTACGGATATATATTACTTAGTTACAGATTTCGCAACCAGATGGCAACAGGGAAGGCAAAGAACCTTTCCTTGAAACGGAAGTCCTTAGCTACTCGGCCTGTTATCTCTTTTCGATCGTAGAAAATGCAGCTGAGATTTCGTGCGTGTTTCTCTAGTGAAGCTTCTAAATCCCTGTGGAGCTTCTGTAAATCATGCATGTCTCTTTCGTTTTCTATCTTTTCTCTTTATTTTTTGTGCTCTTTTTTTTTTATCTAGTATGCCCGTTTTCGCATCAAAACCGTCCTTCTTCTTCGGAAGGTTTGTATTTATATTCATAACATGTATGCTATCGTTTACATTTAGTGGTTAAAGGTTAGAGAATTTACTACGAGATGGCAGTGTTGTCACTATAATATTTTCATATTAAATGCGAAAGTAAAAACATGTACAGGATTTTTACGTTGTATTTTATTTATAGTATTGTCAGATGGAGTTTAGCCCTAATCTATATTCTGTAAATAAAAATGAAAGTTTCTATGTTTGTGATTTCGTATCTCTTGAAATCACCCGACTGATCTCGAGCAAATTTTCAATATAGATGAGCCTTGGGACTGATATGTTTTTTTTTTTTTTCATTTCACTTTTTGATGGTGCAACTTAGAGGAGGGAGAGGGAGAGATATGTAAAAATGATCGAAAATACCGATATCAGTATCGAATCCATTATTTTCTGGGTCGTTGAGACGAACAGTGACACTTCCAATGCCATTTAAATCCAAATTCAGATCTTTATGTCCAAAATGAAACGTATTCTCCCCCGTGCGAAGAACGCGTATTCTGCCCATACATTATAAAACTTTGAAATCTTAATGCAAAGAATGAGGAAAATAATTCTATATTTTGGCAGAGCTTAAAATAATAAAAAGATGAAGTGATATTTTAGTTTATTTATTATTTTGCGAAATTAAAAAGTAAAATTTTTTATTATCAAAATATATTCTTACCGTTTACTGTAACTACAACAACTTTTGAAAAAAAAATGGTAGTATTTTTGAGTTATGCCCTTGTGATTTTCCCTTATTACATGCTTTTATTAAGATATATCTAAGGAATAAAATAACTTCCTAGATGGTGTTTACATAATGTATTTTCCTGGTCATAATATGTAATAATGAGCATATACTACTAGTGTTGAGATACATAACGAATTATTCTTACTACTACTACTACTACTACTACTACTACTACTACTACTACTACTAATAATAATAATAATAATAATAATATAATTTCATTAACTAACATTTACGAATTGAGTTGATTTAGTTTTGATTTAACGTCCCTTTTAGCAGCAAGGCTAAATGAGACGGGACATACTGATTTACGTGGAATCCGAACCACATCAGCTTCCGCCAGGAATCCAACTTGGGTCTCCCACACCAAAGGTCATTTACGATTTCACGTTACCGAAATACGAAATTACTCCTTTGATAAGTCAGTTTCCTTATAGTATAGCATAAGTTATTTTGCGTAGATTCGAATTCCAACGAAGCCTCTTTTCTTATATAAAAGCAGCACAAAATATTACTTATTCCACTAAAAAACACATCACTTACACTTTCGAATTACTTATAAATCTAACATATTTGAATTCGTATAAGGTAAGGACGGGGCAGAGGGACGGTGGGGGCAGAACGACAGGAGTTACGAAATATAGCAATGGGAAATATACTAACCTGGCAACAGTGAGTTGAATCGTGTGTGTTATATGGTTATAGTTTACGGTTCACATTGCAGGAGTGGAATTCCCTGAATATCGTGTGTACAGCACCATTGCGAGGAAATCGGGAACAATTAGACAGCAGTAAAAGTCCCAAAACGTGAATTCTAAAAACTCGACTTCACTATTTAAGTATTTGACAAGGGAAAAGAAGCTGCCAAACATTCGCGGGAAAAGCAGCACAACAGCATGGAATAGGCACACGCGCCACTATGGTAAATGAACGTTGCCTGTCATCTATTGAGTATGGACAGAAATATTTGAAACCACTGTGTATGCAGGGCAGACGGACATGCAATTTTGCGGGGCAAACAAACAGTGACCTAAATAGTTTAGTATGAAGTAGAAAAACAATATTTCTGTTGGCTTTATTATTAGTACTACCATTTTTTTTTCAGAGATCGTACGTCATAGATCTCGCACAATACTGTAGACAGATGCAAATGGGAAGGCAAGTCCATGTCGCTGCTGTTAGAGCCGTAAGTGAAGATACGGTGCCTCTGGTCAAACACAGCGATAGGTTTTAATGTCCCTCGTAATACACTACTACGACGCGTTGTCATCACACATAATCGGAAAGTTTGGGAATCATACAACATTCTTAGCACAAGCAGAAAATGAATTGGAAAATCATCTACTTGCCTTGGTCGAAATAGAATTTGGATTAACTTTATGCGAATTACGAAAGTTGGCGTACAACTTTGCTGTTGCGAACAAAATACGAACACACATTCAATAATAATGTAAACATAACGGGTAAAGATTGGGCGCGTGATTTCCTACAATGTTACAAAACGCTTAGTGTGCGTGTAGTGGAAACCTTGTCCTATGCTAAACATTATTCGGTGTAAGCTCTAAACTGCGATAAACAAAGCCACGTGAAACTAAATCTCGCTGATTTGCTGTTGTCCTACCGACGCTTGTACTCCTCCGCAAAATAGTTCGTGTGATTGCATTATTACTTTTACTATGAAGCTTCATATAAAACTGATTTATATTATTATAAATGACAAAAATATAATACGGATTATCTAATAATACTGCAATCGAGTGTGGCTAATGAAACAATAGAAATAAACACTAAGCATGCGCAGTAATTCTGGCGCCAACTCAACTGTGGACGGGTGTTCTGCTTTTAAAGTCTGAAAGATGACTGACATGAATTCCGGTTCCGCGAGTGTTGTGGTGAAACACCAACAAGGTAAACCTTTACTCACTAAGCAACAATTATTTACGAGCGAAATTCAAATACTTTTTTTTTTTTTTAATCTTTCGAGTTTCTTCTCTTTCTTTTCTGTTGCTGCTGTAAGTATCTGGACAATACAAGACAGTATTGTCAAAACGCACGTGTATAATTTGCTCCTCCCCATTGGAAGTGGGAGTGATACATCACTAGCCAATCGTATTTGTGACAAGCGGAAGGATACAAATATTTTGTTTATCGGAGTTTAGAGCTTACGCCGAATAATATAGTGCTAGATGTTTAACTCGTGAAAATGTTAAGCGTTTTTACAACAATCTTTCAACGTTTCTAATTAAACATGGTTTGTTCAATGAGTCTCACAAAATCTTCAATTGCGTTGAAACTGGCTTACATTTAATCTACAAACCAAAAAAACATGTTTCTAAGTGTGGAAAAAAGGGATGTAATTCGTGAAACGACTGGGGAGAAGGAGGAAACAACGATAGTGACGGCGTGTGTATCCGGCCCGTGGCATTACGTTCCTCCGTTCGTTATTTTCAAAGGGCTATGTCATAAAGATTAATTTGAACGAAGCCGTGACCGTTAGTACCAAAGCCGTGTTATCAGAAAATGGTTATATAAAGTCTGAACAATTTGCACAGTTTATAGACCATTTCACGAACTACAAGCCACAGGATGACGTTATTCTCATTTTAGCTGGGCATGTATAACATTATTCATATATGGGTATCCTTGAAAAGGCGAGTAGTAATAACATTCACTTAGTTTGTCTACCCCCTCAAAGTTTCCACGAACTCCAACCATTAAACGTTTCATTTTTTGCTGCACTGATAAGATTTTATCTGATATCCTGGAAAAGAAATTCGTAAGGAAGAGTTTGGTAGCATTTTTAAAGAAGCTTCGAACCGTGCTGCCACAGTAAGGAATGCAACTTACAGCTTCAGCCACCGTGGCATCTTTCCGTTCAATGAAAACAAACTCGGTGATCATACCTTCTCTCCTTCAACTGTGTATTCTGATATTGTTCCTAGTGCTCCACATTCTGCTCCCAGTTCAACTGTGTCAAATCCAATGTCCAGACGAGTGCCGGACGCATCAATTTGCAACGTAGCTTCTACGTGTAGCATCAACATCGAACACATCTTCAGAGGAAATAAGTTTCGCTTTTCTCAGCCCTCTACCCAGAGCTTCACAAGCAGCACGAAGTCTCCAAGCAACCCTAGGTACATCACGAATCCTCACAGACAAAAGCGAACTATTCTAACTGAATGAAAATAAGAGGAGGCTAGCAGTGTCATCCAGGAAAGCAAACCGGAATGCAAAGAAACAATGTGTAGATACAGAGAAAATGGACTTAAATAATATTTGTTGTAAGTACAGGACGAGGAGAAGACTGGATAAGATGTGCAGGTTGTTTTGTCTGGTTTCATGTAGAATGCGATCAAAATGGCTGTGATGCGTACTTTGTATGCATTCATTGTAACAGTGTTAGTGCTTTATAAACTGCAAGTACAACTGTCCGTTTGCCCCACTATTTTTGTCCTTCTGCTATTGTATGGACATCTTGCATCCTTGTATACTAATTCTTCAATATATCCTTGACTAATTGACAAACTGATTTCTTTATTATACCTTTAGTTTGTAGAAAGTTAATTAGCTTGTATCAAGTATTATTTACTTCGCTCATTCGTACTCATACAAGCAACAGATAACTGCTTAGCATGTTCGTTTGCCCCGTTTTTACCCCTAAAACATTTTTTCGTCTGATTTTCAAATAACTAAAGAATCAGGTAAAATGCAACAAATTATGGTAATCTTATCTACCGAGCACAATGATAATAAGTCCTAATCGTGAGAGACCGAAGGGGAGAGCAGAGGGCCTGGGTCCCTGTGGCTCACGAAAATGTATACATAATACGGCAAACTACGTATATTAAATATCAGACGTAATATAGGCCTAGCAACTATGAAGGTGGCCCCCGTTAAAAATTTTCTTCGGAAGCCAATGGTCCTGATGGTTTGCTTCTGCCATCTACGGTGGTTCATTGTTAAGATGTAGAAGATAGTTACATCGCTTTTAACATTTCGGGAGCGCTTCAAAATAACCGTTCTGTAGAACTTCAGCATGAGATTTCTCTTGAAAAAGATTTTCTCAAAAGTCTTTCCACGAAAATGTAATTCCGCTAGCTCTACCCCATTGACATCTCCTTGTCCCTTGTCCTTCCTGGTTTCAATGGATTCTCATTTCTTTGGGCAATCGCTTTTGAAATCCAGAAAGTCAGCCTACACTCAAGACAGCGTTGTATGGCTGTTTATGTCTAGCGAATTTGAAGATAAGAAGCACCCGTGAAGGAACAAAAAGATTACCAGCTTTTTCCATAGCTGTTGAAACAGCATTATGTTAAGAATTCTCCCCGGTTTGTCAATGGACAGGACCGGATTTCCCAATAGGCCCGGTAGGCCCGGGCCTATGGGCGCAAGCTCCCAGGGGGCGCACGGCCGAGAGAAAAAAAAATAAAAAATATCTAGAAATAAAAATAAATAGCCATAACTTAACATATTTTTGAATTGATTTTAAAAATCAGGCTAATAAAGCATTCTGATTTTGAAGTTCATTGGAACAAATAATTGTTGGTAAAGTTAAACTATTTTTCAACATTATGCATCAACTTCGTTACAACATTGATCTCAAACACGGGAGAATTGGCTTTTTTTTTTTACTTATTTACTTATTTTTTTACTACAGTTTTTTTTATTTATTTGCCCAAATGGCTAAATTGAACAAAACCAAAGTTATTCACCAATCTTTTGTTAATACATTAACAGTATTTTATTAAGCCCAGAACCAAGTAAATTCCTCAAAAAACTTGCAATGATAAAATTGCATCGTGGAGTAGTGTTTAAGCAATTAACATATAGGCCTGATATAATTTTTTAATAAAGGTTTTTAGGAAAGTAACTTTAACCAGACTAGGGGCGGAAAAAATTATTGGGCCTAGGGGCGCCAAAATGCTAAATCCGGCCCTGTCAATGGAGAGCCTAAACAAAATGGAGAGTAGTTTTCTCCATGTTGATGGCATTTTCCAACGTATACAGAAGCATTGTAACAATGACTTATTTCTTACTTCGCCCACTGCTTCTGTACTCTTGTTAATTTCTAAGTTTCTTCGTTTCCGTTTAATGTCCTTTCCAAGCGTCTTCATTGCTGAATGATTTACATGAATTATTACACAGCGTTTCTAAAGGTGTAAGAGGCAAAAAACAAACAAACAAAATCTCGCACTGCCTGCAACTACCTACAGGGCCGTATCTACTATATGTGCCACACGTAGCCTATACTCATGTCCAAAATTATTGCCGCATGTCTATAAATATGTTATTGTAGAAATACAATTTGATAACGAATTCGCTCGGTATTCCTTACAATGTTAGTATGTGTATAATCGGCAAAGACATGTATGTGGCAAATTTCATCTGAAAAGAGCAGTAAATAAAAACAATAAAACGAAAATAAAACTTTCTCGTCCATTTAGAAACATTTTGTTTTACTCATTCTAATTTTAGTATTTATAATTCTTTTCTTATGAAGTTTACCACAAATATACATTTCTCGATTATACACATAGTACCGGTATTAAAAGTACCCTGAAAAATCATTATCAAATTATATTCTTATAAGAAGACAGTTATAGATATGCGACAATCATTTTGGACATGAGTGTACATTTGCATGGGAAGACAAATTTCGATGGGCGGCAAAATCTGCCATTACTAGGTCATTTAAAATAAATATTTCTTGTTGGAAAGAGACTTCATGATATTGGTAGTTCAATTTACTAAGCTGACCTTCTATTTCAATACTATATTCATAAGTCATGTTTAGGTCGTATTAGTTTAAAGTTACATGGACAGTGCTAAAGCAAATGGTCAAACAAATCCCAGCATGAATTGCTTGATTATTATCAAGTACAGGAACTCAATTCTCCAACAGTAGCGAACACCTGTTCCTTTTAGTTAGTTATCACAGTTTTGATATGAAAACTAGTCTTGGCTTTATCACAAAAAAGTTCCTTATCATTGAAGAAGGAAACAAGTTACTTTAATTTTTTTTAACAGATGTAGAAGGAAAGTCAAAAAGTAAAGGTAAAAGAGTTAGTTACAGTGGAATTGCAGACTGATTTATTGACATTGAAGCTCGATATTGAATTCTATAAAAAGGATTACCATGTTTCCTCTGCAGGTGCGTTTGCTTTATCTTTCATTGACGTAATAGATTATTATTCAAAGAAAAAACAGATACAACGAGATTGTATTTGTAGTGTTTAGGCTTTTTTGAGTGCAAGTGCGTTTTTTCCTTCCTTTCATTGTTCATGATGGGGTAGCATTCTTAAAATGGTGGCTTTTAAGATCTGTTCTATCTGGGCAGCAAATGTTGTCATTGCACAAGGCAGCATATTGCCTGGGGCCGACCATGACTCAAGTTAGTGGTCTTCTTCATACGATCTTCTATTAACTGAGAACAAAACAATGAAATGTAATGAAACCATTTTTTCAGCCTCCGATTATGAAGAGAAAGACAGAAGCAACCGAACAGAAAACTTAGTACTCTGTGGTACAGTATGGTGACAGGTGCTTATCGCGAAGTAAGGTCTACGAATAGATAGAGCATTTCAAACAGGGAAGAATTTCTTTATGTGACGAGGAAATATCGGGCAGGTCATCGACGTCAACGACTGAGAAACTTGGGTACATCGTCACGAAACGGAAAGTAAGGATCCGAGCATGGTTTGGAAACGCCCATCCTCACCAAAAGTTAAGAAATTTAAACGTCAACCAACAAGTCATTGACGCGGGCAAAATTGGTTACTGGTGCAACCTAAAAACTTTTTTTTTTCAACGGAATCAAGAAAACTTCTAGAACGTTGGGAAAAGTGCGCTGAAGTGCAGGAAGATTATGTAGAAAAATAATGTATGTTTCAGTTTTCTATCATTAGAATAAATGCATCTTTTCTCAAGTGCGTTGAACTGTAAGGAGAAATTATGTAGAAAAATAATGTATGTTTCAGTTTTCTATAATTAGAATAAATGCATCTTTTCTCAAGTGCGTTGAACTGTAAGGAGAGATTATGTAGAAAAATAATCTATGTTTCAGTTTTGTATCATTAGAATAAATGTATCTATTCTAGTTCATTTACTTTTTGACTTCTCCTCGTAGATTCAAAGAAATCGGGTTCTGATAAATGAATTGAACTTCCTGTCACTATTAAGGATGTAACAGAACGTATTGAAGAAGATAAAGGAGGGAGAAGAAGAAGAAATGCATAGCACTAATGAAAGTAAATGCTTCCTAAATGAAGAAATTTGCGTAGGTTGTAAATTGTAACATCTATTTTCCAGCAAGTGAATTACCATATGTTTTTTGAATAATGATGATAATATTTTCGGTATGCTGTTTATTTCCACGTATTTAAAAAAGAAAGAAAAAACTCTCCATGTATCTATCTATTCTGTCTATATATTAAAATGCTACGTTTAAACGTTTTAGGTCAAGAGAAGTTTATATGTTCGTGGCCAATCCTTTCGACAGTGAGTCTCGGGAAACATAGGGTCTAGAAATATACTGTTTTCACTTTTTTCTAAATTTGATCGATTGATTGCAAATATTGTGTAGCTAGATTGTTCAGTTCTAATTGAATACTTAAAAAATGGTCGTTATTTCTTTATTATTTTTATAGTGGTACACTGGAAGTGTCGATTTTTTAAAAAAAAAAACATCATATCCTACGATTTATACATTCCAACACTACATATTTACATACGGAGATAGTATATCTCTCCGGCGTTTGCTTCATGGCCAAATAGTAATGGAAAACAAAGGATAACCCTTTCTCCAATCTAAGATGAATCTTTATTGTTTGGAGTGTTTTGCCCAATGAACACCATATATCACTGACATTATAATTAATTGTGTGTGTAATGTATTTGTTTATTACATACTGTATGCAAGAAGAAAGAAACCACTGTTCATACATGAATTAGAAACTCCAACCGGAAGTAGGATCAAATATTTCAAACAGTGCGAGATATTGAAAAAATAATCAAAAAATCCCCCCTTTATGATATGATTTTTATCAAGACGTCCTTCATTTGTGTGTGTAAAGGGACGTGTATAGATGTTGTGAGGAATGACAAGGAGATTCATGCTCATATGTGAATGATGTGCTTAGTAGAGAACGCAAGTTCAGCTAGTACTATATTAATATTTTTTTTTTTATCACTGCTGATGTATGGAAACATTGTCACAATTTATGATACGCTTTTCATTTCAATGCTAGTTTTTTGTACGTTGTCACTCTTTTGTGATTAAAAAAACGAGAAGCAAAAACTGGAAGGTTATTATATGTGTGAAACGTACGCGTTAGAAGGATTTATGCAACATACTCACATTACAAAACACATACAATAGAATCTGTTATGCTTTTTATCATTTCCTTTATTCTGGATGCCTCTTCATTGTCAAAACACTATCAGAAAATTTACTTAAGGGAAAATAAAATGCCAGGAAAATACAGTTGTATTTTATCTTTTTTTGTTTAGAGGATGCAACGGTTTGAGAGTGGGAGATAATTTATTGCCTCCGATGCGCATAGTTGGTGGATATGATTTGTGAAGGGTGGAGCGTTACCATGTATCTTCCTTAATGTCATAATGGCTAACTCCGATTTTGAACATCTGTTGCTTCCATAGAAGACAACTAATGTTTCCTTCCAAATGCATTAAACGTTATCTTTAATGAAAAGTGTTTATACAGATAGCTACAGTTTATGGTTGTCTTCTGCTTCTATCACATTGCGTTAATGTGCTACAAAGCATTGAACAGAATACATTAATAATAATGTTTAAATGTTTAAATGTTTATTAGGGACAAACAGCTACAGCCACAAAGTGCCCCCCAGAAAGATTATACAAATATAGGTCGCTTACATGTAAACATAACAAAAATAAAACATGCAAAAAAAAACATGCAATGGGTATTACAGATGAAAATATAATAAAAATCATAATGCAAAAACAAATAAACATAATTATCATCTCAAGTACATCTCAAACAAAGTACACCCAGTCATGAGTCTAAAATAATAACATATTGATATGAGTATACAATAGGGAAAAAGTATATAACATATTAAAAAAGAACGTACATAAAGTCATAAAGTTACAGATGAAAGTACATGAAAATCATAAAAGAATATAAGCGTAATTTACAAATCAATTGACACCTTAATTAAAATACACTCACTCAAAAGACAGAAATGAAAAATAATAAAATAAATATACCAATGAATACAAAATAAGCATATGGTATGTAAAATTCATAACCAAGATAAAAAAGAAATAAAAAGAAGTGTAGTATCCAAAAAAGGAAGCAAGGATAAAAGAGAAAAAAATGATAGGAGAAGAGAAAGAAAGTTAAAAGAGAAAACAAGAAAAACAAAAAAATCTCTTATGGCACCTTACAAGTTAAGGAGAAAAAAAAAAATTGTATATCTTTTAGAATGTTTATTAATTGTGAACGGATTTTAACAAAATTACTTTGAAAGATATCTATAGCATAGTAATACTTATTGGCTGTATCTATAGTTTTATAAATTAATAATAATAATAATAATAATAATAATAATAATAATAATAATAATAATAATAATAATAATAATAACCATAGCCAATATTTCACTACACAAAAGCTACACCATTCTGTCTAGTCATGACAGAGTTCACCACAAACTATGAATCAGATAAACAAAAGCATAGCAATTGGAAACCAAAAGGACTCCACGGAACCTTTAAGAATCATTTAGAAGACATTAACACAGATAAACGACAATCATCTGCCTGGATTCAAGAAAACTGGACTCTTTTCTGAAACAATAGGATTTATTATATGTAGCTATCCCGGACTGACAAGTAAACCTTACGTTTGGGTGAATCGAGTTGCTGACTGAGCCACATATGAGAAAGTAGTACTAAATGTGGTCAGTATTTCAGTGAAGTTGTTGGTGCGAAGCTTCAGGGGTTTAGGAGATACAGCTACCAGAACATCACATGGAAGTACGGAATAGTCTTCATACAGTTGGAGGTAAAAGCTCTGTAAGACCTCTTGTAACGACAAAAGGTGAATAACAAATATACGGGTACATATTAGGACTAGGGGGAAGTCATATAGTAAGGGTATATCTGACGGCGGCCATCTTGAAATCCGCCATTTTGAATTAAGGTTAAGTTTTTTAAATAGGAATAGGGTCATGTGATACATGATTTGAGGCGCAAATTTAATCAGAAGAACAATGGTGACGTTAATTTTGATTTACGCGTAATTGGTAAAAAGTTACAGGGAAATTAAATATTGTTGCAGCATATGTATTAGTCCTTAACCCCACCTTGTAAATTTTGTGTTAATGATAATAATTAAATAAAAAGCAGGTGGATAAATATTAGGTCTATGGTAAGAGTTGCCATGATGGCTGCCATGTTCAAATCCGCCATTTTGAATCAGACAAAAGCTTTAAACAAAACGCATAACAGTTAATTATTAATAGCTATGTAAAGGACTAGTACATATGCTGCAACAATATTTAATTTTTCTGTAACTTTTTACCAATTGCGCGTAAATCAAAATTAACGTCACCATTGTTCTTCTGATTAAATTTGCGCCTTAAATCATGTATCACATGACCCTATTCCTATTTTAAAAACTTAACCTTAATTCACAATGGCGGATTTCAAGATGGCCGCCGTCAGGTATACCCTTACTATATTACTTCTCCCTAGTCCTATATTTATTCACCTTTTGTCGTTACAAGAGGTCTTACAGAGCTTTAACCTCCAACTGTATGAAGACTATTCTGTACTTCCATGTGATGTTCTGGTAGCTGTATCTCCTAAACCCCTGAAGCTTCGCACCTACAACTTCACTGAAATACTGACCACATTTAGTATTACTTTCTCATATGTGTCTCAGTCAGCTACTCGATTCACCCAAACGTAAGGTTTACTTGTGCGTGATACCAACCCAAAACTACTGTCAATACATACTGAACAGAGGCGAATCTAGAAAGTAAAAACTAGGGGGGCCTGTCAGAACCCAGAGTATGATAGGTATATCATGTTTACTATAAATTTTCAAAAATATATAAATAATAGCTTAAATTATTTTTGTCACTCAAAAAACTGAGGGGGGCTAGGTTCCTCCCGGCCCCGATCTAGATCCGCTACTCATACTGAAGCAAGAGATACTGGGTGAAAAATCCAGAAAATGCGGAAATATATAAGAAACTATTGAACACATCACAGGTTCATGCCATATAATGGCTCCCAGAGCCATATAATCTCAAAAGACACAACAATGTTTCAAAAAACAACATTCTCCACTTTTTGGCACATAACATGGAATTAATTGCCGATATCAAACCATAGTACACAAGGGCGCCCATTAGGGGGGGCAAGGTAGGGCGCCCCCTGAAAGAAATTGTACTTCGAAATATCGAAAACTCAATTGAATTTTTAGAATAGTTACATCAAAATTTGAAACTATATTTGAAATGTCGCTTATACTTGCGCCCCCCCCTTGGAAACCACAACATGGGCGCCCTTGATAGTACAAATACCAGCCAAGCCCAGTACTTGAAAACGACAAATACAAACTCAACGGGGATCGAGTACCTACAAACAGACCCGACATCATTATTACCAATAAAATTGATAAGAAGTAACCCTAATAGATGTAGCAGTATCATTGACTAATTACATACGTACAACATTCAGTACAAAGATATGCAAATACAAAGATCTGGCAGACGAAATGAAGAAGCTATGGAAAGGTCAGAAAGTTACCAATCATTATCTCAGGTACTGCAATTGTCCCTAAAGTTACTGTGACGTAACTTACTAACAAATCTACAAAAATCAGTAGTACTAGACACCTGACATATGGCGAGGAAGTTCTTTGAAGAAGAACTCTTCAAATAATCTGCACTTGCCAGAGATGGCAGTCACATTACTAGATCTGAAACCGGTTTAAACCGAGAAAAAGCAATAATAATAATAATAATAATTGTTTAAAATTATGATATGCAATGTGTAATTTCCGGTTGCAATGGAGAGATGCAATGAAATGAATTGAAATTTCTACCTTTATTTTCCATGTTTATACCTTTTAGATTAAATGAAACGGATGATTATTGATACTGATTCTGTATTAATTGATGAAATGAATGTGTGAGAAAAGGAGAAGACCTTGAGGAAAATAACAGACACGATGTGGTCCACCACAAAGTCACATGGCGGGAGATCTAACCAGGGAGCCATCGCACAAGAGATGAGGACTCTATCATTAAGTTATTGTGCTCCGTACAATAGAGGGATACTACAGGTCAAAGATGGAAGTTTTTCTTCAGATGTTAAATTCATACAATCCACAGATGTTAAATCCACACAATTCGGGCATGGTGGCTCAGTGGTAGAGCGCTTATCTTTAGTGCAACGGTCCATGGTTCGATCCCAGGCCAAGTAAGTTTGTGGTGAACAACATTGGATCTGTAGGTTTTCTCGGGGAACTCCAGTTTCCTCCCACATTCTCATTCTAATTCTCTCATAATCATTTACTTGCCCTTATCATCCATCTCCCTTAAATCAACAGGCATGATCGTGGGACGTTAAACTGAGAAAATTAAATGAAATGAAATCTTTAAGTTTTACGTCCCATGGTTGTACCGGCTAATGTAAAGGAGATGGTGCTGACGAGAAATGAATGGAATGGTGGAATCCAGAGGAACAACAGAAACCCACGCACATGGTATTTGTCCACCACAAAGCTTATTTGGCACGAGCTGGGATCGAACCAAGGACCTCATACAATAGAGGTGAACGCACTACCACTGAGCCATCATAGCCCTTCGTTAAACTGAGATAAGAAAAGACAGATCCGTACGGAAAATAAAATCTTGCTCGTTAACTCCTACAGTTGTTAATATTTAGGAATTATCTTTAAATGCGAAAGTTGCACTACTTTTTATAACACTTAGTTTCATTAAAAATAAAAGTTAAGACGAAATCAATTCCTATATTAAAAAAAAAAAAAAAAACGCTTCTCACTTACTATTACTACTTACACTCTATGGGATTAATATTGGAACCTGAAGTAGTAATAGGATCTCTATCTACCATTTCCACAGTTGCGATAAAGTAATAAAGTAAGATATAGGAACAGACCTATTCTTGAGATATTGAACCCATGACAGAAAAAAACCCTTCTCCGTATCTGTTACCACTTTCTTCACTATGACGATCAGTGTTGTATCCGGGAACTATACTACCGATTTTGCACTACTTGCGCTTTGAATAGGGGAATAATGGTGAATGTATCTTATTCTCGGGATGCTGGATCCATCTCAAGTCATTTCACGATGAAAGAAGTAGTGGAGAGAAGCGAGACTACCCTGAGAAAGCCCACGGACACAATATTGTCCACCACTAACTTACTTGATCAGAGATCGAACCATGGACCATATGCACCAGAGGTAATGGCTTTACTACTTAGCCATCGTGCTCCCCAAATGTTGTTATATCATACCCTTTATAGAGCTCTCGTGACAGGGAAGATCTCATAACTGATATTCTGGTAATGAAGTTAAGAAAAAAATAATTTTAGAAGGGTTGTTGAGTTGATTGTTGAGTTATAGTATGCCTTCTAAAAGGTCTTTCCCCAAAACCTTTTTGAAATGAAGGGAGCTATCTACTTGAGTTAATTGTTGAGTTATAGTATGCCTTTTAAAAGGTCTTTCCCCAAAACCTTTCTGAAATGAAGGTAGCTATCTCCTTGAGTTGATTGTTGAGTTATAGTATGCCTTTTGAAAGGTCTCTCTCCAAAACCTTTCTGAAATGAAGGGAGCTATCTCCTTGAGTTGATTGTTGAGTTATAGTATGCCTTCTAAAAGGTCTCTCTCCAAACCCTTTCTGAAATGAAGGGAACTATCTCCATTAGTGATATTAGAGTGACTGTGAATTATTCACGATGATATACTGACAAATTTGGTGAAAACAGTTTTCAAATTGGATCAGTGGTTGAGGAGTTTCAAACAAAAACGATGATCGTTCTTGATATTGACTGAAGTAAAAGGATCTAATTGTGTTACATTTCTCTTTTTATTTTGTGAGTGACGTTTTGACCTTGTTCTAAGATGTAGGTGACGGCACCTTGAATTCCACAGTCGACTATCAATAATATTCTTGATTGCATTAATTGTAAAATTTTAACAATAATTGGTCATCGATTTCGGTATTTCAGTTGATATCAAAAATGGCAAAGATCTCATCGTTCGTTGTTATTTAAAATTTAAAATCAACTTTCTTTCTAATTCACATCTTAATTGAATATAAAAGTACAAAATGAACTAATGGAATTATCAAGTGACGGTTCAAGTGTTCCATCGGTTAAATCAGCCGAATCAGGTGAATCTAATACCCCTAAGATTGATTCAGTTGCTAACATTAGCAGGCCTAGTAATGGCCGTTTATCTACTACTACTGAATTTACGAATGTGTTACCATGTCCTCTCTGTGGAAAACATTATGTGAATTCCAGAGGATTAGCTATACACATAGCTAAAGAACATCAGGTTGTAAATGGGGACGAAGATTGTTTTCGTATCTATAATAATAGTTATCCTGATTATAAAGCTAAAAGAACTAATATCTTTAACCGCAATAAAGGCACACAGGATTTGACGTTGTCTAACTTGGGCAAAAATATTAATATCGTTAAGGTTCTCGACACATATTTTAAGGCGTGTCCCTCGAGGTACTCGAGCTGCAGTTGCTGACGCACTTGCCGATGGGTTACTTCAAGTAACTATTTCAAATGACGAAAGAGATTGGATCAACTTGTTTCTATTTCCATTAGTTGCACTAACTGCTCCCAAAAAATCAGAAAATGTAAAAAACCTTACCTCCTGGGTAAAACAAAGAGTTCGTCATTGGTGTGATGTAGGTATTGACGCTATAACCTGGTATCCAACAAAGATCAGGAAATTTCTTCCAAAACAGAATGTTTCCAATCTTAAGATTGTAGAAAACAAACTTGCAGATGGTGACATCCGTGGAGCAGTCCGTCTACTAATGTCAGATGATACTGTTGAAGCCCCCGATATTTCTGTGTTTGAGACGCTATTGAAGAAGCATCCAGCCCACCCTGGTGAATTTACTTTACCGAATCTTCCAGATGACCCAAACAACTGTCAAGGAGTTTCGATTAATGAAGTTAAGGTAGCTACTAATTCCTTTCCATCTGGTAGCGCGGGAGGTCTCGATGGTCTTCGCCCTTCGATTCTCAAAGATCTCCTATCCTGTCAAGTACTTGAATAGAAGGAAAAGCTCGTAAAATCATAATGCGATCTGTTGAATGTAATTATTTCGAGCAAAGTATCATTGGAAGTTTGCCCATTGTTTTTCGGAGACAAACTTACTGCTCTTAAAAAGAAATGTAGTGGAATTAGACCTATCTCCGTTGGTAATGTCTGGCGCAGAATACCAGCAAAAATTATATGCTTCAGAACACGGGAGCATTTTAAGTACTTTTTGCCTCCGCATCAACTTGGTGTTTGCATTCCCAACGGAGCCGAAGCAGCTGTACATGCAACCCGGGTCCATTCACAATGCTCTTAAGGCTATCTTAAAGCTTGATTTTCGCAATGCATTTAACGAGCTTCGCCGGGACTGCATGCTCACTACAGTGTTGAATGAATTTCCTTCAATCTATCCATATGTTTACCAATGTTACGCTCAACCCAGTGATCTATTCTTAGGTCAAGATACTATTTCATCCCAGTGAGGAGTACAAGGCGATCCCCTGGGCACTTTTTGCTGTAACCATTCATTCCTTAGTGAAATCAATCAACACTGAATTAAACATTTGGTATTTGGATGATGGGACTATCGATGATGAACCTGATGTAGTTCTTTCAACTCTAGCACAAATAAATGAGAAGGCATCTGCACTTGGCCTACATTTGAATTTTTCAAAGTGTAAAGTTAGATTTCTTGGGTCAGATGAAACCAAGTTCGACGTATTATTTAAAAAATTGACGAAGCTGCTCCAGGAATACGTCTCCTAACTAACCAGGATGCTTGTCTTCTAGGCGCCGCTCTCACAAAGGAAGCTTTTACCAATGTCCTGTTAAGCAAAATATCGAAGTTAGAATATTTTTTGTCTCGACTCGCTTCGATTTCTGTCAATGCAGCTTTCTTTCTTCTACGTGCCTCTCTGTCGATCTCTCGTTTAAACTACTTCTTACGATGCTTTCCATCTTGGAATGAGACTCCACTACTGGAGAAATATGATCATACTCTTAAAATCGGTCTGGAGTCAATTTTAAACTGCTCCTTAAGCGAAGAATCTTGGATTCAAGCATCCTTACCTGTGAGATTAGGGGTCTTGGTATTCGATGATCCGTGGATATGGCGATTCCTTCCTTTTTAGCGTCCTACTACGGATCTCTTCGTTTAGTCGAGGCTCTTCTTCCGCAAGGTTACCACCTAGACCCAGATGGCACAGTTCAAGAAGGCTCTACCAAATGGAAAAATTTAACAGATACAGATTTTCCAGAAATTAACAAAATAGGTTCTCAGGCATCTTGGTACACACCAAATGCAGCGCATTTTCATGAACTTCTCTTACAGTCAGTTATTGCTCCAGAGGATAAAGCCAGGATTCGTGCTGCCTACATGCTGGGACATGGTTGAATGCAATACCCTCCCCACCATTAGGTCTTCATATGACTAATGAGGCATTTCGAATCTCTGTCATCTTAAGTTTAGGTTCAACTATTTGTGAGCCACATCGCTGTCCAGATTGGGGGGGGGGGGATCAAGTTAACCAACGTGGCCTGCATGGCCTTTCATACATGAAGAGCATGGGTAGACACGCTAGACACTCCTCTGTGAATAATATCATTTTACGAGCCCTTACCACAGCTGGAATTCCTTCAATACGTGAACTTTCAGGATGTTGTCGTTCAGATGGTAAATGACCTGATGGCATGACATTAGTTCCTTGGTTGAAAGGCAAATCACTAGTATGGGACTTTACGTGTTCAGATACATTTGCCCATTCAAGTCTCCCTTTAGCTGTTTTGAATGCTAGAGCTGTTGCTAGTCGTACAGAGGCAGAAAAGCAAAGGAAATATAACAACTACTTGATAAATTTATTTTTTGCTCCAATTGCCATCGAGGCTAGTGGCGCTTGGGGATCTGCAAGCCTTGATTTTATTAGAGAAGTAGGCAGACGCATTTCTGTCGTTACTGGAGATGTTCGTTCAACATCTTTCCTAATTCAACGCATATCTATTACTATCCAACGTAGCAACGTGTCTTCGGTTCTTACCACGTGGAAAAGAACTAGATGAGGTGTTTCTTCTCTAACATAAAGGACAACACTGAACATTTATACAACTGGACGGCATACTATACAAATAAGGTCAATATGGTAATTGGAAAGTAAATGGTTGTAACATAATGCAACACATATGCTTGTGTCGGGGAGATTATATATTATATATGGGATCAAAGATGGCATATTTAATGGGAACTTACTGTCCTATTATCTGACCAACGGTAATAATTGCAATAACAATTATAATACTGTAGATGCTATTTTCTTTTTTAAAAAATAACTAACATATTTAATAAATTGTGATTTATTTCGGAATCACTATAAAAACAAAAAAATTAGAAGAAAATAACAAAACCGAGACGAGATAAGAAATTATTCGTCACAATAGTTTTAATCTGTAAATTGCTTGCACGCTAGCCCCATCTATCGATGTCAGGCAGACAGTGTACCTAGCGTATCGAGGAGTGTTCACTATTAGGAATTAGGAGTGTTAACAATTAGAAGTGTACTATTTGGAATGTTAAGTATTAGAAAATAGCGTTACTCACAGACTGGGACACCTTCTCTTTTGTAATAAGATTTGCCCTTCTTTCCCCATTTAGAGGAATTTTCGGAAACGTTGAAACACGTATTTTATTGTTTCAAGTTAAGAGTTTAAATGCCGTGTCCCCGGTTTCGATTCCCGATGAGGACACTAGGTCAAAAAAGTGTAAAAGCGTTTTCAGACCACCCATTTTGAGTGAGGTTTTCCTGGTTTCTCCTAATTCACATCAGGGAAATGCCGCATGGTATCTAACACATATATCTCAGTCCGCTTTTTCCCTTTCCTCAGATAGTGTGATCGCCGAGGGACGTCATCCCTTATACGTGACGGGCTAACATGGCCATAGATGCCGAAAGCCCAGAAATCTAATTTCTAATCCTAATCCTAGTGACGGGCAAACATGGCCATAGATGCTGAAAGCCCAGAAATCTAATTTCTAATCCTAATCCTAGTGACGGGCAAACATGGCCATAGATGCTGAAAGCCCAGAAATCTAATTCCTAATCCTAATCCTAGTGACGGGCTAACATGGCCATAGATGCCGAAAGTCCAGAAATCTAATTCCTAATCCTAATCCTAGTGACGGGCTAACATAGCCATAGATGCCAAAAGCCCAGAAATTAAAATCCTAATCCTAAGTGCATGGCTAGTGGAGGATGCGTTACCCCCCGCAGCGAACTTGACCAAGAGGCTACTCTGTAATTTTACTTTCGCCAGAGTTATCAATGACGCTATGAGCCAGTCAGGATTTCCAGGCCTTACTGCCACTATCCTTTTTCTAATTCATGCGAATCACGAGAAATAACCCTATTGTGTTATATAGATTTTTCTGTGATGAGCTAATTTTTCGTAATTTTCTTGTATTTTTCTGTATTTTCTTTTGTTATACACGCACATACTTTATAATAACTCCAATACTCTGCACAAAGCATCTTCCGAGCAGCTGTTTCTTACTAAAATACTCTTTCTTTTCTCTCCCTTCGTTTGGAAGTCTTTTAGTAATTCCGAAACAGCAGATGGGTCTATTTTTCCGAGACGCACGAAATACGCTCGAGCCGACGTATTTTGTGCGTTTTTATTGCTTTCGCGTTTGCAAGGCATTGTGATTAGCCATCCACATTTAAATACACGGCCAGAGTATTCCAAGCGTACGCATGAGCCGTAGAGTTTAAATGCCGAATTTGACATATATATCTAATTGAAACGAATCGTTAATCTTACCTTTGACAATTTATGAATTTTATTATTATTATTATTTGGATTTTAATATTATAATATTATAATAAAGTGGGAAATATTACTATTATAGAAGTACCTCCCCCTTTCCTCTTTGAGGGAGATTTGAAGAACCGCTGAGAAACGAGAACCAGTTATTTCTAATGGGAAATTTATATAAATGACCGTGTTTCATCTTCGTAACTTCAGGGATTCGTAAGCTGCTCTATTCTTGACCAAAAATATCATCTTCACCTCTAGCTCATGCTGGACACGTATTTCCAAAAAACCCTTTTATTATCTCTTGATTTCGTGACAAAATGAATTTTCTGTGCAAATTTCGTATTCCGACTTACTATTGGTAACGCTTTCAGATCTCTCAGATTTTTGTTTGCTTTTTCAAACATAGATATGTACCATATCTCATTTTTCACACGAAGGAATAAGATTTTTGCAAGTACGTTGACCGTTGTATCGATTCCGGACATCTGTTTCCTAAAATTTCCACACAAATCACTGTCACTCTGTTCTTTACACTATTCAGAAATACACAGAAAACTTCTGTCATCTCATCGTCTCTCTTTCGTCGTGGATTTTTCTGTCCAGGAGATAGTAGTTTCTATATCCATCATGGTTTCGGGCTATTTCTCTTCATCATCTCAGTTCTATTTTGTTTCTGAATCTGAATCTCATATGCAGTAAGAGAGAAGAAATTCTCTGCCATTTTTCATTTTCTTTTTATTTCCATACTGAAAAAAAAATAGAGTTACCCTGGCAATATCAGTGACAGTGGCCTGATTGGACGTCTTCCATAAAAGATGAGAACTACAAAACGGAGCTGAAAACTCTTGGTTCTTTGTTTCTTCTTACCTGTGACAGTGACAATACATCACTACTAAAATCACAGTCACTGGAACAACCGGTTTTGGAAATCATATGCAGTATATGCTATCGTTTTAATCAAATTTATAGTTTAGATGAATGGTTCTTAAGAGTCCCTATCACTGCGAAATTAAAATACCGCTAAATTTACAGTAATTATATGATATCTTTAAATAGGTAAAACATAATCGAAAAGTGGATCGAGACCTCCCTAGACGATGTTATTTTGCATGACGTACCGTTATCACGAGTCCCTAGTAGCTTTCCGTTTGCAGTTATTTAGAAACGCGAAAATAAATGCCAATTTTCTAAATGGCTGGAAATCGAAAGCAGATAAATGAGTCATGATAACGGTATCTCACGCAAAATAATATTGTCTAGGGAGGTCTTGTTCCACTTTTCGATTATCTTTTATCTATTTGAAGATATCGCATGACCACTGTAAAATTAGCGGTATTTTAATTTCGCAGTGGGCGTCCTCTGGGTAAATGCAACTGGCTTGAGCGCCACCCAATCTAGGGCCTTTCTATTCCAAGAGTGTCCTCGGAAAATATGTGAAACATACTTTAGCCGTATCCCCGCCGCATTCTTACGGCGGAAACCTTCTCTTTGCTTTGGGCGAAAGAAGTGAGTAACCTCGGCTGTGTTGCAAATTTGTCATTCAGCCGTGTTGTCATGCAGAATGATGATCGTAGGCTACTTAGAATGGCTAACAAGGCATTGCACAACGAAGAAGAGCCCGTGAAGTAATTCAATGTTGCAACCCTGTCCGCATCCAACCAATCAAGGATCTCGACCACAGCAACTTGTCCTTCCTCCTTCGAGGGAAGTACGGAAAGACACGTATCGAGGGCAGCACCAGCAAGGACACACTTGAAATAGGGAGGCTCTACCCATGCACAAGGCTGAACGTAAAACTTAGGCGAAGCAGTCTACACTGAGAAAAATCCGTTCTCCGGACAGAGGTATATTGTACAAATATACGGAATCCTCTTGCTTACTACAGAAATCAGTACGGAGTATACGTTATCCATATGCTACATAGGCACTGTCTGATATCTAACAGGTCTTCCTTATATATACATAGATTATGTTACCTTTGTCAGCTATATGTTATATACGTCCATTTGTATGTATGATCCTGACCGCCTATATTGTTTCATACGGAAAGCACGTACAGATGGAACACTTATAAAACATGCGTTTTCAGTTATACGTATGCTGTACGTTAAGTCCAAAACCTACAGGATTTACAAATGTAACATACGATTTTACGTACGCTACATACAGTTTTTTTTTCTCAATGTAAGAGCCAGAAAACTGCACCAGTACTTAAAATCAGTCTTGAAAAGTCTACATTATTATTTGTAAAAGTAGTCTAATCTTTTGATCACTTGTAAAATGCGTAATAGATTTCGCCCAATAACGAGAAAAATACTCTAACAGGTCATAGAATCTTAAACGTCTCCTAAATAGTATTTTGTCTTATTTTAATGCCCTATTAGACTAAAAATTGCAGATTACTTATTGAGTTACCCACGTACTTAGCTGGGATAAGCTCAGTGAAATAAAATTACTTGGAAATAAATGAGGTTATGGCATATGCTGATGATGTAAATTTAATAGGAGATGATAGGAGAACAATAGAAAGAAATGCAGAGATCTTATTAAACGCTTGCAGGGACATGGGTTTAGAAGTAAATGCAGAGAGAAGTAAATACATGGGAGTTCGCCGGGATCATAATACGACAAGTTACAGTTGCGTTAAAATATCAAATAACACTTTTGATAAAGTGGATAGTGTCAAATATCTAGGATCAATATTAACAGAGGAAAATCATATTCACGGAGAAATTAAATGTCGACTAAAAGCAGGGAATTCGTGTTACTATTCGGTTCAAAATCTCTTGTCGTCGCGAATTCTGTCGAGGAATTTGAAGCTTAAAATATACAAAATGATAATCATGCCTGTTGTTCTGTATGGTTGCGAAATATGGTCACTTACCCTGAGGGAAGAACATAGACTGAAAGTATTTGAGAACAAGATCCTGAGACAAATATTCGGACCCAAGAGGAACGGGAATGGAGAATGGCGGAAACTTCATAACGAGGAACTACATAATTTATATGGTTTACCCAACATTGTTAGGGTCGTCAAGTCTAGGAGGCTTAGGTGGGCGGGTCATGTAGAATGGGAGAAAGTAGAAACGCTTTCAAAGTCTTGACTGGAAGACCAATCGGAAAACGACCATTAGGAAGACCTAGGCGCAGATGGGAGGACAATATTAGATGGATCTCGCAGATATTGGAATACAAAGTAGAAACTGGATGCAGTTAGCTAAGGATAGAAGTCAGAGGAGAGCTTTTGTGAACACGGCATTGAACCTCCGGGTTCCATAGGCCAAAGAGTTAGTTAGTTAGTTAGTTATAGATTGTTAGATAAGGAAGATAAATGCCAAACTTTTGTAAGATATCAAGATTCACCAACTTGCCAAGTTTGATGCTCAGCGGATTAGTTCGATTGAGGTCGTATAATATATAGTGTCCTTATCATTTAATTTTCAGGTATAAGCATACGAAAAAAATAGACGGTGTGTGTACTGAATATGCCATATAGAGTTTGCAACTATTTATTACAAATATGTTATGTGGGTTATCTAACAGTCTAGGGGTTTACGTATTTTATAATCCTATTCAATTGACACTTTGATTATAATTTATCTGAACTTGTGCATAGTTAATTATTATCAAAGTGAAATGATCAAAACAAAAACCTAAGTGACAGTGGCGTATTTAGGGGGGATTCCAGGCTTAAGCCTCCCCGAAATCTTACTTACTATAGTAAAGTATATGAAATATCTTGCAGAATTTTCACATTTTCAGGCAAAGCCCCCCTCCCCGAAAGTTATCAAAGCCCTCCTCAAAACAAAATCGTAAATACGCCACTGCTAAGTGATATGCTCTAAACTTCATTTCAAACGGTTAAGCTGTTTTATCGTGAAAGTGCAACAAACAATGTTGATTTCATATTTACGTCCGGATTCGATTCCCGGCGTGATCTCATGCAGTGTTGAATTCAGACATTTTCACTCGGGGGAAAATGTGAACTCCTCGGGGGGAGGGTTGTTTTTCTGTATTTTTGCTAGAAAGCAGCATATTTAACAATTCCATTCACATGCACATCTAACCTAATATTGAGACTAATTGCTGATAAATATTCAATGTGAGATTATAATTAAAAAAACAAAAACAATCGTTTAATTTTATCTACAACATTAAATAGACTGGCAAAAATATTTTAGACTAAACTTTAACTGCTATTTACAGTAGCTATTTTTGTTATTATTTCCTATATTCAGTAGTTACTGTTTGTTACTAATGTAGAAGTTTTTAAAAAGATTTAAATTAAGTCACATATTTTTTTGGCCTAAAACGAACATACATAGGAATATCTTAACAAAAAGTTATCATTCTTTCTCACACTTCTGATTCTAAATCAAGCATATTAAACTTGGCTTCTTCACTGCATACACATCAGTTTAGTTTACGAAATCTACAGTAGATTGGTATCGTGGAAAATCAGCGCTTGGGGCGAGAGTATACGACGGCACCCCCGTACATATGAGTGAGGTCGACAGATCAGCCGCGAAAAATGAGAAAATTTTAAAAAGTAAACTCTGCTCTTCCTTGATTTTGAGCACTTTTTATTAGTTTTTTCCTTCCATTTTATATATGTACACATGCTCACATGTGCACATGTGTTTCATTCCTCTCTTTTTTTCTTTCCTTCTTTTCTTTTTTCCTCCCGAATTTTGCGCCTCTTACTTCGGCGCCCGGGGCCGTCGACCAGCTTGCCCCTCCTTCATGGCACGGCAGTGAGCAGGATCTTCGTAAACTTCAATAGCAATCTTTCACTTATATATACTATTATATTGATAAATTCTATATAAATCTCTAACCCAGGAGGGATAACTGCTCCTCCCTGATCCCTCTGAGTCTCACCCTTTAACTTACTTATTTTTAGTTAAAGAAAGGTGTGTTTACATTAACAATCGTCAAACACATTTACATCTGTTACTTCCGATGCGAGAAATGGGATTTAGACATTCTATTTCAAATAATGCACGAACTGTACATTTTGAAGAACTGAAGTCTGCTGACATAAGAGATCATATCTAACTATCTTTCTTCCCTATCTTTCCTTTCCTATCTCAATCTGAGCTAGTGCTACCTACTAATATACAATATAGGGAAAGAGTATAGTACCTACTAAAATACAAAACTTTCTTCAACAGTTGACAATTTCATGTTCTGCCAGACTCGGTCATAGCGTTAAGAAATACAGGTTTTATTGACTATTTGGTATTCTATCTTAGATGTTACATGTTTATGCGTCATTTATATGTATATTGAGAAATCGGATTTCGTCTGCATGTGCACGGAAAGAAAAGCAAATAATTGGGTGATGTAATTTCTACATTTTGTGACTGAAATTTTGGAAGTTTCTCCGGGGGGGAATAAATTTTCTTCGGGGGGGAGATTCCCCCCGGGCTACCCCCTGAATTCATCCCTGATCTCATGTGGTTCGGATTCCATGTTAATCAGTAGATTCACGTCTCATATAACCTCGCTATGTAAAGTGACACTAAATAGTGTTCGTATTTAAACGGAAATTTCCCAAATCTAGGGAAATTTCGTAGGTACATTTAGTAAAAAGGGAATTTTTCGATAAAACATTGAAAATCCAGGGAAAAATCTCACGCTGACGATTGACCAATGTAAATACTTAAATTTTTCATTGTTTTCCATAAATAAACAAATGCAATAGCAATAGTTTGTATGTGTGTTCAAAGTAGCATAATTTTCTCCCATTGTTGGCTGAGTATATTTGTGTATATTTTTCGTAGAAAAAAGCAAGGTCACCGATTTCTGTGTAACTTTGGACAGCCTATTCAGATGGTGTTTGGTTGCAAAGGTCTAAGAAGGCATATATGGGGATTTTAAGGCAAATTGAATTCAAATTATGTCAAATATTATATTTTCATAAACAATTCATATAACAATTTAGAAATACATATTCATAAAAATACATGGGGGACCCACAAGTGCATTGGGGGCCCGGGCCTTTTGGTCTCCAGGATCGGCGCCCTTGGAAAAAAGAGAAAGTTAAAGTAAAAAAAAAAATAGAAGCTAAATGCAAGGAAATGAATAAAGCAATGTGGTTGGAACTTCCTTCAGTATAGCTAAATTAATCTTAACTTTTGTTATAAGGATTGGACATTGACCAAAGTACGGAAAAGTTGATGACAAAAGGGAAAATTCTGAGTAATTTGAGGGGAATTTTGTTATGGAAACCTAGGAACACGGACACTAAATTCAAAATCAACTCAACTCATTGATTTTAAAGTGTATAGATGGAACAGTATCATTCTGTTCGTTACGACTAAACTAAACTAAATACCGTATTTACGCATGTATGCCGCGCCCCCGTGTAAGCCGCGCACCCCCCAATTTCTGGAACGTTAAAATTGAAAAAAAAAAAAAAAAACCTCGTGTAAGCAGCGCACATCAATTTTCTGAAGAAAAAAACGGTACAATGTATTTTTCATCCTACTTTTAATCATTAAAATTGTTATACACAGAGACAATCCAACAATCCAATACTGTGATTATTAACAGAAATCACTTCCGTGCCTAGCTTTCTTCGTCGCCGAGGAGCTGGAGCACGTATCACCATCGGACTAAATAAAGTCTTCGCTCCCATCGCTGGCATTGGAAATGCAGCATTTTTTAAAGCTGCGGACGACAAGATCCGCTGGAATTGAATTCCATACTTCAATAATCCATTCGCACAAAAGGCGAAGTGCAGGTTTCTTAATTCGTCCAGTTGGCGGAATTTCATGTACTGCAGTCGCCATCCATTCAGTGTACAGTCGCCGCAAGTGGTTCTTGAAAGGCCGGTTGATGCAAAGAGGAAAGATGAGCTGTAACTTGTCATTTTATATTAAAACTTTTCTACTCTTGTAAAATTACTCACAATATTCCAGTATTAGGTTAATAAAAACTCCCCGTGATTTTAAATGCTTGGAGGCTCAGTCAATTCTACATTTCCTCGTGTATGCCGCGCACCCTGTTTTTTGACTTCGTTTTTGTGCAGAAAAGGTGCGCGGCATACACGGATAAATACGGAACAACCAAAAAGAATAGGGGAACCTTTTGTTTCTTTCGTTTCTCTTTTAAAAATATATCAAACATCTTAAAATAAAATTTATTGTACAACTTTTTAAAAATATGATGGAGGTAATTTGTTTTTATTCTCATCATTCAATTTTACAACTTCATCAAATAAAATATGCTCTTTATTGCATGGAAGTGGAACAGGTAAATTACATACTGTTTTTTGTGTCGAGTCGAATGGTAGAAGAGAAGCGCACTTCAATAAGAATGAATATTACTTCCCAAGCAGTACTGTTTTTTTCTTGTCTTCTTCGAAATGATTCAGTTCCCTGTGACAGCTCCAGCTCCAAACCGTTATTGAGTGTGAGAGAAAAAACAAAACAATATACATTGTATGTGAAGAGCTGCAAAAGGGACAAAATTCTGGGAATTACATTTGGTGTTGAATAACACGTCCGGTAGGAGATATGGCTTATAGGAAATTTGGTGTGTTAGAAATTCTACAATATTGTTTTTTTTTTTTTTTTTGTGTGTGTGTGTGTGTGTGTGTAGAGAATAGAGGACAGCAAAAGTATTGATGCAGAATACTAAGAGATTGTTTTAAAAGCAGAAAGATACACACACAAATAATTTTTAATACTTCACTGTTATAATCCCTCTTGTATCCAGTAAAAGAAGATAGTATATCTAGTGATATGTATTATTTCCGGTAAATAAATCGCAGAACAAAAAACAGTGCTAAATGATATGTTTATAAAACATTACCGGTAAGTGTTCGACTCTTGGAAATGAAATGAAATATTAAACTTTACGTCTCACAGTTATACCAGCTAGACTAAAGGAGACGGTGATGATGAGAAATGAATGAAATGATGGAATGAAGAAAGGAGAGAAACGGGAGAACTCCGAGAAAATCCACGCACACGATGTTTCTCCACCACAAAGTTCCTTTGGCGCGAGTTGGATCGAACTAAGGACCCCATGTACCAAAGGTGAATTCTCTGCCACTGAGCCACCGCGGAACTTAAGGTTTGACTCTTGGGTCTAGCCTAGAGGGATTTAAGAGATTGGAACGAAACTTGCAGGATTCATAACTTTATGGCGTACTTATAAAATGCGAAAAAAGTAATATTTTCTACACAACGCGGACGGGGGTTATGCCACTCAAAAATTGTTCAAACGAGATAAAACTTGCGAAATTTAACACTTTCAGCCCCATGTGTATCTTTTTGATACACAGTGAGGGTTTACTGATGGACCACGTGTATCAAATAGATACACATTGGCTGACAGTGTTCATAGCAAACTGTAGTCTGGTCCCGGGATGAAATTTACTCAAACAGGGTTGGGGCTGAAAGTGTTAATATCTTTCATTTTTGAGGGGCATGTCTCCATCTCCTCTTGTGGTGTGTGTGTCTGTGTGTATGTGTGTAAATAGAAAATATGATTCTTTGAAGTTTCAATCATAGGCAAAAGAGCTATGAAGCCTGCTACTTTCGTTCCAATCGCCCAACTCCTTCCAGGCTAGACCCAAGAGGCGAACCCTTACTGCATTATCTGTTACGAAGTTATGATATTAACGATTTTATATGGAAGGCTTAATGACAATGAAAGTGAATATGGTTGGAAAATAAGTTTGTTTGGTGAAACAGTAAACTATTTTGATATTACTTTTGACATCCACTTGTTTATAGCAATTCAAATACGTATGGATACAATGAAGTAAAAATTCGAACAGGGTTTAAATCTGCTTCTAAAAACGGACCATAGCTGGAGTTTTCATATTGTTTCAAGTGCATAGGGTAACCGGTGCCTCCACCATGGAAAGTTCTGCTTGCGCATGTATAGGTAGAGCATAAGTAGAACAAACTGTAGTCCGGAATCGTTTTCTGCCACTACCAAATTTTATTACAAAATTCCACTCTAAAATAGTATAACTAACTAACTAACTCTATAGCCTATGGAACCCGGAGGTTCAATGCCGCGTTCACAAAGGCTCTCCACTGACTTCTATCCTTAGCCAACTTCTTCCAGTTTCTACTTTGTATTCCTATCTCTGCGAGATCCATCTTAATATTGTCTTCCCATCTGCGCCAAGGTCTTCCTAATGATCGTTTTCCTATTGGTCTTCCAGTCAAGACTTTGAAAGCGTTTCTACTTTCTTCCATTCTAGCTACATGACCCGCCCATCTAAGCCTCCTAGACTTGACGACCCTAACAATGTTGGGTAAACCGTATAAATTTTGTAGTTCCTCGTTATGAAGTTTCCGCCATTCCCCATTCCCGTTCCTCTTGGGTCCGAATATTCTTCTTAGAATCTTGTTCTCTAATACTTTCAGTCTATGTTCTTCCCTCAGAATAAGCGACCATGTTTCGCAACCATACAGAACAACAGGCATGATTATCGTTTTATATATTTTAAGCTTCAAATTTCTCGACAGAATTCGCGACGACAAGAGATTTTGAACCGAATAGTAACACGAATGTACCGGGGTATTGTATTCCCTGCTTTTAGTCGACATTTAATTTCTCGGTGAATATGATTTTCCTCTGTTAATATTGATCCTAGATATTTGAAACTATCCACTTTACCAAAAGTATTATTTAATATTTTAACGCATCCATAATTTGCTGTATTACGGTCCCGACGCACTTCCATGTATTTAGTTTACTCTGCATTTACTTCTAAACCCATGTCCCTGCAAGCGTTTAATAAGATCTCTGCATTTCTTTCTATAGTTCTCCTATCATCCCATAGCAAATAAGTACAAATTCTCTAATGATTGGGTTAGAATAGGTGTAAGGATTCCTCACGAAGGAAGATACGTGAGGAAGGTTAATACACTCAATGCTCCACTGCGAGCAGAGAGGAGTAAGATACCCGACAAAGCTTCACTGCAAGCTAAGCGGGCAAGGACTACCAGGTGGCTCCTTGTAAGCTGGGTATACCTACAATACCTATAGTATTGTAACGAGCAATCTCTCAATATTCCACTGCAAGTAGAGAAAGAAGCGAAGGTCCCGACAAGGGTCCACTGCAATCCAAGTGAAAAAAGAGGTCTAGTGCTCCACTACAAGCTAAATATTTGGGTTGGGTAATGTTCTTCCAATGCTCCACCAGTGTCGGACTGGCCAAGTTGAGGGCCCTTGGCGCGGGTCCTTAAAGACCCCCTCATATATATAAGAGCCCCGCAGACCCCGCATTGCGGGGCACTCAAAGCCACCAGGGGCCCCAAATCATGCAGTGGGACACAGAGAAGATGCCCCACTTTATATATATATATATATACAGTGTGTGTGTAGGGATGCGCACGAGACGAGTCGAGACAGGATTTTCCTGACAAAATTCGAGTCGAGACACGAATCTTCCAATAGAAAAATATATTCGATGTAGATGAAATTCCGGCTGACTTAATTTTAGCTGGAGGCGAAAAATTGTGGAACAAGATACACAAATTCATTCTCCTTATCTGGAACAAGGAAGAATTGCCACAAGAGTGGAAAGAATCAATCATTGTTCCAATCCACAAGAAAGGCGACAAAACTGACTGTAATAATTATCGAGGCATTTCTCTTCTGTCAACATCCTATAAAATCCTTTCAAATATTCTATTAGCAAGACTGACCCCATACGCACATGAAATTATTGGAGATTATCAGTGCGGATTTAGACGAAATCGATCAACTATCGACCAAATATTTACCATTCGCCAAATACTCGAAAAAAAGTGGGAATACAATACCCCGGTACATCAACTATTTATTGATTTTAGAAAGGCGTACGACTCGGTTAGGAGAGAAACATTATACAACGTTCTAGCAGAACTTGGAATACCGAGAAAGCTAATTAAATTAATTAAGATATGTTTAAATGAATACCAAAGTAAAGTCCGGGTAGGAAAATTTTTGTCCACGAGCTTTCACGTCGAAAATGGCCTGAAACAAGGAGATGCATTGTCGCCATTATTATTTAACTTCGTCCTGGAATACGCTATAAGGAAAATCAAAGATAGCAACCAGGGCCTACAGCTGAACGGTATTCACCAGGTTATGGCATATGCTGATGATCTAAATTTAATAGGAGATGATAGGAGAACAATAGAAAGAAATACTGAGATCTTATTAAACGCTTGCAGGGACATGGGTTTAGAAGTAAATGCAGAGAAAACTAAATACATGGAAGTGCGTCGGATGCGTTAAAATATTAAATAATACTTTTGATAAAGTGGATACTTTCAAATATCTAGGATCAAAATTAACAAATGAAAATCATATCCACGAAGAAATTAAATATCGACTAAAAGTAGGGAATTCGTGTTACTATTCGGTTCAAAATCTCTTGTCGTCGCGAATTCTGTCGAGGAATTTAAAACTTAAAATATACAAAACGATAATCATGCCTGTTGTTCTGTATGGCTGCGAAACATGGTCACTTACTCTGAGGGAAGAACATAGACTGAAAGTATTTGAGAACAAGATCCTGAGACGAATATTCGGACCCAAGAGGAACGAGAATGGGGAATGGCGGAAACTTCATAACGAGGAACTACATAATTTATATGGTTTCCCAACATTGTTAGGGTCGTCAAGTCTAGGAGGCTTAGATGGGCGGGTCATGTAGCTAGAATGGAAGAAAGTAGAGACGCTTTCAAAGTCTTGACTGGAAGACCAATCGGAAAACGACCATTAGGAAGACCTAGACGCAGATGGGAGGACAATATTAAGATGGATCTCGCAGAGATTGGAATACAGGGTAGAAACTGGATGCAGTTAGCTAAGGATAGAAGTCAGTGGAGAGCTTTTGTGAACGCGGCATTGAACCTCCGGGTCCCATAGGCCATAGAGTTAGTTAGTGTTTTTTTATTCTTACGTCTTGAGCTATCTTGAAATTTTATTTAAAATCTCTTGTTTTGACAGATTTCCTTCTTTCTAGACTCATAATGAGTAATAAATAGTAACTGCGGTCACCGATACATAGATCTATCGACCATGTCATTAAAATTGTTTTCTGCAGAGATTTCTTTTAATATATTAAATTGTTTACACAATTTGCAGTATAAAGTGTTGGAAAGTATGGAAGTTAGAGAAGAAATATTTAGAAAGTTTCGAAGTGTGGTGTTAGAGGAAGGTGGAGAAGATAGAATAGACAGAGAGAGTAACAAACAAAGATGTTTTAAATCAGGTAGGAGAGAAGAGCACACTTTTAGCCAGTATCCTTCGTAGGAAGTCCAATTGGATTAGACACATCTTGCGAAGAAATTGTCTTCTTCATACCGCTTGGAAGGAAAGATGAAAGGAAATCGAGGAATAGGAAGAAGAATAAGAAGACAGCTGAATTATGGTTTGAAAAATAGAAGAAAAAAATATTGGGAATTAAAAGAGAAAGCTGAAAATATAGGAACGTGATAGAAACATTTCTAGACCCAAACCTAAAATTAAAAAAATAAAATAAAATAAAATAAAATAAAAATAATCCCAGGAGCTGCCAACAGGCAGAATACTTAATAATAATAATACTGCAAAACAAAATGGTGCGGTCAAAGCCGAAACTTTTAATTGACTTATTGATTCAGAAGCAGCTCAAACGAGATCTGACTAAATTCATGGCAACTGTTGTTGGTACTCATTCACTTGTTAAATTGAGTGCTGTATGTTTCTTAACACCCTGTATAGCATGATCGCCATGTTCCACGGACGCCATGTTGAGATAATTGCCATGTATACTATTACTTGTACAGTAATGTTGGGCCAAATCTCTGAATTCCTCGTACTTGTTCTTAAAAATGCGTTTCCACCACTATATATACAAAGTGATTGTTAAGAGAAAACTCGTAGGAAACACAAGCATAAAGATGGAGAAAGAAAAAGACCGAAATGTAATGCTTTTAACAAAGAACCACTTCCATCCCATATGTACTTCCTGACTGGTGGATGAGAGGAAATGATAATAAGTAAAAATATATATGTATGGGTTTCCGGTCGTGGTACGGAGGATGGAGTTTTGTCTAGACTCTACTGAGTCGCATCTCTGCAGATAGGAACCAAGCTGCAGAAGCTTCATGAATGCAGTAAATGCAAATGAAGGAAATAGAAATTGGAATTAGGAAGTAGAAAGAATTTTCTCTATTAAGCACAGCAATATTGTAGATGGAATATTCTATTATTATTATTATTATTATTATTATTATTATTATTATTATTATTATTATTATTATTATTATTATTACATTGAAACAAAGGTCCCACATACTAGGTGTTATATACTTAGGTATTATCTGTCAGGAAAGTAAATGTACACCTATTTTTCGAGTCTGGCATTCCTGCGCTCCATCCGTGGAGAGTATGAGAATTAAATCAATCAAATGTTTACTGAGGGGCAAAAAGAAAAGTTTAATCTGAATAAGACATTGCAGAGGAGCACAAGCTGTGAATACGAATAGTGCATAGTATAAATAAAGGACGACACCGAAAGAGAAAGCCAGAAACAGCTGTTAAACTTAGAAAAAAGAGTAAAAATTGTCGAAGTGGGAACATAAAACACAATTACAACAAATACGCCGACAACTAAACGTTCACCACGCCATGATCTTGGTGTAGTGGTTAAGGTGGTGGCTTACAAATGAAAAGGACGCGAGTTCGAATCTACGTCAAGGACGTTTTTAAAAATTTTGTTAATAATACATACAGCTCATGAGAGATGGTAAAAGAGGTCGTATTTAGTCTTTCGTAGCAATTATTACTGGTAATGTTTAGTACTGATAATACTTTCTGTCTTTGCGTATTGCTTTTATTCTCTTCTTAATTTTGAAAGAGAAGAATATCCGAACAAATGCCACCAAAATTCCTCATATTTTGAACGTAAACGCCATTTGGAATTAGTAAAGAATAAAAGTTGAACGTTCCGATGTAGCTACAAAAAGTAAAAAGAAAAACATGAAAGTGGAGTGTTCGAATCCATACTCATGGTTATTAAAAATACAATTTCTACATGCTTTACACCTTCCGACCACGTTTCTACGTTAGCAATTAAGAGGTTTGTGTTTAGGTTAGGCTGGTCAATACGTTTCTCAAAGGGGCCCGGTTTAGCTCTGACGCACCACAGGTGCGAGCAGGGAGCAAAACACCTTTTCTCTCTCCCTCTGTGTGTCTATTTATCTATCTATCTGTATGTATATATATATAACGCTATTTGTGAATGCCATAACCACCCTCATTTTCAGCGGATTGAAACGAAACTTGGCACAAACATTAATTGTTGAAATATCTTGATGAGTTCGTTAACAAGAATAAACAGATGAAAATGTTCAAAATGGCGGCCCTTCAAACTCCTCTTTTAATAATAGTTTGAATAACTTTTCCTCTTTTACTGAAATATTTGTATGCAGGGACTTATTGAAATATTGGACCCGATTAATAGCATAAAGAAGGTTCACGCCCTTTCGCTACGGTCAGGCTTTTTTTTTGTTTGTTTGCAGTAGGGGGGTTATTTTTCTATCGGAACAAGATGATTATTAGTGACGATATGGAATTACACATTAAAAGTGAAGTAACTTGTGAAACGTGTTATTTGAAAGAATAATATAATAAATGTGCTTTCCCCTAACACAGAGAACTGTAAATCATGTATTTCAAGTTCGGGAGCGTGAATGGCGAGGAGTGTTATTTGATTTGCTATTTAGTAACACATTGCATTGCAAATAAAGGTAGGCAACATTAGTGGTAAGTAAAATATTTTTATTATTATTATTATTATTATTAATAATAATAATAATAATAATAATAATAATAGGTTTTGTTTGTGGCAAGGCAATATCTTCCTCAATTCTTCTTCAAACATAATAATTGTAACGCCATATCTCCCTTACAAACAAAATATTAGCAATTTATATCGAGAGAACGGGAAATTGTAGAGTGATGGGAGCAACGTTGAACAGTATGCACTCATAGTAATCAGAAAAATAAGCGATTTCAATGCAAAATGAACGAAGAGTCATTGTCATGGGTAGTCATGGAGCCACGGCAGAGCCCTCTTTAGGCAAAATGTCGATAACTTATATCGAGAGAACAGGAGGTGATAGTGAGATGGGACCAACGTTGGACACTGTGGACCCATAAGGTTCATCGAAAAAATTTAGTGGGGGTGGGGGCGCCAGCCAGCCTTACTTATTTCCACATAATAATATAAAATTATATTGTCGAAATACACACACGAGTTAACTAGTAATATTTGATATTATTATTATTATTATTATTATTATTATTATTATTATTATTATTATGATTATTATTATTATCGACAGCGTCTTTCCATTACGTGTGTATGTTTGACATGAAGTCAAAGAGAAGATCCATCATTCGTAGAAAGAATAAGAATAGTCAGTTACTTTAACTGTGAACGACAGCGAAAAATACGAAAAAAGTGATTAGCTGTAGCGAAAAGAAACAATACTTTCTCTCAAATGGATAAAAAATTAAGCCGAGATAGATTCGAACTCGCATGGACGGCGTGAAAAGTCAGTGCTTTGTCCACTTTTTTTTAACTGACTCACCGAACGTGTTTCAGTAACTTACTTATTGCTAATTTTACCTGCTTCACTCGTTCAACTTGCTTTTTCCAATAACTTATAACGACAGAGACACGAACACAGAAACATAAGGAACAGTTAAAAATCATAGATGCTCTCCCGCCGGGAATCGAACCCGGGACACCAGACACCAAAGTCGCACGTGCTAGTCACTAGACCAGAGGGAGGGCACTGCTCACTCTGTGTGTCGTTAGGGATTAGGACCACTGTATTGCCAGCTATCACTTCTGTGAGTTGTATACTATGATCACATGTTTCTTCTTTGCTGGAAGAGTTAAACCTACATTCTATGTAATACATGAGGTATTTAGACCTACATGCTCTTCATATAATGTAATAAAATGGTCATGCTGGAAGTAAGAAAAAGAACATTCCTTGGACAAAACGGAAACTATTAGCATCAGAAATATTTATCTGCGAGGCATGCGCAGTAGTATATTTCAAAATAGTTACTGTTTAGTTTAGTAAACGAAGAAAGGGGTGTAAAAAAGCAAATATGTCGCGTCAACGAGATCGATCAGAGTTGACAGAGGCGGAAGCAGATGTGTAGTAATACAACAACTTGGTTAAATTGATAATTGGTTCTTTATTCTGTAGTAGATCGTATCACAACTTTACGGGAGAGCAGAGGAAGACTTACTAACGCTGTCATATAGTAAGCTTTAGTAACACGATCACATAGACACAAATGGATGTAACTGTGAGTACTACAACTTGAATTTAACGAAAGCCGTTTAGATATTCAGTGGTTTGCAGGGTTGTATAAGACACAAAAAGATAAGACACAATACAATTCTTCATACCTCAGCTTCCAGTAACTAGATACATGCAATTTCTGGTTAGATACTGAAACTGCTGTCGGATTTTAATACATGGCGTATTGCAGGATACAAAATGCTTTACATTATTTGTTTGTTTGTAGACAGCCACTAGCTTAGTGTTCTGAAAGGTTGTGTATAAACTAGGGATAGCTAATTCAGGAATTATTACTTTCCGGACTCCCGAAGGTAAAACCGGACAAATTCCGGAATTCGGAAAATTCCCATTTTGGAATAATTCCGGAATTCGGAACAATCCGGAATTTAGAAATTTCTGATTTCGTTAACATTCCGGAATTCGGAACAATCCGGATTTTTTCGAAATCCGGAGTTTTTCTCAATTCCGGAATTTTCTAAATTCCGGATTCTTCCTGAGTTCCGGAATTTTTCTTAATTAGGGAGTTTAACTGAATTCCATAATTTTCCGAAATCCGGAAAGTGAAAGTTCCGCTTCCAAAAAATGAATTTATTTTGGTTAATATGAATCGTGGCGGAAATAAGTCTTTGACCAAGTAATGGCGACTGCTTTGAAAGAAATGGGGTGTATGAGAATTCAATCTGTCATATTTGTAGTTTCGTGTGGAGAAAAAAACTTGTGAACCAGCGGTTTAAGAAAAACTCAAGTTATTAATATAAACTTTGCCGACATCATAAAAGAAATACGAAAGACATTTTGAATCGAAGAAATATAACATACAAGTTTGCAAGCGGAGACAAAGAAACCTAACGTAACCAGACTAAAGACGAATCGTATACCGCGTAGCGATCAAGGTCAAGCTGTTTTCGAGGGCAAGTTTCGAGTTGAGTCGAGTTTGATAATGGCTCGCTCGCTCGTTCAGTTCGTTTTAACACGTTTTGAAATAATGGCCTGATTAGACTGGAAAGCGAAAGCCATGAGAAATGTAAGCAGTAATGTGGAATACTTTAGTGTTGCTCACGACAGGGGTGCGTCTCGTCTCGTAATTTTAGTGCATCTCATGGGGCAATTTTAGTGTATCTCGTCTCGTCTAGATAACGAGAAGACAAGAGTTTTTTTTTACGAGACAACGTCGAATATCGTAATCACCAATATAAGGATATACTGTAGTTCTTAAAATCAAGGCTGAGATCTGCACTGTCGAATTCTTGAGCCCAACCAGAAGACCAACTCGGGTAGTGATATCAACCGGCTCGGCTCGTATCAACTGAGCGAACAGCTTGAGTCGGCTCTGTTGGGATGAGCCGATGACCCGAGCCGGCTCAGTTAGAACGAGCCATCGACTCAGCTCAATTGAGCCGATGGCTCGAGCTTTCTCGGTTGGGATGGGTCCCCTACTCGGCTCATGTGAACCGGTTCGAGCCAGCTAAGTTGAAACTTCTCCATCAGCACGTTTCGATTCAGCTGAACTAAGCCGATGGCTCAAATCGGCTAACTTCTCGGTTCGGTTTGATAGTGAATGAGCTGTAAGCTGAGCCGCTCGAGCCGTTGAGAAGCCTAAACCCGGTCCCAGCTGTTTTGAACATGTTTGGCTGAACCCTATAACTTTTAATAATTTTTGGCTCGAGCCCGAATACTGGCCCCTTCAGAACTCAAACCCAGAACGTGACCGATGTCCTTCCCTCCTGAAGACTTCTCGACGACCGAGATCGACAGTCAATGGGATTTTACTATTCAAATACAAACCGTATATCTTTTAAAAATTATACACGGTGTTGATATAATAATAATAATAATAATAATAATAATAATAATAATAATAATAATAATAATAATAATAATAATAATAATAATAATAAAAGTTTTAAACTTGCCGTTAAAATTTGGCAAAATTTACTTAAAAGTAGAGATTTCGGGGTAAAGGGTTCCGTACCTTCAAGACACACCTCTGCAACTACCAACATTTTAAACTACAACGTTCCGTTGAAGTTTCATGTAGAAAGTATTCTACTGTATGTTTTAAGGAAAATAACTGTAATAAATATAACTGAATATCACGCAACAGTAAGACATATGACTTTTCACGCCGTCCATGCGAGTTCGAATCTATCTCGGCTTGGTTTTTTTTATCCATTTGAGAGAAAGTATTGTTTCTTTTCGCTACAGCTAATCACTCTTTTCGTATTTTTCGCTGTCGTTCACAGTTAAGGTAACTGACTATTCTTATTCTTTCTACGAATGATGGATCTTCTCTTTGGCTTCATGCCAAACATGCACACGTAATGAAAAGACGCTGTCGATAATAATAATAATATTACTACTACTACTACTACTACTAATAATAATAATATCAAATATTACTAGCTAACTCGTGTGTGTATTTCGACAATATAATTTTATATTATTATGTGGAAATAAGTAAGGCTGGCTGGCGCCCCCCCACTAAATTTTTTCGATGAACCTTATGGGTCCACAGTGTCCAACGTTGGTCCCATCTCACTATCACCTCCTGTTCTCTCGATATAAGTTATCGACATTTTGCCTAAAGAGGGCTCTGCCGTGGCTCCATGACTACCCATGACAATGACTCTTCGTTCATTTTGCATTGAAATCGCTTATTTTTCTGATTACTATGAGTGCATACTGTTCAACGTTGCTCCCATCACCCTACAATTTCCCGTTCTCTCGATATAAATTGCTAATATTTTGTTTGTAAGGGAGATATGGCGTTACAATTATTATGTTTGAAGAAGAATTGAGGAAGATATTGCCTTGCCACAAACAAAACCTATTATTATTATTATTATTATTATTATTATTATTATTATTATTAATAATAATAATAAAAATATTTTACTTACCACTAATGTTACCTACCTTTATTTGCAATGCAATGTGTTACTAAAAAGCAAATCAAATAACACTCCTCGCCAATCACGCTCCCGAACTTGAAATACATGATTTACAGTTCTCTGTGTTAGGGGAAAGCACATTTATTATATTATTCTTTCAAATAACACGTTTCACAAGTTACTTCACTTTTAATGTGTAATTCCATATCGTCACTAATAATCATCTTGTTCCGATAGAAAAATAACCCCCCTACTGCAAACAAACAAAAAAAAAAGCCTGACCGTAGCGAAAGGGCGTGAACCTTCTTTATGCTATTAATCGGGTCCAATATTTCAATAAGTCCCTGCATACAAATATTTCGGTAAAAGAGGAAAAGTTATTCAAACTTTCTGAATACCTATTTATGGGCGAAATTTGGTTCCCTTGGAAGTTTTTAAGAGTTTGAAGGGCCGCCATTTTGAACATTTTCATCTGTTTATTCTTGTTAACGAACTCATCAAGATATTTCAACAATTAATGTTTGTGCCAAGTTTCGTTTCAATCCGCTGAAAATGAGGGTGGTTATGGCATTCACAAATAGCGTTATATATATATACATACAGATAGATAGATAAATAGACACACAGAGGGAGAGAGAAAAGGTGTTTTGCTCCCTGCTCGCACCTGTGGTGCGTCAGAGCTAAACCGGGCCCCTTTGGGAAACGTATTGACCAGCCTAACCTAAACACAAACCTCTTAATTGCTAACGTAGAAACGTGGTCGGAAGGTGTAAAGCATGTAGAAATTGTATTTTTAATAACCATGAGTATGGATTCGAACACTCCACTTTCATGTTTTTCTTTTTACTTTTTGTAGCTACATCGGAACGTTCAACTTTTATTCTTTACTAATTCCAAATGGCGTTTACGTTCAAAATATGAGGAATTTTGGTGGCATTTGTTCGGATATTCTTCTCTTTCAAAATTAAGAAGAGAATAAAAGCAATACGCAAAGACAGAAAGTATTATCAGTACTAAACATTACCAGTAATAATTGCTACGAAAGACTAAATACGACCTCTTTTACCATCTCTCATGAGCTGTATGTATTATTAACAAAATTTTTAAAAACGTCCTTGACGTAGATTCGAACTCGCGTCCTTTTCATTTGTAAGCCACCACCTTAACCACTACACCAAGATCATGGCGTGGTGAACGTTTAGTTGTCGACGTATTTGTTGTAATTGTGTTTTATGTTCCCACTTCGACAATTTTTACTCTTTTTTCTAAGTTTAACAGCTGTTTCTGGCTTTCTCTTTCGGTGTCGTCCTTTATTTATACTATGCACTATTCGTATTCACAGCTTGTGCTCCTCTGCAATGTCTTATTCAGATTAAACTTTTCTTTTTGCCCCTCAGTAAACATTTGATTGATTTAATTCTCATACTCTCCACGGATGGAGCGCAGGAATGCCAGACTCGAAAAATAGGTGTACATTTACTTTCCTGACAGATAATACGTTGACATGAATTTTAGTTCCCATTATCTTTAAGAAAAATGAAATCTTTGAGTTTTACGTCTCACGGTTATGCCAGGTAGGCTACAGGAGAGGTGAGAACGAGAAATGAATGAAATGGTGGAATGAAGGAAGTGGGAGGAAACGGAAGACCCCGTTTAAACCCCCGGACACGGTGTTTGTCCGCTACAAAGTTCATTTCGAACGAACTATGATCGAACTAGAGACCCGATGCACTAGAGGTGAACGCTCTATCATTGAGCCACCGCGGCTCGATTATCTTTAAGTTCAGCCTCCAGTAGGAATAAGACTGTGCAGTTGCCCCTTGTCGGTCTGGAAACTCAGATGATGTACTCATAAGTAACGCTAAAGGGGATGTCAGAACCGACAAGTTGCGCCCAGGATTTAGTATACACTGAGCTTAACAAAATGCGAGGTACGGGGTCTAACCTGGGTTGCATTAAAATAAAATCCAACACATACAAAAGAAACAGACTGTGATGTAAAAGGGGATGAAGAGGGGTAAGAAGGGAGTAACTTTCAGGATAGGCTAATCTACTTGCACTTACTTGCGGGATTGATTGTTGCCTTCTCGACGATTCCTCCAGCGGGCTGATGTCCGTCCATCTCTCTGTTTGGCTGGTCGTTCATCCAAGTAACCAAGGTTAAGGGTCGGCGAAACCCGGACTGAGAAACCAACTTAACGAGGACCGCGATTTTAGTTAAACTTAAAACTTCTTCTCAAAAAGCAATACATCTTCGTAGGCGGCTATCTGGCATTAGCCGAAACAAAGGTGCTCTATAAGACAGAGCAAGGCTATCAATCGTAAATTTCAAAATGAAGCTCGCGGTCTACATTCTAACTCGTCTCTCGCTCCATGTCGACTGTCCTCTCCAAAAGTCTTTCAATCGATTTTGTATGGCGTTCGTTCCGGGTTCATATCCTCGGTTATTCACTCTGATTTGTGCTTGGGGGCCGCGGTGGCTCAGTGGTAGAGCGTTCACCTCTGGTGCTTGGGGTCCCGGGTTCGATCCCAGCCCCCGCCAAGTGAACTTTGTGGTGGACAAACACCGTGTGCGTGGGTTTTCTCGGTGTACTCCCGTTTCCTCCCACTTTCTTCATTCCACCATTTCATTGATTACTCATTATCACCGTCTCCTTTAGCCTACCCGGCATAACCGTGGGACGTAAAACTTAAATATTTCATTTTTTCTGATTTGTGCTGCGATGAAAAAAGTGCATGCTCATAGATTAACCAAGGTAAGGTGATGATAGGAATGCGGACGGGGAAGCAATCTGTTATTTTATTAATTGAGAAATTACAAACGTAAGAAGTAAATGACAGATAGCAAAGGCAAATGAACTTAGAGAAAAAAAAGTCGAAAGGTGATTTAACTTAAAACGAATGGTTATTCTTTTCACTGTAATGTTCTTTTAAAATAAAATGTCCCATTGTTCAAAATAAGATACTTTGCCATGTGTCCAAACACACATATCTTCACAAGACTTCCCCTTAGGACATCTAGGGAGAATGGAAGGGGGCAGCATACATAATGATCGAAAACAACCGATGTTAATGTAGAGTCCCATAGTTTCCGTGGTTGCTATCAATGGCGTTTAAGGCGAAGTTCATCCGCATTAGCAGATGATTGAAGGAAGGAAGCTGAAAAGTAAAATGTTAAAAATGAGTGAAATTTGTGTCTAATTCTTAGTTTCCGGGTTTAGGAAAACGTCTGATCCATTTGAAATGACATTTGGAAGATAATTAGTACCCTATTCAAACTGGTATTTATAATCATATCAATTTGATTAAAGGCGTATATTCTGGCGACAGGTTGTTTCAATATTTGTCAAAAGTAGAATATCTTCTGTTTTTTTTTTTTTTTTTTAAGTAAACTTTCATTGAAATAAATATTCTAAGAGAATGGGGATTGTTAGGGGCACATATATTAAAGAGCAGATTATGTTATGAAAGTATACACAGACCGTTGAAACAAGAAGAAAAGGAAGAAGAAGAATTAAGAACAGAAGATTCTAGATCGAAGATAACGATATGTAGATCTGACTCGTGAAATGGCTCGTGATCAGTGATGAAAATTTTCCGGAAAATTTTCCGATTCATAAAAACATACTCCACTTATTCCTACATCGTTGTCTAGTTAAGATGTGAGGTGGAAATTTTTCTTCTATATTTTCCCGGAAAATTTTCAGTTCTTAACAAAGATCAGTGATTAAGTAACAATCCGTCAGTATTCATAAAATTGATTGAATTCATATATAGAAATGTTAAAAAGTGAAAGATTGTTTAAAGAATCTGAAAACTTTCATGGCTTAGACAATTTTTAGTATTATGTAGGAACAAGTGGAACAATTTTTCATGAATCGAAAAATTGTCCTCTACAGTGATAAGAATTTTCCGGAAAATTTTGAAACGGAAAATTTTCCGAATCGTAAAAGAATAGTCCACTTATTCCTACATCGTTGTTTAACCGTGATGTGAGGTGAAAAATTTTCTTCTATAGGGAGAGAGAAACACTGTGTAAAATTTTATTTCCCAACTTGAAATACAAAATTTTTTCGGTTCCCGAAAGCTAATTGGAAAATTATAATTTGTTGCTGACTAACTTTCCTCTACTGAAATTCAATTTTGTAGCTCTATGTGCAGTTAAATATAGTGGAAAATTTTCCACTGTCAGGCCTATGAAAAGTGTTTTCCACTTGTTTCTACATCGTGATGAAAATTTTCCGATCTATGAAATTTCCTCTCACTTGTTCCTACAGAGCAATAAAACTTTCCGATTCAGAAAACCGTTGTTTTACTTCTTGCTTCGAAATGATGAAAACTTTCCGACTCATAAAAAATTCTTCAATTTTTCCATATAAGGCAGAAAATATTTCGATTCATGAAAAATTGTTTAACTTGTTCCTACATAGTACTGAAAATTGTCTGAGCCATGAAAAGTTTCAGATTCTTTAAACGATCTTTCAGTTTTTAACGTTTCTATACATGAATTCAATCAATTTCATGATTGCTGAGGAATTGTTACTTGATTACTGATATCTTTTTAGAACGGAAAATTTTTCGCCTCACATCACTGCTCGTGATGATAGTGTTTCATGAATTATAGACTTAAAGGGTAATACTTTTAAAAGTGGAAAGAGCGGTTATAAGATAAGCAGATTTAATTGTGAGCATTGCAAAAGTTTAACAGGGATTCAAATATTACCCATAAACCTATTCTCCCCGTGCGAAGAACGGGCATTTCCGTTAGTTTTATACATACATATACAAAACAAGAAGAGAAAACTCACAGGCGAAACTGAACAAAAAGATGTAACATATATATAAGGTGGGTGATGATGGTTGTGTGAATACGAGAGGCGATAACAGGTCAAAATATGCCAGAGACACTACTCCCATCTGACGATGCCCATTGTACTGCCGTACCAATATCACCGCTTTCGTTCCCTTTTCTCTCACAATAGATTAAGCTAGTAAATTTCGATCTGATATCTTTACTATTCAAATATCTAGAGGAACACCCTATACGTAAAACAAAATTAATTACAGAATAATAACGGTACCTAGTACCTATTATCAGTGGCGTACTTACGATTTTGTTTCGGGGGGAGGGGCTTTGCTAACTTTCGGAGAAGTTTTACTTGGACATGTGAAAATTCTGCAAGGTATTTCATTTACTTTACTATAGTAAGTAAGATTTCGGGGGGCTTAAGCCCGGAAGCCCTCCGTTAAATACGCCACTGCCTGTCTATTATTAGTATTATTATTTCACTGAATTGCCAACACATTGTTTTTTGACTTTATATACAGGCAATAGAAATACAGGGTTGTCTTCTAATTGGTTCCAAAAATGAAACGATTTATTACCCAGGTCGCCCATTACAAATTCGTCCATTTCAACACTATATCCTAGTAGGCGGGACAATATTTCACTTAAAATTTTCAAATGAGCGTATAGGTAGAATAACATGCTGTATAAAAGGTAGCATGACACTTTTCTTCATAGAATTATTATTTTTTTTGGAAATGTATGTACTATAGTGATCGCCAGAACACGTGAAGCTTAACGTAGTTTTACCAATTTCACCACCCAATAGAACGCGAAAGTATGTCCCGGTCGTCAACCCTCACCCATGGAATTCTGCCAAATGATGTCGTTTCTCACGCTATACCGGAGAACATCTCCTGAGGGTACAGTGTTGTCAGATTGCTGCTAATTTCGTTTTGTTATTGTTGTGGTCATTATTTTATACTTTTGCTATTATTATTACCATTTAATTCGAATAATTGTTAGTGTTTGTGTTATAATTCTTTAACTGCTGCTTTTTATTGTTGTTGTTGCTTGTTTGCCGTATCTTCTAAGTTTGCCAACACTGTTGGTGCACTTCTGTTTCACGTTTTCTTAAGTATGCGTTCGGAAGGCAACTCTACGAATCTTGCCGAATTCATCCGATGTATTACACGAGAGGCAAAGCAGTTCTATGATTGGTGTAGAGCCCAGGCTTAACTGGTCGTCGCGGTCACTATAGTTTCTAAGAAATTGTTCTTTAATTATTTTTTTTTAATGTGAGAATTCCCCTTATATACGAATCTCTCAAATTTCTACCTTGTTTGTGTAATACGGCACATGTAGTCTGGTAAAGCAACTTACCATCGCACTGGTAACTTTCTGTAGCGGCAAAGTCTTATACAAGTGTAGTTCCGTTCACCTGTCGACTCGACAGGTTAGGTTACGTTAGATATATCACAGCAAAAGCAATATTAGAGATAGCTACTAATGTTTACCTTTTAAATATGGATTCATAGTCAAAAATAAAGATTTTTATCTCTACTACTGTCCCTGTGTTTAAATCGGACGTGGTAAAAATAGATGAATAATATTTTGAAACTAATCGCCACAGAATAAAAACAGCACATAAGAAGAAACCGTGTTTTAGTATGAATTCTGTATCTAATAAAAGGTCTATTTCGTCTGTTAATCTTCTATTTAAACCGGAAGTGTTAGAAATCAACCATTTCCGGTTTCGACGTTGATTATCATCGAAAAAACAAAGATGTTGTTTGTTGAAGTTCAACATTACTCCTCAGCGCCAAAGCTATATAAGACTTAGACCTACAGTTTAAGGTGGAATCCAAACGATTGTAATGCTTTCAATGGTCTTCCATCGGAAGTTGAACCTAGAACCCGTGCAGCACAGGTGCGCACTCTAGCTGCTAGACTGGCGGGGAGGCGGGTTGGTTTTAACGTTAAATCCTCGTAGTTTGAAAATTTACTGTCATTCCACAATGTGAAGTGCAATCAACTTGTTTACGTGTAACAAAATAAATTCTCCTTAAAATATTAAATTTAATTCATTATTAGTTACCTTTAAATTAAACCACTTTGAAGAAATTGGTATGCTAATGACTTGTCCTTGAGATTTTCTCTGCTTAGCTTCCTCATGTCGTTTATTTGCCCACCCACGCTTACATTGCAGAAAGTATACCGGTCCATGTCTCCGCCCCTGGTTGACAACTTGGGAAAATTGTTTCGCTGTGGCTATACCTTAAGCATTACAAAGAACATAGAGTTTACTTAAGCATAAGGAAAGCAGTATATTGGACAAAATAGGAAGAAATATATCAAAATATCATTGATGCATACATTATTTATTATAGGTCATCAAAAAAATCTTTATTCCAAAATTACTTGAACTGGTGTTTAGTTTAATGACAAACTAATGAATATGAATCATTTGTTAGCGTTCCTCTGTATGCTCTCTATAGCATCTTCAATTGCTTTCTTTTCTGGATCTGGGTCAGCATTTTGTTCTTTATTTGCTGGCATTGGTGTCGATGATATTTGCTTCAATAGCTTATCAAGTGGAACTGATGTATCAATTGCTTTATTGCTTTCATCTTTCGTGTCGTTGCCTACAGATTTTACAAAATCACTATTTTTCTCTATTGTGTGCTTCACGAAATTAAGAAACTGATTTTCCAATCGTCTCCCGAAAACAAACGTTTCTTCCGAATCCATTTCCAGCTTTGGTACATCCTCTGTTGTGTCTGTTTGACGCTTACATTCAAGTGTAGTTGTTGATGACCGCTTTTTCAATGAGGGCTCTTGTTGCGTAGCTCGTTTGACACCAAATACACGTAAATAATCTTGGTTATTCATGTTTTGAGGATGCACAGTAAGTCCTGCACAGCGTAACAGTTTTTGTCTGTGACTTCCAGGAGGCATTGTTCGAAGATTGGCTGAAGTTATGGAGGTACAGGATCTTGAAACTTGCAAACGCGGTTTCTTCAATTTGGGTATTTCTGCCATCAACGTTGATAGAGACCGAACAGAACTAGAAGGTATCCCGTCCTGACCTGAAGATAACGAATCCTGGTATTTTTCTCGTATATGGTCCCTCCATTCTTTGGCCACATTTGAATACACCTGAGCGTCATATAGGACATACGTGTTGTCCATTTGCCGTCTAATCAAACGGTGCTCAATTGCAAACGCAATCGCTTCTTCAACTTCTTGCTTCACTTTGTTCGCTCTTACTGGGTGCCTGGCTTTTATACACTTAATTATGTCATCCAATGAGAGGCCTTCTTGCTTTTGAGCACTAAAATGGCCGAGAAGGGTAGACGTTACTATCAATGGCGATACTATACAATAGTTTTGGTTGTTGGTTGATTTACTGTTACACGTAATTTTACGTTTAGGCATTTTTTGTACTAAAAATTTAGATTTTATATTGGCCAATTCACTACGCACTAAACTTAGTGAAATGATTACACGTTTCTAACTAAGACTGCCAAGGCAACAATTCAAACAATACTACATCAAAAAGAACTTGAAAGGTTATTGTTAAGAGCTAAGAAAAGAAGTTGGTTTCGTAATTTTTTACCCATGATGCCAGAAGAACATAAGAACACGCTTATGCCCTCACAGTAGATGTCTGCACGGGCCGGAATTTTTATCCCGAGCCCGGTCCGGCCCATGAATTTACATTATGTGAGGCCCGACCAGATACCGAAATATGTTATAGCTAGGGATGCGCACGAGACAAGTCGAGACATAATTTTCCTGACAAAATTCGAGTCGAGACACAGCTCTTCCAGTAGAGAAATATACATTTTTCGAGTCGAGACATCACTTTCACAGCACATTTTCGAGACGAGACAGTCTCAAATCTTGTCTCGTGCGCATCTCTAGTTATAGCCTTTAGGCGCAAGCCGGGCCCGAACTTCTGTAATAATCAAATGAGCCCGAAGTAGCTCCGAATTACAGGGCCTTATTAACGCAAAACTGAATTTTTATTTACAGCAATTAAAGGTTTAATTTTGCAGTTGTGCTTTGAAAGTTCTCCAGAAATGACGGTCCAATAAATAGGGTAAAGGTACCGAATATGGAATACTTTTTGTTTCTTCTTTATTTCTCAGAAACGTGTATTCCAGAATAAAAATATTATACATCATAATACTTGTGGTACCTTTGTAAAACAAAATACAGGTATGAAAGTTTGTTCCACATTATTGATTTTTTACAATATTACGAAATTGAAAGAAACTCAATTTCCCATATTAGGCACACCCCGCTCCTAATATGGAATACAACCTGTTCTTAAAATGGAATACTAGAACAAAATATGCGAGTCTGCCTACAATGCGACATTTGGATAATTCGAGCATGGGTAATGCATTCGAGCAATGTATTTGCTTATTTAAGAAATACATTTATTTATTAGGTCAAGGAAAGGAGCAAAGGTAGTGTTCGAGCCTCTAACACCGAGATCACATCGGCCCTTAAGATAAGTCTAGGAATTGGAAAGACCTCGGGAAAAGAAACATCCCGGCATACACCTGAAAGGACTGAGGAAAACCAGAAAAAACTTCACTCAGGATGGGTGGTCTGAGCAGGGATCGTGCCCATGATCGAATTGTCCAAATGTTGCGTTGTAGGTATTATAGCCTATATATCATATTTGGTAGGCCTATAAGACAAGTACACAAAAAGTTACATAACATTCTTAAGATAATTAAAATATAAACCAGCAGAAATACCATAATTTTACGTAGTACAAAGATAATTATCGAACTTGACTTGACATATTCATTATTAGGTCTATGTTTGTAAATTGATGTAATAGGCTATAATATCTACTTATTTTAACTTTTGGAGTAGTTATAATATCTTTTAACTTGGAATAAGCATGTTTACTAGTTACAACCAATAATAAAAATAATAGAACGAAACATTCGGGAAATCAAACTACGTGCGACAAATAAAGTAAAAGAAAACTATATAAAAGAAAAAGTTCAAACATACTGGATTAGGGTGTCTTAAGGCGTCTAAATTTTGATTCCAGTTTTACTTTGCAGAACAATGGCCACAAACATATTTTTCTCCACCTTTCACGGGAGACATATTGTGGGATTATCTTTTACAAACTGGGCATTTTAACCAATCTCCCTCCCCTGCACTGAGCAACTACAATTTACCGCAATGTCCGCTTTCCTCATCATCGTCAACATCATCAGTAGGATCACTTAAACTGTCACTACTTTTGTTCAAGTTTCTCACTGACTCTTCGGATTAACTATCTAATTTGTAGTAGTGTGAAGTCCTTTTCTTTGGCTGTTTCGATTGGATTTTGTTGGGTGGGGCTTAGAAAGCTAAACATCTTTTTAATTACTTGCAATGATGAAGTAAAGGCCCGTTGTGATGAAGTAGAGGCAGTTTTTAAATCGTTTTTGTGCGGAGTACTCGTAAGTACTTTTGCCCACCTGGCTTTCGACTACGTGTGCTGCGATGCTGTGGCCGTAGTTGTGGTGGCGGACTCACTACTTCAATTGGTACTGTCGTGCTATTCTCTTCACTTAGCACTGTAGACGACACGGCAGTTGGGACATTTAAACCAATAATTAATCTGTGAAAGTTTTATTCGAATTGGTTCATGAGTTCAGGAGTTTTCGCGAGATAGACAGACGCACACAAACATATACCCATATACAGGGTGGCCATAAAGTCTGAGCAAATACGGAATTCTAGTAATTTGTTTTTATTTTTCCAGATTGAATGATGACTGACTAAAGAAGAACGAGTCGAGTTGGTACTCAGTGGACGAAAAGGATGATTGTATCGCAAAATTGCGCAAGAATTTAACCTTCGACACCCTCATTGTCAACCTATTTGTTTTACTGCCGTCGGGAAATTAATCACCAAGATTATAAAAACAGGCAGTATGTTGGACAAATCCCGTTCCGTGCTAGGACCTTTCTTCTTTGATCAACATATAACTAGTGAGACTTATCTAAACATGATGAGAGACAAACTGATGCCTCAGATTGAGCGTTTGAGTGAGGGACTTCCAGACTGATTTCAGCAGGATGGAGCTCCTGCCGATTTTGCTGCAATTGTTAGAGATTGGTTGAATTACAATTTCCCTCACTGGATTGGGAGAAGGGGTCATGTGAAGTGGTCCCCTCGTTCGCCAGACCTTTCTCCACTTGTTTTCTTTTTCTGGGATATGCTGAAAGAGAAAGTTTATTCGATGAAGATTAGAAATTTAAATCACCTGACAGAACGCATTACCAGTCGGTGTGCTGAAATTGACGGCAATTCAGACCTATTCCATCGAGTTCACATTAATCTTGCAAAGCACATCAAATTATGCATTGAACAGCACGGAAATAATGTAGAAAATATTATTCATTAACATTAAATTGACTAAATTGTGCTTTTCCCCCATGTATCCAGACTTTATGGACACCCTGTAGACAAATGCCAAACGTTTCAACTAGGAGACTTCCCTGATGCTCGGTCTAAAATAATTTCAGGTCTAGTTCACACTACTAGTTCACACACGTATGAACCTATTTAGGAATATTCCATATTAGGATCCTGCTGGTATTCCATATTAGGAAAATCGCCATTTTGGATAGTTATCTTCCTACACACTCTCACGTGATTCTTTGTGTACTGAATCTTTATGTCCTTATGTTACACTATATATGTAATCTAAATATCACAAACTCAACAATAATATATGCCTCTTTGCGTATATTCAGGGCCTGCAAATTTTCGTCCGAAAAACTCAAGTTCTTCAAAAAACTATTCTGCAACGAAAGGAAATGTTATGTTATTGTTCGGCAGCAAACCACTCATGCGCAGACTGAGGGTGTCACTGTGTACAAGTTTACTTAAGATCTATTCGGTGTCAGCACATAGCAGACAAAATAGACTGGTATTTCATATTAGGAACGTATTCCATATATGGCGCACCCACCCTATCATTACACTGTATACTTACAAAGTTAGGCTCGGAAAGGCCTGAAAAATATGGTTATATATTTCAAAATTTACGGCCTGAGCCCGAAGTGATCTATGCTTTGTAGGCCCTAGTCCGACCTCTGGGCCGGGCCTAAGCTCGCGGGCTCGGATCGAGCCCGTGCAGACCTCTTCCTCCCAGCTCGTCTAGTAATCAAGTATGGTGGGGGGAAACTGTTATCCAAGAGACGGGAAGTAATCTTTGTATTTACGAGACAGAACAAGAAATATTACGAGTCTCTTGGATAACACTAGTTCATCCATGTCTTAGATCCCAAACATGTTTTGGAGTTACATGATTTATAGTATAAAAACTATAAATTGATAAAGTGGCTGTACAAATGCAATAAAGAGGATTTATCAATGTTTAAAGATATTAAATTCATTACAAAATACACTCCAATAATAATAAACATGCTTTGAATGTTGTTATATCATACCCTTCGTGGACGTGTCGTAACGCAGAAGGAAGCTGATAACTTCTAGACTAAATTAGGAAAAAAAAAACAGGTCATAGAATTTTGTACATGAATTTACAAAACGACACAAGACGAGAAAATAATTTCCCAAAAATGAGACGAGACGAAAATTGTACAGAATGTAGGACAACGAAACGCGAAAAACTTTATTTCTCGTCTCGTCTGTCTGGTCTTGTAAGCAACACTAGTAAGGGGTCTGAGGCCCGTGAACGTGTCTGAACTTAATGAAATTTACAGGATAGCTTTCTTTCATTATGTATCCTAGCTGAAAGTCCCCAGATATCCGCCCTGAGCATAATTCACTGTGCTAATGCCATCTAATATGTGCATTCAAATTATAAGACCTCCTATTTTTTCTGACTAACTAATCACATGAAACCTTTGAAACTTGTATCGCTTCTCGATTTAATCTCCCTGCAGCTGTACACATTTTCACAACGTCGACGCTGTGATTCCATGGCCGCAATGATCGCTTCTTTAGGAGTCTCTTTTGACCACCGGAAAATCCCTGATGCAATAGCGGCACGGCTAATGAATGTGCAACAACAGAGACTGTCTTCCTTCGTTGGAAACACCCAAAAGTAGCGTCAGCATTGCCTGACAACATGCCACGCGCAGTCTTATGATCTTCCGTCAAGATTCGTGGCACCCATCTTGAGGACACTTTTCGCATTTTCAGGTCTTTATGCAGGATCATGCCGGTTTTGGAAGCGATATGTTCCACACTCATTCGACGATACTCCAAAACAGCTTTCTCCTCTCTTCCATCATGTCGTCAGACCGAGTTGTGCGAGATCCAGATTGTTTTGGTTTCTTGTCACACGACGTTCTACCTTCTATGAACATCCACGAACACACATGACACCATCATCACATGTTTGACTCAACTGGAGATGGGTTTCAAGAGGTGTCACACCACGCAAACGTAAAAAACGAACAATTACACGCTATTCGAGTAGATATCGTATAAAAAAAAAACAGTTATCACTCTCACCGCTGACCAAGGGCGCCGATCCTGGGGGGGCCGAGGGGACCAAAGCTCATGTGGGCCCCCTTATTTTAATTATGAATATACAATATTTGGCATAATTTGAATGGAATTTATATTAAAATCCTCATATATGCCTTCTCATCTGAATGCCCCCCCCCAAAAAAAATTTACAGAGAAATCGGCGCCCTTGCCGCTGACGCTAAAGTTCTGTGTGCCGTACGGTGTTGTATCTCTGTCATGCATTGACAACGAGTTCTCGCGCACTTTAAAATAAACAGCACATTACAAGTGCTTTGTCCCGTGGACAATCTTACTCTTGTTTCCTCTTACATTCTCATTCCATCATTTAAAAAAATAATCATTCACTTCTATTTTTGATTCGCCTTCTTTAGTCTACAAGACATAACGTGGGACGTTAAATTAAATATTTAATTTAATTACTAACCATAGCTAACGAGATAATAACATAATAAGTTCATCATTAATATATGACTAGGTAAGACATTGGAAGATATTCTAAGAAACGTGCGATTGCAGTACTGATATTTGTAGAAAGACAGTCTACACCTCAGGCGTGCACCCGGAAATTTTTGTTGGGAGGGGTACAAGTTTTCGGGGGGGGGGGAGGGAAGAATCAACACTACAAGCCACCACGTCTATGTAGTATTGAACGGGTATTATTCTGCACTCGAAATGACGATAGGTAATTGTAAAATCCTACCACTTACATTTTCAGGAAAAAAATGATACAAGTAGATTGTTTTTATAAAAGGAAGAGTACAGATAAATTTTAAGATCAAATTTGCATGCTGCATCAATCATTTCCTGTTATAGTTTTAGTGAGAATGTGTAAAAATGTATGTTCAGTTAGGATTTTTTTTGGGGGGGGGGTGATGGCGGACCTAGTAGACTCCTGTGGGTACTTCCCTGCTACACCTGCATACAACATGCAGTATATTTGTGTAAAGAGCAAGAGTAAAATGTAAAATATTTTTTTAAATAATACGTTTATGATAAACTAGCTAAAATCCACGTACATCGCATGGGAAGAACTGATTTGTGAAAAGTGTTTGAACTCTCTTCCCCTTTTAGGATACGACTAACGATAAAAATCCTTATTGTCATCCATTCCCACCCCCAAGTTAACCCCTTCTTACCCTCTACCCATGCTAATGGAAGCTGAACTTGGGATGACATTACGAGTGTCACTATTCATCCCACCCTAAAGTCCATTCATTGGAGATTAATATTAATCGTTTCCGATTATTTTTACATGCCATTTACTTTCTACTCCTACCTGTCACCCTCCATGTCTATGGGGGGATAAATTGAGACTTAAATGAATCGGGAGTGTCACTATTCACGTCAGCAACCACAACAACTATGAATTAGACAATAATATTGGTCGCTTTTTTTTATTTCTACATATCATTCCCTTATCCCCTTCCACCTCCTAGGGGTGCTAGAGATGTCATGAACATACGGTACGTCACCAGGAAGTGTTATTATTCATGTTGTTGACCCTGAAAACTTTCGACTGGACGCTAATATCGATCTTTTATCTTTTACATGTCACTCCCTTTTGTATAAATAGTAGAGTGTCTTATCCGCAGAGTATATTTCCATGTTGTAAATCATACGTATGATAAGTATAAGAAATTGCTGCTTGTGTTTCAGATTTATGCCAGAACATGCACTCGTTTATATTTTAAGGATCCATATACCCAACACGCACCGCAAGCCACATGTTCGCATTACAAACACATGTTTTTACAATCAGAAATGAACAATGCAAAGGACAGAAGGAGACTACATCTCCAGGGAAAAAAACGAAGAGGATTCGAAATGTTACGAAGAAATCCGACTGCCCCTTCATTGGTCCTCCCTCCAAGAAGATGGCTATAAAAGAAGACGACGAGACGAGGAAATTATCAGTTCAATGCTGATCGCTCACCTACCAAAAGCTTCTCCCCAGACCACCATGGACTACGGACATCCCCTCTAACACCTACTCCTGGGGCTGGTATAAGCTACGGAGTATTACTGAACCCCGTCTGAGGCCGTTGTGGGCTAGGACAATTATTCTTTTCCGAGGCCACATAGTGTGTCGAGGAACATCGAACTTATTGTAGCAAAGACTTACAAGAACTTAGTAAAATTTTTATAATAAAAAGGGGAAGTTTTGAAACTCCGTATACATTATTTAAGACTACCTACCAGAACACTGCAATACCGTATATAATATAGATATACAATATTCCCCCATTTCCCCTCGCTAAAGCAAAATAAATCATAAAAAACACTGTGACCGTTCATATTTAATTAGAAGTTCACATACTGACTTTCATACTCCTAGGATCACGGGGTTATGGATTGGTGGAATGAAGTGTGCTATGCAGATGAGTTTTTTTTTTTTTTGAATAGGTGATATTCAGACGATGAAACTTACAGCAATGTAATCGATAATCACAATTGGAAACATGGGCGGCGATTAGGGGGGTGATTTTTTACGTTCGTATTATCAATGTCCTACTGTATTTCTTTAAATTTCGTAGCATATGCTTGTAGTATTTACTGTCTTGCATTTTCTAAGAGTAATAACATACATTCAATAGTATGGGTGGAATTAAAAATATAAGTTGTTCATTAATCCCCAGTTCCAATATAACTTTTGCAAAACAAGCCTCATTACTATTATTAATATTATCCTTTCATTCATTACTATTCATTCAATATTATTCATTACTATGATTAATATTATCCTTTCTATTTATTTGTTTTGTAAATTTGTTACTAAATAATCTGATCATACAATTTTCCAGACAGAATTTTAAGATGTTCATGAGCAAGGAATCAAACCTCTTCTTACACCTTCGTTGTTTAAGAGTACAAAGTACTATACCTACTTCCGTTGCTTTTGTCAATTTGTTTAATAAAATATGAAATACGGTATACAGTATTTTAACCGAAAAAGGTAGTATTCTATTACACAACCTTTCGTTAAAGAGTTAGAAACAGCCAGGGAAACTATGATATACAAATATTCAGATCATGTCTTGCGCCCCCACTTTTAACGTCCAATCGCCACCACTACTTGAAAATATGTTTCTTTCGAATCATGAACTTGCGACATCCAGTATATAAACAGACACTTTGTCAGAACTTATTTTGGTAGCAAGACTTGAATACCAATTAATTATATAAACTCAACTAGTAATTGTTAAATCAAAACCAAGTGTTGTCCCATTTATCAAATTGATTAATAATGCCAGTAGGAATTTGTACTTTGGCCTCCATGAATGACTTCTTGCGATGTGTTAAATGTTCCTGAAATGCGCGCCATCTATCATTTACGCTTTAGCAAATTGTGGTGGTCAAATAGTTAACACATACACGAGCCAAAATACTACTAATGTATGTAGGTGATACACTCCATTCTTTCTCTATGTCTTTTTTCCTAAAATGTTTGACGGTGAATTGAAGAGGAGTTCTTTCTGTGATCTACAACTGGAAAAGAATCCAGTATTCTTAAGGAACAGGTGCACAACACTTTTAACTTGTATATTACGTCATAGACAGTAGTCAAAGTGAGACGGTATGTAATAGTATGCCATACCGCCTCTGGTTTTTCAGTGACTGAAAGCATACCATCTCTGATTTTTCAGTGATCAAGACATACCGTCACTGGAGAGAAGATACTTAATACCTTTAATAAATTAATTTTTATACAGAGTAATTTACGAATAGCTTTGCACGTAAAAAGATTTTATTTTTTTATATAGAAATAATTTCTGAATTAACAACCCAGATATTTTTGTTATCATTTTCCTACCTTTTGTTTTTAAAATGAGGTGTCTTCAAAGAAATTAATCTAGTTTTTATATGTGTGTCGTCTTGCCTTAATGCATATAGGGGGTCTAAATGTGTTTGGAACATGGGCGGATTTAGAGGTTGTCTGCTGTGGGGTTCGGATCTTCCGGGTTTTGGATTACCCCTCAGTCGAGGAGGGGTCCGGGAGTTTTCTCACAGGAAATTCTTGATATAAAACTCTATTTTTGAGCATTTTCGTGTATAATTCTCCATAGTACAACGTAAGGGGATGTATATATATATATATATATATATTTTTTTTCCAGAAAGTTGTTTGGGGATCAGTCTTTCCATGTTCCCCCCCCCCTAACTATAGAGAAGCGCTCCAATGGTTTTCAGTCATTATGTAAATATAAATGCAATATTTTAGTCAACATACCCTCATTATATTTCAGCATTTAGATTTTAGGGAGAAAAAAACAGGCGATATGTCGAGTCAAAATTCTAATAAAATATACCGCCTCTGCTTTTTTTCCACTTCGAACACTGGTCACAGGAACAAGAAAAAAAAGTGATGTTGGGCAGTAATACAAACCCGTGGTAAAAATCCCATATTGTGGGATCGAGTTGAGTAGATTTTGAGGTTAACGTCCCTTTCAGCAGCGAGGCTATATGAGACGGGGCTTACTGATTAACGTTGAATTGGAATCACATGAGCTCCCGTCGGGAATCGGACCCGAGTTTCCCACGCCCATATTGTGGGATTGTTTGACAATGATTTATAGAAATGGGATAAAGGAATTTCTTAAAAATTAGCAGGATTTGTGAGATTTTCAACGGACTTAAAAAGTTCGTTACTGGATTTTCTATGTCTGTGTGTGTATGTGTGTATGCCTGTTATTTACGGGCTTTTCAATTTTGAGCCCTCCATTCGATACAGCATCAAAAACTAGCTAAAAAAAAAGGGAAGGAATTTTTCACGTCACTCTTACCTTTCCCGAGATATTGGCCAAGAAAGTTCCGATTTCGGGAGATTTTAGAAGCGATATCACGGGAACCGCAAGTCATAGAGAGGTGATATTGATATTAATCAATATCGCTCTAACAGCACAAAATATGCTATTTAGGTGTCCCAACTACTTTTTAGGTACCCGACACTTGGTACATATGATATTCATGTGCTGAGTGTGTACATCAGCTACCTACACTTTTAGGTACTTGTTACACCTAATTGATATTTGCAACTTTGTACTACAAATATAGCATTTATATACCTGGCTCAGTTTCGCACTCTAACAGTCATTTGTTTTTATATCGTCACTTGGGACATATATCTATCATGTTGTAGGTACGTCCTTTAGGTACATACTGTTTCAGATACCCTAATAGCACAAGATGTGCTAGGCATGCGCCATTTATGTGTACTAAATTCATCTCCCATATTTGATGCATTTGTTGCTTTTTCTAAGCGATTGTGTACTAGAAGCTACAAACGCATCAACTTTAATAGATGACAACTGTCGCCGATCATTTGAAAGTGAATATGGAAGAACCATGAAATAAACTAAAAAGACACTCGTCATTTTCTTATAAAATTACATGGCGAGCAGATTTTATCTGATCCCAAACGGTTATCGTCGAAAATACGCTGTTAAAGGAGCACTCTGATTAGCCTAATTCAAAATACCTCAACAATTTATCCCTCTATAAGCGACGTTCTCTTCATCGACTCCGTGGCCAAGTCGGAAGAACACGTTGCTGTAATCCAAAGGTTGGTGGTTGGCGCCCACCCTGGGGTACATTTTTTTTACTTGTTTAAAGTATTGTTTAAATTCGCCTTAATGTAAACACATTATGCATACAGGCGATTTAACATATTTTGGGGGAAGTAATTTTGTGGTTCGTTGATGCTTACGGCATGGGGAACATACCTAGAACATACTAGGCACGTTTCCTAGGTATATGTGAGGCATATGCCTACGGGCGGACATAGACTGTGACTATAACTTTCCATCCATAAGATTCCTCTATCAGAGGTACATAAGGCACATACTGGACATATTCTCATGTACTTGAAGGAACATGATAGGCATATGCCTGCTATGTAATTGTGCTGTTAGGGAGAGGATTGTGAACATTTTGGTACCAAATAGTAATCGGTGGCCACTGTTTGCCAGATATTGGCCAAAAAGTTCGGATTTCGGGAGATTTAAGGAGCCATATCTAGGGAACCGCATGTCATAGAGAGATGATATTTTGCGATTAAAAAAAAATGAGCCCTCCATTTTGAGCATGTGTCTTCGTAAAACAAAGTATCGTAGAACATTTTAAGAGAACATTTTAAAAAATATGTGAAAAAAAATTAGTACTAAAGAACGTTATAAATGGATAGATATATTGCAATAATTGTTTAATGAGTATAATAATAAAGTACATAGAATAATTGGTATGAAGGCTGTAAAGGTTAATAAAAAAATAATTGTTTTAAGTTCGTTCTGGCAATGCTCTTGGAGCATTCTCAACTGGTTCATATATCTATTCCATTGGCGCCAACAAATTTGTCTATCCGCGAGTAGACAAATGGGTATTCAATAAACTTAAAACTAATGCTAATTGTCAAATTTTCGTGGTATAAAATGCTCGTTAGTGTAACGTCAATTGTACTTTGGTATTTTAGAAAAAAAAGAAAAATGAAAGAAACAACAGAATTAAACGGAAGAAGATAAAATGAGAAACGTCTAACTTCCAAAACGTTTCATATGAAATGACTGAAGTTTATCTAGTTTTATTACGTTCAATGGAAGACAATAGCACAAAAACACGATGAAAATACTAAACTCGCAATACAATGTACTTGTTTTCAGGCCCGTAGCCAGTCCACAAATTTAGGGGGGCCCGGTAGAAGTTAGGAGGGCCCGACCCAATCATATTATACTTCATGACCATATTATAGTTCATTTGCAAGCCTACCATGAAATTTTATGGGGATCAGCCAAAGTTTAGGAGGGGTCCTTGCCCCCCCGTAGATACGGGCCTTCTTGTTTTCATCAGCATTATAAATAATCTCTTTCAATTAAGGAAATTATGTGTTCTTTAACTGTTTAATAAAAGTACACAATCGGAATTCTTGGATAAGTCACTCATATATTGAAGGAAAGTGACTGATATACGCTAGTTTCAATGTTCATGTGTTCAAAATTTTTGAAAATTTTAATATTAGTATAGCGTGGGAAATTCAAGAGTAAAATGGGAATTTTCACCTCTCGAGATGGGGTTATATAACGTTTTAGGTTGGCAATAGTAAGGAATAGTAGGGTCATTTCAGACTTTGCTTTCGGGGTGAAAGGAGAAGATTTGTCATTGATAAAAGTAAAGTTTGACGTTTTTCATTAATACAAGCTGTATCAAAAAGGGCTTTATAACTTTGAAAACTCGTATTGATTTATTCATTTATCTTGCAGAAATGGTTTTGGTCTCATTTTGTAGAAAAATAAACCAAGTTTTGACTCACGTAGTACACTAGTTCAGAAACAAGCCACCGCAAGCGCTAGCGACAGTTGCAGCAAAGATGGCTACCTTTACTGAACTTGAGCGTGCTAGTTGTGTGTTTTGGTTTGAAGAATCCAAGTTTGTGACAACTGTGCAACGCATTTTTCGTACAAAGTATGGCAAAGATCCTCTCAGTAGGTCTACTATCCCTATCAGTAGGATAAGTGTTTGATTGAAACTGGATGATCGGTAAGACACAACAGATCTTCAGGTCGTCCCTGTACGTAAGAAGACGTTGTAGAGGAAGTGAGAAAAAGCATTGTGAATAGTCCTACAAAATCAACCCCTCTACAAATAAGTTCTCGCACCAATGAAGCTGGCCGTCCACACATGGTAGTTTGGCGTGCGTTGATAAAACGTTTGCATCTCAAACGATACAAATTACAAATGGTGGGAGAATTAAAAGGCACTGATAGAATTGCTCGTAAGGAATTTCGTGAGGAAATGCTACAGAAATCGACTTCAGATGGGATGTGTGCAGCATCGCCAATGGAAGTCAAATTGAACCTCTTTAGGTTGGTCTATAAGGTAAAAGAACTTGATGTATATATTTTGCTAAAAATGTCTGTAAGCTAAATAAATAAAGAAATACGAGTTTTCAAAGTTACAAAGTCCTATTTGATACACCCTGTATATCCTAGTCATAAAAGTTACACATACTCCACTGGACGCCACGCTATCCTGGAATGTTATACAACTTTGCTTAAGAGATTTGCAATGTTGGTTTGCATAATGACAAGGTGAACAGTAAGAATTCAGTGAAATAACATCTCAGTGTTTCACGCTAATTCTTAATAGTAGACAGTATCCCTAATAGAGGTCACTGCGTGCGCTGTCACTAAACCTGTCTGATGGTAATAGATGTCACAGCATATCCTTGAATAGTTGAATAAAAATTATATTGATCTTAGGGTAGTTGGTGAGTAGACCGAATAAAAATAAGTAAATAAATGAAAGTAATTGTTAGATGGCACAATGTAAAGCATTAGAGATTTAGTTAAACTTGGTATTAATCTTTAGTTTACAACGGACCTAAGATTTGAGTGCAATAACTTTTATTATAATATTGACTATAAAAGTTTTTCTCTCAACTTGAAGGGAACCACTTGACCTTTTTCTCCCATAAATGGCGGCTCTCATAGAACCTCCTTTTTCTTATTTAGCTTAATATGCTTACGTTGTCAAGTTTCGTATAGCGAAAAGAGTTAAGTTGTTTTAATTAGATTTTATTACTGATGTAAAACCATTATGATCTCTCACTAATTGTGTGCTTACCTCTGGTGTGTGGAACCTCTAGTTCGATTCCCAGCCAAGTAACGTGTCCGGTGCTCCCGTTTCCTCACACATTCCCATTCCACCTATTTTTCCCTCATTATTCACTTGCCTTAATCACCAGTCTCCCTTAGCCTAACGGGCATAATCTTAGGACACTACACTGTAACATTTCATTTCATTTTAAAACTGTTACGTCTCTGTGCATTATTTCTTATTTGGTACAGGGGATCTGCAGTAAACTCAAGATTATTCCTGCTAAGCACCGGGCAGAACGGTAAAATAATCGGAAACATTGATTTCCCACAGTAATGATTTAGCATATGAAAACCATATATATACAGGGTGTTTCAAAACAATACCGACATTTGGGAGGTGATTCGTGACACTAAAATAAAACAAAAAGTATAGACCAACCTGGGTGCACAAATGATTCCTTTGGGAGTTATAGGCTGCCGAAAACATAAAAAGAATTAACTTTAAAGGTCTATGGCTCCAATACTATGGGATCTACCAGGGTCAGGTCAAGACTTCACTTAGAAACTAATATGTGCCCTGTCCAAATATCCAAGTTTCAGAATCTTGTGGCACTTCCGCAACAATTTTTATAGAGATAGTTGGTGAGTTGTTCAAATTAAATGCCGAAGAAAAACTACCTTTATAAAAATTGTTGCGGAAGTATCGCAGGATTCTGAAACTTGGATAGGCCACATACTAGTTCCTAAGTAAAATCTTCGCTATAGACCTGTAAAGTTCATTTTTTTGATGTTTTCGGCAGCCTATATATAGTGATAGGAGAATATACTTTACGGTTTAAAGAAACAAACAACCGAAGACCTATTATTATCTAAGCTTTACATCTTGATTAGGTATTACTTGGTGAATTATTGAATACTATTTAACAAGATTAGGGACATCTGCAGGGACTGGGTTTTGGGTGTCGACTCTACCTTGAATTCCTGACTTTCCTGCAAATTTATTCTAATTTTAGATCATGATATTATGAATTTTAATATAATTTTTCTTCATATTGAATGTGGACGCCCGAAAAGCTTTGGATCCCCCATAATAAAGCCCTTCTTACGTGCCTTAAAATCACCTGTATAAAGCAGTGGTTCCCAACCTTTTTTGACTGCCGGCACACTTCACTGAATGTCCCACGACATTGCGAGACACTCGTTTGTCTTATTTTATTGAAATAATATAAATTATATAACAGCGTAATCCTATACGTTTTTGTAAAGTAATTATTCAAGGTAGTATTGAGCGTTGTTGCGTCTATTGAAGCCGTTGGTTCGTACACTCTGTCTCAAAATCAATTTCAACTACTTATAGAGTTCTTCATGATTTATTAAAGTCTAAAATTTCGCGACACGCTTTATGGTACTGTGCGATACACCAGTAGATCGTTACACATCGGTTGGGAACCACTAGTCTAAAGAGCTGAATTCTCTTTAAAATTTCTGATGTTCGTAGTAAATAGGATTTACTGTATTTGTCTTGTAGTGGGATCTTATTCTTCCTAAATTTGAGCTAGTTTCAAAACGTTACGCATTCTCTTAAGAGTCTTCATCCCGGCGAAATTAAAATACCGCTAATTTTACAGTAATTATGTGATATCTTCAAATAGATAAAAGATAATCGAAATGTGCAACAAGAGCGCCCTAGACAATATTATTTTACATGAGAAACCGTTATCACGACTCACTTATCTGCTTTCGATTTCGAGCCATTTTGAAAATCGATATTTATTTTCGCGTTTCTAAACAGCTAAAAAGGGAAAGCCACTAGGTGACTTGTGATAACGGTACCTCACGCAAAATAATATTGTCTAGGACGCTCTTGTTCCATATTTCAATTATTTTTTATCTATTTGAAGATATCACATAGTTACTGTAAAATTAGCGGTATTTTAATTTCGCCGGGATGAAGACTCTTAAGACAGCGATTTATAGATTTTTAGAAGATTTTTCGTTAATTCGGACAGTGATGGGCAAACGGTTTTATGGAAGGGGGGGCAAAGAAAAACTAATAATAACCTCAGTTAGGTTAATATAATTTATTAAAAACAACAATTAAATACTCTTGTAACAATAAGCGCTATTAATGATTTATCAATCTGGTTCGAACTGGGACACAACGAGTGGGGTCTCTGCTTCTTTCCCCGGCCAAGTAAGTTTGTGAAAAGAAATGAAATGAAATATTTGTTTTACATCCCACGATTATGCTGGCTAGGCTAAAGGAGACAGTGAAGATGAGAAATGTAGGAAATGGTAGAATGAAGAAAGTGGGAGGAAACGGGAGAACCCCGAGAAAACCCACGCACACAGTGTTTGTCCACGACAAAGTTCACTTGGCGCGAGCTGGGATTGAACCAAGGACCCCATGTACTAGAGATGAACACTCTACCATTGAGCCATAGCGGCTCCAGTAAGTTTGTGGTGGAGAGCATCGTGTCCATGGGTTTTCTCGGAGTACTCCCGTTTCCTCCTTCATGAACATTCCACCGAATCTCCCCTCATCATTCACTTTCTTTAATCATCCATGTCCCTTAGCTTAAAGGTAATAATCCTGGAAATTTAAACTGAAAGATATTTTGGGAGAGGGGGATATAGTGATTCTCAAAATTGAAGTTGCTCATCTGTCAGTTTGCTTATAATACAACTCTATTGAAGTAACCCTATTTTTCTTTACACTCGTCAGATTAAGAATGATGTCGTAAGACGGAGAGACTGCTTGAGCGGGATGCTACTATCCCGCTGACCGTTGTTTGCCCATCAGTATACTAACAAGGGAAGAGTGGGAGATTATATATCGAAGAGGAAAATGCTTTATACACCAATCGGGAGCGTTAATGACAACTATTACGAAACTGTAATAATTTTTTTCCGAATGCATATACTGTGCGAGTTATATCAGTATATAGGGTGTCTAGAAAGTCCGTTACCACCCCTGGAAAACGCAAACGGTAAGACAGATGCGAAAACAGAAAAACACGTGTTTGATGATTTTAAAAGTACAATATATCAAAGCAAAAATTGTTGTCCCATGGCCATCCACAGAGTAACAGGCGGGGTCCAACTCAAAAATTGCAAATAATGACGGGTTTAAGTAGCGTATCGTTGGAAAGCTGTTGGGAAATGAAGAGGACGAAACAAGTCTCGACTTTCTAAACTTACCATGTGCAAAATGGTAGCCGGTCAAAATGTCAGCAAAAACGTCATTGTAAAGTCTATATCCAACCTCATAAATCTGAAATGGTGTGACAGATCTCAAAACAGGAAAATACGTGACTCATCATTTCGAAAATAGTATGATTGAAACTAAAAATATTTGTCCCAGGGTCCTCCACAGGATTCCAAACGGGGACTCCCAACTCAAAATTTTCAAATTTCAGGGAGGGTCAAATAGAATATTGTTTGAAAGAATATTGTTGGTATTAAATGAAACAACTACATGTGCATGGAAGTAGTCATTCACTGTACATGTAAAATAAACTGCGATTTAGCACTTTTGTCAAACAGAAATCTCTAGAAAATCAGTTTCAGACTTTATTCAAACCATTTCTGATGCTATCTGATACAATATTCGGTGAAAATGGGAAAACTTATAATTAAACATGCATATGACTCGCACCGTACATGCATTCGACCAATAATATTACAGTTTCTTAATGATCATAGTTACTGCTTTCGATTAGTGTATAAGCCATCTTCCACTTCGATATATTATATCTCCGTCCCTTTGCGTTTTTATGTTCTTGTTTATTTTCTTTTTTCTTTCTTTCGTTCTTTCTTTCTTTACACATTAATGGGCCCCGGTGAGCAGAATCTCACAGCAGCGCATTTTCTGTCTTTACGTTGCGTACACAAATTAAAGTGAAAACAAACGAACACACAAGACCACAGAAAAAAAAAAACTAAAACGCAAGATGTTTGCACAGAGTTATCGTAGAACGTCTTGATTCAGACGTCTCCGATCTGCTTTCATTTAACAACAGCTTTCAAACAATATGCTACTTGGCCCCCCTTCCTTGAAATTTGAAAGTTTTGAGTTGGGAGTCCCTGTTTGGGACCCTGTGGAGGACCCTGGGACAAATATTTTTAGTTTCAATCATTCTACTTTCGAAATGATGAGTCACGTGTTTTCCTGTTTTGACATCTGTCGCACCATTTCAGATTTATGAGGTTGGCCATAGGCTTTACAATGACGTTTTTGTTGACATTTTGACCTGCCACCATTTTGTACAAGGTAATTTTAGAGAGTCGAAACTTGTTTCATCTTCTTCATTTCCCAAGAGCTTTCCAACGATACGCTACTTGAACCCGTCATCATTTGCAATTTTTGATTTGGACCCCGCCTGTTACTCTGCGGGTGGCCCTGACACAACATTTTTGCTTTGATACGTTGTACTTTTAAAAATCATCAAACACGTGTTTTCCTGTTTTCGCATCTGTCTTACCGTTTGCGATTTCTAAGGGTGGCGACGGACTTTCTAGACACTCTGTATATTGATATAACTAGCACAGTATATGCATTCGGAAAATGTTTATTAAAGTTTCGTAATACGTGTCATTAGTGCTTTCAATTGGTGTATAAACCATCTTCCACTTCGATATATAATCTCCCTCTCTTCCTTTGTAACAAGAAAAAGAGGTGACATCTACTGTAATTCTTTTTAAAATTAATATTGCAGATGACCTTTCAAAACGGATAGTTCAGACTGTTTTCTTTGAAGCTAACGTTTTGAAGATTATCTCTACCTTATCACAATAACAGAGTGTTTAAGAAAGGTCTATTTTCTCTTTCTCCGCACTATGGTCTTCCGCACTGTAGAAAACTGTTCCTTCTCATCGGAACTAACGACTTCCGACGGTGGTGCCATCTATCTTTGGACAATAAAAACTCACAGAGAAGGCAATTTTACAAAAAGAGCTGTTCAAATGTTTACTTTCATAACCTTGGAAAAGCCAATAGACATTTTCCGAACTGGTACTATTTTTCATTCTGCTTTAAAAGGGTCCGTAATATGCATTTTTTTAAAGGTTTAATCCAAGATAAAAGAGTGAAATCATTCATATATAAATGTATGGAATGCATTGTTAGAATTCAATCTCGTAAAAAGGCTTATTTTTTTTTGTTGGTTTTATTACGTAGGATTTCTACAGCTCAGTACTTAAGAGATATTTGTTATTTTCAATAGGTTTATTAAAAGTTTCGTATTGTTAAGAGTACTTTAGAATCGCCATATTTTGCAGACAGGTCATTATATACGACTTAAAGTTACTTTTCTTAGACCAGCAATAATAAGGTGAATGGAATACATTTAAAAGTTATATAAACCTCTTGATTCTTGGAACGGGAAACATTGACGCGACAGTGTAATTGAGGCTAATATTTGAAAACTTTGGGAAAAATCTATACAGTAGACTTCCGAGTATACGGCCTCCGCACTATCCGGGCTAGTTTTCTTTTATCGTAATTAAATGAGGGAGGCAAGACGTTGCCTTGGCAACATTGTCAAGGCATTGGAACCGGGCGTCTGCTACGATCCTCCTACGTGTCGTGTGCACAATACAAGTTGTGACAGGAACAGGAACAAGGAACAGGGCTCCTTGTTCATTGTTTCGTCAGTGTGTAACGAAACTCTATACAGTACGCTTACCGCTGTTCCTGATTTTAACAGTACAGTACGTACAGTACTTTATTCGTAAATTGATCTTAGGGTATGATTAATGTTTTTTTTTTTTTAAATTTACTACAGTGAACTCCGGCCTATCCGGTTATATTGTTATCCGATCTGCCCTTCTACCACATTAGGCCGTAAACTCGGTAGTCTACTGTATTTCAAAAAGAAGGGTCAAAATCTATGAGATATATCTAACTAATGTAATAAGGTTGAACAATAAAGAAACATTGAAAGACTCATTACCATTTAATCATTCAGAAGGAAACACTTTCCACGGTATGCGCACACAAACACCTTTTCGAGTATTTTAAAGTGAGAACGTCATCAAATATCACTCACCCGTGCACCATCACACCTTAGATTTTGCACTACTCATCATCTCGCTCTCTCCGGCTCCCGCGCTTCCTCCTCTGTTAGGACGTAAAACTCTCGTGTAAGCATGCCTAGTAAAAGTAGAAACTGGTTAATGGAACGTTTTAAGGTATTAGAAAATAGTTAGTTTATGGAAACAGGATAGCAGTCACCACTACGATACTCAATGGGGTTTTCCGGGGTTTGAACCCCCGTTGAGCAAGATATTATAGAAAAATAAATAGTTACTATGTCTATATCTATCCAATATATATATATATATATATATATATATATATATATAGTTGGATAAATTACAACGATACGTTGTATATTTTTATATTATTTTGGGCAATAAGCATTTTTTATATATGTACTAACCCAGGTTGTTTCGAAGAAGAAGTTAGTTAAGAATAATATAATTGTCGATAAAAAGATATTCATATGTTAATTAAATAATGAAATTGACAATATCAAGTTGGCAGGCAACCAGATAAACAATACATATATAAAGAAATAAAGATGGAATCAATATAAAAGAGACGAAGTGTGTTATTATTGATGGCTCAGGTTTAATTATAAAGAGAACCAGTGTTTTTCGTTGTAAATGGTGCCAGAAACCCAGGATGGGAAGAAGAGAAAATATCGTTTTTGAAGCATTAGTAGAAAGCGATCGCGATTGAGCCATACAGTACTTGTATTCTTTTTGAGATGAATGTTACCGAAGTTTTAAAGGAAGTATCACGTCTACTCAAGGACCAAGCTGAACAGTTCACCAAAGTGAACCAACAATTGGAAAAGTTGAACCAAAAGGCAGATCAGCAGGCCCAACATCTTGATGAGCAACTAGAGCAATTACAACAGCGTAATGACGACTTACAACATCAACTACAACAGATCCATCAACAAATTGACGGCAAGGTAGTACAGAGAGACATCGAAGTACAGGACTTTGTAGACACTCTAGAAAACAAAGAGAAAGTAAACTTTCAATCTGTATTGGTAGAATTTGTTAAGTCTTCACAGAAGTATACTGCCGTATTGATTGGAACAGATTACCCTGACTTTTCCTTTCAGCTGAATACTTTTGACTGCTCTACTCATACTGTATATAATGAAGATTCGGGTAGGTATCAGTATGCTGCAAGTTATGATCATCCTCTTCTTGAGAACGCTATTGATTGCTTGAATTCACAATATATTCAACATGATATCAATCCTATGGTTCATCTAGCAGAAGATAAGTTCATTCCAATATTCGTGAAACGCAGAAAGAAAACATGTGTTCCTATTAGTGCTTGTGTTGATTGGTCGAGTGAATTAAATCTGTTGAATTGTTCATTCAACGAAAGGACCAGAATGATCTTGGTAAACGGTCTGATGGTGTCTTCGCAGAACGTAATGCAGTGCGTTGGTTTGCATCATCCAAATGTGATATTGCTTAGTTTTGAAGATCTAATAATGGAGCGACACAGTACAAACTTAAATCAAACTAACCTTGGAAATCAAGTTCAAAGTATTCATGTGAGGTTGAAGTGTGACCCCAATAAGCAAAAAGGAATGAAAACAAAAACTAATTTTACCGGTAAGGTAATCGAACCTAACCGTAGTAACAACCGTAATAGTAATCAGGTAACTAAACCTAAACCTAGTTGTGACAGTAACAGTGGTAGTGCTTGTACAACCGAACCTAATTGTACCGGTAACATAACGCAATATAATTACGGAAGAAACGGAAAACATTGCAGGCCAGACTATTGTGTAAAGGATAAATATAGATCCATTAAGAAACACAATATTTTATCACCTGTCAAACGAAGAAGAAATGAACCTGATTTAGCCGATAATACAACACTATCTAAACACAGCCGAAATAATGCGATTTGTTTGAAACGCTGCGCAGATGGCAGGAACTATTATAAGAAAAGTAAGAAACGTAGAACTATGGAAGTGAATAACGTACAATGCTGTGTTCCTGTTTGTGACTATCAGTATACCCTAACTAAATTTGTCGGACATGTAACTTAGATTGGAGTTACGGCGTCTGAGAGGACCGTACTCAATTGATTTTGCTTCAACTATCATTATGATTGCTCGGTTTTATTTTATGCTATTTAATCTTGAGTTCATATGCTTTGATGTTATGTGTATTACTTAATATTTGTGTTCCACACTATTTATGTGTTTTTCTTATTATTGCCAACATATAACATCAATCTCATTATTTATGTCATGATGTTAATAAGACGTTAATTAATATGCTATGTCCTGATTATTATCGATAATTCAATCTCAATTTATATTTTGTTTAATTATATGTTATATTTGATCATTTTTGGTGTTCAAACAACAACAATATGAATATCACATACATCTTTTTCAAAACCTTCTTCATGATGCCCAAGTAAATAATTATTAGATTGTAACAAAGCATGTAATGGTCCCGAAAAGGAATCAAACAACTCGTAAAAGCATTTAATGGACCTGAAAAAGGACTTAAAATAACTTATTAATCTAATTTCGAATGCGCCTCATTGTCGATGAAACGTATAAATATATGAAAATAATAATAAAGTTTAAAATAAATATGATAAATAAATATGATAATGATATTGTTATAGAATTAAATATGATTTATGTATGTATAATTATATGAATTGTAATATTTAAATATACGAGATCCATTCGAAAACTCGAATAATTTCCATATGTATATAAACGGTCCAGAATTCTTTTCCCTTTTTATGATAGTTAATGAATAAAAAGGGAAATTCCGTTCGGGCGTCATAATATACAACGATACGTTGTATATTTTTATATTATTTTGGGCAATAAGCATTTTTTATATATGTACTAACCCAGGTTGTTTCGAAGAAGAAGTTAGTTAATGTCGATAAAAAGATATTCATATGTTAATTAAATAATGAAATTGACAATATCAAGTTGGCAGGCAACCAGATAAACAATACATATATAAAGAAATAAAGATGGAATCAATATAAAAGAGACGAAGTGTGTTATTATTGATGGCTCAAGTTTAATTATAAAAAGAACCAGTTGTTCATCGCTGTAAAATATAGCGTCTTTTTTTCTAAAAATAAAGATGTCAAAATTATATTTTGAGGGTCATAATAGGATGTACAGTGGAAGGAAAATGAGGGAGAGATAAAGATTATAATTGATGAACGATAGTAAAGTAGAAAACTTGAGTTGTTAGGTGTTAACAAGAAGAGATTAACCTCGAACCGTATGACATTGAAGGTCCTACATTAACGCAAGTAACTTGTCAGTGATAGTGGAACCCACTTACTTAACTACTAACATTAAGATTAAGTATCAAAACCATTTATCATTAGTATAGATGTATAAGAAAACAGAACTCCAATTTTCTGTGTCAACGCTCGTATTTTCTGCGAAAATGTCTTCCAATACAAAAAAAAAAAAAAAAAAAAATAAAATAAAAAAAATATTTTCGTCTCGACGAGATTTATTCTTTTGACAAATGAAGAAGAAAATGTTGTTTAGGAATTTAAGCTTGCCATCTATACAGTACGCAAAGGAGACATGTAATTTATATATGTCAGTATGCCTCAATAGACATCACCCATCATACACACAAACAAACAAAAAAACTAACAGAAAACCTACAGAGTAAGCAAAACACAAACAAAAACATAAAGGAATAGAAAACTTCTAAATGCGATCGAGACACGACATCCAATGAGGTGAAAACACATTGAATAAAGGAAGAACTTTGGCGACACTCATTGATCAAATATATACTAACATCTTTTGGTAAGGAGACAGACGCCTTTGAAAATACTCTATATTTTTCTCTGTTCTCTGTATTTTTTTTCCTTTTCTTTCACCTTAAAGCAAGTAACCTTGTTTCCCAGTTTCCTGTTCAACGGTCCACGCAGCTTCTTCGTTTGAGTGGGCGCGTGTGCGCTCTCTTTACAAAATATGACATCGTAATCGGATTCTGGGCGAAAAACTATATTTTTTCATTTTTTTTCCTTCCGTTTCTGCAGCTTTCTTTTTAAATGCAATTTTTTACGTGCATATTACTGGTTTCTTCTTTGAAGGCAACAACGGTCTATGTATCTACCAGTATTAACTTGTTTTTAAGGGAAAAGGTAACATAAATTGTTTTTCCTAGGAAATTGGTCATATACGGCGTATATCTACATAATATTTTCACATTCCAGGTTATATTCACAGTAAATTTACAATAGAAATTAGTTTTACGCAATATTTTCGAAAACAATCGAGCGTATACGTATGTACAAAAAATTCTGGTTGTTACACCACTTTTTTTCAATTCTATATACAGGGTGGGTCAAAATTATGTTAGCACTTAACGGGCCACGGTGACTTAACTGTAAAGCATTCACCTCTGGTGCATGGGATCCCTGGTTCGATTCCAGCTCGCGCCAAGTGAACTTTGTGATGGACAAACGCCGTGTGCATGGGTTTTCTCGGGGTTCTTCCGTTTCTTCTAACTTTCTTCATTCCACCATTTCATTCATTCCTCATCATCACCGTCTTCTTTAGCCTAGACGACGTAATCGTGGGACGTAAAACAGAAAGATTTCATTTCATATGTTACTACTTAAATGACAGAAATTTACAATTCAACAAATGTGATAAAGAATTTACATGACGGTCGAAACTTGTTCGCCATCATATCAACACCTAAAAGACAGCGATTACCAGTGGCATTTGTAGCTCGTACGTACATACATTTCGCAGGGAATGGATGATACCACGCCTCATATCTGGTCCTTTAAGTTAATGCTTCTCAACGTAGGAGCTGGAAAAGAAAGAGATGATTTGGGACCGATAAACTATTTAGGGGGCATTTAAGATTGCATGATTTGTTAGAGTTTTTCTTATTATTATTGGACGAAAGTCATTATGCGTTTTACAAATATCAAAAATTTAAACTCTTTTAAAAATAATAATGTAGATTCTTCAAGACTGATTTTAAGAATTGAAGCTCTTTTCTGGTGCTTAGACTGTTTACATTCAGCCTTGTGCATGGGCGGATCAGATGAAAATAACGAGGGGCGCTCAGGACAAACACATTTTTTCCAGTAGAACGCTAGGCTCGAAAAGGTTGAAAGACTTAAGTCATTGATTCACGAACTTTCCTAGTATACACACCCTTTACTATACCTCATAACCAGAAATCTCAGGGTGTGAACTCTGGAGAGTGTAAAGGTCAACGCTCATACTCCAAGTTATTGGCCATTGAAGTTTGTACTCACTTCCTGGGTTTGAACTTAATGAAATAAAGAAATTTCGCACTAAAAATGATTGATTGCACTCATTCGATCTAAACCAAGCTTAGCATGGTGATATACCTTTATAAGCTTACCTTGCATATGAAGTATTACGTGAAATGCATAATGGCTTTCGTCGAATAATAAGAAAGAAGTCATGCAATCTTAAACGCCACCTAAATTCTTTTATCGGCCTGTAATCACCTATTTTTATTCCAGCGCCTACGTTAAGGATCTTCACTACAGCGAAGTTAAACTACCGCTAATTTTAGTTTTTCTCTAATATCTTCAAAACAAATAAAAAATATTTGAAAAGCAGAAACGTAGTGAACTAGACAATACGATTTTGCATGTAATACCATTATCACAACTCATCTATCTGCTTTCGATTTGCAACTGTAGATAGGTTTAGCATTTTTTTTTTCGGTTTTAGTAAATAGCGGCATATCTACCAAAAGCAGATAGTTGAATTGTGGTAAAGGTATCAGATGCAAAATCGTATTGTCTAGTTCACTACGTGTCTGCTTTTCGAATATTTTTGATTTGTTTTGAAGATATTACCGAAAAACTCTAAAATTAGTGGTAGTTTAATTTCGCGGTAGTAAAGATCCTTAAGAACCACTGTCTTAAAGAAACCAGATATACGAAAACTTAACGTACTCTAACACACAAAAAGTCTTCTCCTGCATTGCCCCTATCTTGTAGAGTGCCGTCACAGGCATGCCATCTAGCCTGCACGCGACCCACGAGGCGGGCTTTTTAAATTTGGTGAGTGTATCTATATCTTTTGTACGTCGTATTCTTGTCATTAAACATTGCTTTGAAGCCTGAGGAATCATTTAGGCTAACCCTGTACAGTAGTCTGAACCTAAATAATTTATTACAATCTTGAGACCGGTAAACATAAACTTTATTTAGTCCTATATACGCGTACAGTAGAACTATCCTCCCCTTACACACTAACAAAGTTAAAATAGCTAACAACGCTTCTGATCTTGCATCCAATGCCTTTTTGGCACTTAGTCACTTGTTACGTGGAAAGCAATCCACCGTAACTTTGAGCGTTTGGATGGATAGATGTTAAGCGAAGACAGAAAACAGAAACCCCAGATCTGTTGGCAGAAAAGTACACTTTCGTATAACGTAATACTCCCTCCCCTCTCTCTCTCCTGGTCATGGATTCGTTATAGGACGAGAATTTTTAAAAAAATGAAAAAGAAACGAACATATGTAAAAAAATATATATATTTCTTTAACACATACATTTTTCACAGTTTCAAGTGGCCTTCATACAGTTTTATTACAGTTCAGTTGATGGTTCACAGCTCCGAGAACTGTTTTCGTCTTGTGCATGTGTGTGTGTCAAGCAATTAAAATAAATGGGGGGAAAAAAAGAGATATATATATATCTCGTTCTGAAACACCTGTTGAATGCGTTGTGAACCATTTTTCTTCTCTGCTGTGAGAAGTTATACGTATAGTGCAGGATACACAACCACGTTTTTATATTTAGTGTTTTTTTTTTTAATTCCGTGTTTATTTGATTAATTTTGTTTTAATTGCATGTTTACTTGAATTTGCACATCCTGAAAAATTTTATTTCTCTATTATGAATATTTTAAAGCGAAATGTTCTTAACGATTTCATATTTCTGTTGATAAACAACATTAAAAACTAGTTAGGGACCACGGTGGCTCCGTAGTAGAGCGCTTACGTCTGATGTATGGGGTCCATGGTTCGATACCTGTCCAAGTATGTTTGTTGTGAACAACATCGTCTCCGTGAGTTTTCTCAGGGTACTCCCGTCCCCTTCCACTTTCTCTATCCATTAATATTTCCATCATCATTCACTTACATTAATCATCGTCTTCTTTAGCCTAAAGAGCCCTCCTCGGGCCCCGTGTCGCCAATACGCGACATATGTATTATACATGATGTATACACTTAGACCTCATGTTGCCTATAGGCGACATGCACTCAGCGGACAACTGACAAAGATACGAAAACAAATAACTGAAAATTGGCTAACAGGGTATACAACCGAGGGTAATTATAATATTGGAACATAAAATTTCTACCAAAAAAAATTGCTGGGCCCGAGGAGAATAATCGTGGGACGTTAAACTAAAAGATTTTATTTTTATCATTTCATAAAAATTACTTAATTTCTCTACTTAGTTCTTCCTCCCCCTTTTCTGATCTCTGAAAAATTATTGAGCTACTTCATTGCTAAGCGATTAGAGTGCGCGCCTTTGGCGTGAGAAACCAATGTTCGATTCCGAGTGAGACCTCATGTGGTCCGGATCCCACGTTATTCTGTGCATCCCACGTCTCATATAGCCTCGCTGCTAAAAGGGACGCTAACCTCAAATCAAATAAAAAAAAATCGGAGGGCATGTTAGCTCAGTGGCTTACCAACTGGTACGTGGGGTCTGTTGTTCGATACTTGGCTAAGTAAGTTTGTTGTGGACAACATCGTGTCCGTGTTTTTTTCGGGTACTTCTACATTCTCATTCCACCAATTCTTCCATCATTATTCGTTTGCCTTACTCATTCGTCTCTCTATGCCTCAAGGGCATAGTTGTGTGACGTTAAACTCAAAGCTTTCATTTCATTTTTTCAATTGAAAGTCCAGGTATAACATATGTTAATAGCAAATGAATGCGTGTAAAGCGAGAAGATACACGAAAATTGAGAATTGAAACCAAAAGTTCGGAGTCATTTTTTTTGTTCGTAACCTTGTGAAGAAACAGCACAATGGCCACCATCGGACATGCGGTGTATGTGGAGTTTGAACTGAACATTAATTAAGTTTATTAATAAGCTGGGTTCTGTTAACCCTGCAACCCTCGCGCGGGGTAAATATGACCCCAGAGGGATATTTTTTGTTTGGCTCTCCTAGACAGTTGGCAATTCTAACCCGGCTATCCTACTAGCTGTCTGTTGTATTGTCTACTTCAAGGCCAACAATTAGTTAGTTGTTTACTGCAACATTTTTCGTACACAAAAAATACGTTTAATATAAAGTGGGGTCACTGTGACCCCACGTGAGGGTTGTTGATACCTAACACCGCACGAGTGGTGCAGGGTTAAGTACAACGCATCGGTTGAACTCTGACAAAACCAAGAAAAACAGTTAAGGATAGAATGAAAACGGTGTAAATTTGAAGCCATGCTCCATATCAGTGAACAATATTCAGTTTCAGGTGACACAAATACTTTGAAGAAAATACTTTAAGAAAAAAAAAATCACTTAATCAGTGTTGCCAGATCCGGAGATCAAAAAGTAGCGAGGATGTACTGTAAAAGTAGCGGATTTAGTTTAGTAGCGGAGTAGTAAAAGTTATTTTTTTGGTAGATATACACTTTTACTAATCATATATAATCACGTATTATTGATTTAATAGAAACACCTGGAGTTGGAAATACGTCAGATGTCTAGGTTGGTAACAGTCAGGCAGCGACAACAGTTTCAGACTATTGGCAATGGTGTGTTAGGGCAAACTACATACAACATCAAGAGGAATAAAATTGAAGTGTGGAATGAATTGGGTAGACGGTGATAGTTTCTTGGTATATCGGTTTTTCGGTTTCTCGGTTTTCCACCGAAACCGGTTTTGATTTTCTCCAAAACTGGTTTCAGTTTTCTTCAAAACCGGCTCGGTTTTCACCAAAAATGTTTTCGGTAAAACTTTTGAAAAACACATAAAACTATTTCTGTGGAAACGGATTTGGTTTCCGGACAACAACGAAACACTATTCTGGTCAAAAATAGAACGATTTTTTTTTAAAAAAAAGCGGAACCGGTTTTCAAGAAAACAAAACCGAATCCAGTGAAAAACTTTACCGGTTTTTGGAGAAAACCGAACCGGTTTTGAAGAAAACCGAAACCGGTTCCGGTGAAAAAACGAACCGGTTTCTGGAGAAGACGAAACCGTTTTTTGAAAATTTTCAAAACCCGGTTTCGGTTTTTCTGAAAACCGAAAACCGAAAAACCGGTTTTTGTACCAACCACTAGTATATATTGGGCGATTTTTCTGATTTTCAGAGAGACATGTTTGCCTAAGTCAGTTTCGTAGGCTCTTAAATACAGTTTAAAATGTTTACAGAATGTTTTTTCACTATTATTCCTGAAGTCTTTAATTCATTTGCTACATTTTTGGTCTGGGATGCATGAATTTTGGAAGTTTTTATTGTGTGTAGTTTCACTTACTCATTATGCTAATATGGAGAATACAGTAAGTTTGCGATGTTCACGTTTACATAGCTCTATACAATTATTTGGCTTATGCATTAAGGGTCTTCACTACAGCGAAATTAAATTAACGCTATTTTTAGAGCTTGTCTGTAATATCTTCAAAACAAATAAAAATATTCAAAAAAAGCAGAAACGTAGTGAACTAGACAATACAATTTTGCATGTGATACCGTTATCACAACTCATCTATCTGCTTTCGATTTGCAACTGTAGATAGATTTATCATTTTTGTGCGGGTTCTGTAAATAGCGGCATACCAAAAGCAAATATGTGAATTGTGGTAAAGGTATCGCGTGCAAAATCGTATTTGTGTAGTTCACTACAGTTTCTGCTTTTCGAATATTCTTCATTTGTTTTGAAGATAGTACTGAAAAACTCTAAAATTAGCGGTAGTTTAATTTCGCTGTAGTGAAGATCCTTAACTGAAACATCAACACGATCAGTGATACTGCAACAGCACAAACTTAACAAAAGTCAAGTCAAGTGTTGTCAGATCTGGAGTTTAAAAAATACTAAAACAACAAGAATTAAACTGGTATCGAACATGTCAGTTTTACTAAAACTATTATTCGTTGTGAATAGAATATTAACCAAACAAAACTTTTTTTTTGTATTATATCATGTATGAAAATTAGAAAGTAGCGCATTCTTAATGGGGCGTTTACACTTGGTCGATTTAGTCGCACAACTAAATCGACTCGCTGCATTTTGGGGCGTTTACACTTAGTCGATTTGCGTTCGATTCAGTTGAATTGACGTCACTTTCAACTTAATCGACCGTGTAAACGCGACTTCAACTTAATCGCTTGTTGATTGAAGGCGACTAATCGACTGGTAACTGAATTGAAAGACGTTCTATATTCTGTGGTTGAAATAATTGAACACATCCATCGATTTGATTCGGCCTAGTTGCTTCGATTTAGTGGCAAATGCAGCGAGTCGATTTAGTCGTGCGACTAAATCGACTAAGTGTAAACGCCCCATTTGCCACTAAATCGAAGCAACTAGGCCGAATCAGATCGATGGATGTGTTCAATTATTTCAACCACAGAAAATAGAACGTCTTTCAATTCAGTTACCAGTCAATTAGTCGCCTTCAATCAACAAGCGATTAAGTTGAAGTCGCGTTTACACGGTCGATTAAGTTGAAAGTGACGTCAATTCAACTGAATCGAACGCAAATCGACTAAGTGTAAACGCCCCATAAGAGGTATAGAGAAGCAAATTATTAAAAGTAGCCTAAAAGTAGCGTTTCCTAAAACTGAAAGTTTGGTAGCGGGGACACTTTAAAAAAAAATTCCCAATCCGCTACCTGTAGTCCAATCTGGCAACACTGTTCACCGTTTAAACCTATGGGCTTCGAAATAAAATGGCGTAAATACTTCGATAGCTTTAAGCAACGTACGTGGGCGGGTGGCATGTTGTTTGCCAACGACTCGATTTTGGTGTAGTTTGCCACGATTTTGCCACAGTATTTGCATTTCGATCTTATCAGATCTCATTATCGTGAAAATTCACACACACCTGGATAAAAAAGGAAGGGTTGCCAGGCATCTGTGTTTATGATTTCCTGGATCAAGTGGTAAGTATTCTCGCTTTAGGGATGAGATAGGCTGAAAGAGAACATTAAGCTGCAAACAAATGAACACAAAACATCATTAATATCACAACAGCTTAGTAAATTGATATAATTACATTTTCTCGTTGATATAATTGGTATAGTTGGAGGATTATATCACATCCTGTTACATAATGTTCTGTTTTTCATTATGCTACGCGACTATAGAACTGGATTTTTATATATTTATCAGTTTTACGTCCCACGGTTAGGTCGTGTAAGCAAAAGAATATGATGATAATGAGAATGAATGAAAAATTGTGTATTGAAAAAAGTGTGAGGAAACCGAAGAACTCAAAGAAAACTCACGCACACGGTGTTTGTTCACTACAAAGCATTATGCATTCTTATAGGAGCCGCTAGAACTAAGAACCAAATTGTCGGATCAGAACCAGAAGAACGTAACTCCATTTTCGTAGGTTTACAGGCGAGAGGACAAAAATATTATTTTCTTAGAAAGATGTGCTTTTAATAAGATGGTAATTGAGCTACATTACAACAGATGATCGACAAGGAGAACATATGGCGTTCCGTTCCATTTACACCAAGTGAGGCGTTCAAAATTATGTCCAAACATGAAGATAACGAAAACCGCATTTTTGGTGTTACGTTCCTCTGGTTCCCACGTGACGAAATATGATGTGAAGTTATAATCATCACTTTATTTGATGTTTCTGGGTGCATAAATTCTCTATAGTATATTGACTCTACAGAAAGATTGCTACGGGATATTAGAAACGGGTTAGAAATAGCAGAAGGGCTATATAACATCAACTTCGTGTGTCGTAAGTTAACAGTTACGAAGAAGAGACCCTGTCAAAGAATAAAACAGCTCTCCCAAGGGAGAGAAAAGTTAAAATTTCTATGTTGCCCACCAACCTGTAGTTGAGGTGAGAAATATGTGTTACAGTTGATATTTTGTAACATGGCTCAGTGGTAAAGCATTCACCTCTGGTGCTTGGGGTCTCCGGTTAGATTCCATCTTAGCGCTAGATTGTCTTTGCGTATTTTTCATTAGAAAATGAAATGTATCTTTCAGTTTTACGTCCTACAGTTATGTCGGCTATTCTAAAAGAGACCGTGATGATGAAGAAAGAATGCAATGGTGGGATGAATGAAGTGGGAGGAAACTGAAGAACCCTGTAAATGTTACGCACACGGTGTTTGTCCATCGTGAAGTAAATTTGGAGCGAGGTGGGGTCGAACTAGGGCCCCAGCGCACCAGAGGTAAACGCTCTACCACTGAGTCGCCACATGTATCTCAATAGAATCAGCCTATACAAACTCGTTAAAACATAAATTAATAAGCGATGGAGTCCTGTCTAATGTCAAACGAGCAAAAACATAAATCCACTAAAATAGCTAGCGAACAAAGTCAGAGGATACGAAATGAAATATTCAGATATAATTGAAATTTTGAGAATAAACTAAAACACTCCTAAAATGCCTTTGGAGAGAAATGTCTAATGAAGACTCAAAACTATAGTCAGTGGCGGCGGTTGGACGTTAAAAGTGGGGGGGCAAGACATGATCTGAACAATTGTATACCAATGTTAGATTTCCTGATTGTTTCTAACACTGTTTGATGAAAGGTTGTATAACTAATAGGATACTATCTTTTTTCACTTAAAATACCGCATATCGTATTTCTATTTTATTAAGTAAATTCATAAGAGCAATACAGATAGGTACTAGCCCTTTTTATTCTTAAACAACCAAAGTGTAAGAAGAGATTTGAGTTATTGCTCATGGACATCTTAAAATTCTGTCTGGAAAATTGTGTGATCAGATTATTTAATAAATTTGCTAAACAAATAAATAGAAGGGATAATATTAATCATAGGAATGAATAATGATGCTTGTTTTGCAGAAGTTATATTGAAACTGGGAATTAATGAACAACTTATATTTTTAATTCCGCGCATGCCATTAAATGAATGTTTTTACTCTAAGAAAATAAAATACAGTAAGTACAAGCATATGCTGACATTTAAGGAAATATGCACTTGCAATATAATTGCTTTGAATTGCAATTAAAACGCAATTCCTGTAGTTTTCTTAACTCCACGCGAAGACAAGTAACCAATACGTACTCACGCAATGGCGAATATATGGCACCATTTTTTCTATGAAACAGTAATACAATACAAAACCTTTACCAGGGTCCACATTCTGGAAAATAAGTGAAAGTCAGGGAAAGGTCAGGAAGTAAAAATGTATCAGGTGAAGTCAGGGAAATCGCAGATTTGTCAGGGAAAGTCAGGAAAAAATCGATTTAGGTCCATTGTTCAATTACTGAATTTATAAAATAGGGTTGATTTCTTTACTGTTAATGGATGTAAAATCTGGTGTTCTCAAATGATGATATTGAGGGAGTCAGTGTTCTCTGATATAGTAGTTGAGACTAATTTTCTGCGAGAAACACATCGAACTGCATCCTGGCATATTTGCTCAAAAGGGTAGACGCTGTTTTAGAAGAATTGCATGGTGCCAAGAGGATATGTGGACAAGTGACTGAGAACGCGAAGAAATAGTTTCTACAACTCACAGTGAAAGCTCAGACTTAAGAATTTAAGGAACACTCGAGTGAATTCATAACCAATGACAGAGGTTGCATTGGACTTGATGAGTTTTTTACTTAGTCTTAGGAAATGGGAAGAACTTCGTTGACTTATGGTCAGTTATGAAATTGTGTTTTATCTTCTTTCACGGAAACGCATTTTTTGAAAGTGGTTTCACAATAAATAAAATTCTCATTGTTGAGAACTTTCAAGAAGAATCTCGAGTGGCTCAACGGATCATATATGATTCTGGGATGAGAATACAGGATAATCAGGATTAATAATTACAAGAGGTATGATAAATTCAGTGAGAAGTTCAATGAGACAATATCAGGTGTATTTGGAAAAGAAAAGAGAAATAAATGCTGGAGACGAGAAGAGGAGAGTGAAACGGAAGATTCAGCAACAACTAAAGAAGCTGGAGAAAGAAGAGGAGAAAATTAAACTGCGGAGACAACAAGAAGGATATTCAGATCAATGAGAAGAAAACTATGCGAGAAAGGATGAAAACAAATTTCTGAATGGGTTACATTTAACAACTGCACCAGCAAAAGTATGTGTTACATAATGTTTGTGCGTGTGTTTTTTTTATATATAATCAGTAAAATCATGTATGAACTGTTTATTACTATAGGCAATATAATAATATTGTAATTGGTATTGTAATGTGTATTTTTTCCCATATTTTAATTACTCTGTATACTGCGCACTTTCGTTTGTAACTTTACAATTTGTGTAATATTTAGGCCTAATCAATATCGGCCTAATGCACATGTTTGTAAATTTACATTTGTTTGGAAAGAAAATTTAAAAAAAAAGAAAGAAACAGAAGCGGAAGAAAACAAGGCCAAATATTGGGAGTGTAGAAGCTGGGGTTTCTTTCTTTTTTCTACATTTTTAAGTTATTCAGGGGTCAGGGAAAAGTCAGGGAAAAGTCAGAGATCTTTTCTCCAAATTGTGTGGACACCCTGTTTACATTTTCAAATAAAACCATATAAATTAGGGCGTCACTTCAAAAAAGTGGGGGGGCAACTGCCCCCTCTTGCCCCCCCCATAATCGCCGCCCATGACTATAGTTACGGAATAGAAGCAGTAAACGTGTTTGGGACCGTTTGTATTGTATGTATTCTGCTTATAAATATAATAGATCTGATTGTTATAATAGTCATCTGGCAATCCTCAGTTTACGAGTTGATTTTCTATAAATCTTCACGATTATGATATAAGATAAATCAGAGAGAACAATACCGTGGCAAACAACACAACAAGAATTTTAGGAATGATCCAAAAAGTGGATCAAAAAATTGCGATCTTGGCCAATAATTAGATGTTGGGTCAGGAGCAACAAAAATTTTGAACGGCCTCTAAATCGAGTTTCCGTATATTTTACGGAATAAGCACATCATACTGAGTTAAGTGGTAGTTTGGTTTGAATACACTATATGCAGTTCTCCAGATATAAGACGTACAAGAAAGCGTTTGGTTGAATGAAATATATTGGATTTTTTGGATCAGGGAGCACAAAAATTTTGAATGGATCCTAAATCGAGATTTCATATTTTTTACGGAATAAGCACATCATTCTGAGTTAAGTGGTAGTTTTGCTTTGGCTACAGTATATGTAGTTATCGAGATATAGGGTGTACAAGAAGATTTGTAGTTGAATGAAACACATTGGATTTTTTGGATCAGGGGCATCAAAAATTTTGAATGGCCCCTAAATCGAGTTTTCATATTTTTTACGGAATAAGCACATCATACTGAGTTAAGTGACAGTTTGGGTTTGGCTACACTATATGTAGTTCTCCAGATATAAGACCTAGAAAAAAAATTGCCTAAAATATATTGGATCTTTTGATCCAAAAATATAAAGTCGTGGCAAACAACACCGTGGCAACAAACGTAATCCATGGACTAACATAAATCATAGCCGGACGTAAAATAAAAAGAACAATAAGAATAATAAAAATCTAACAAAAATTTAATTGTTGCCTATCGAAATGAGCCGTGGAACCTTACTTAATCTAATGTTAATCCGTTGTTTACTTGTTGCAAAAAAGCATTAAAATAAATGAACATTTCATTTCTAATTTGAACACAAGACCATGACTTTATTTCTTTTCTTTTCTTTTTATTTTATTTAAGATGAAGAAGAAAGAGCAAAATAACGTACTGGGAATTAGATCGCCTCCTTGCAAGAAGGATTTTGTTTTAAATTCCTTCGCGAGTCAACACAGTCATTAGTCTTTCCCAAGGTTTTCAGAGTTGACGTTAGGGAAATACATTTCTTTAGACCTCCTATTGTTGTAACCTTTTGGTTGCGGTTGGAAGCCTTTCCCTACTTACATTTCAGGAAAGTTTTGTTTATGTTTGTTACAATGATTTATATTAATGAATATATGAAAAGGAAAGATTCAAATGCAATTAAAAACCCGTACCGTATATACACTGACCAGTTAAAGCATTATGACCGCCTGCTGCTTGTTTTGAACGAAGTCGATTGACTGGCGTAACTGGCAAGGAGCACAGAACTGCTCACCAGACGGTGACGCTCGCTTAGTCAGTGTGAAGCCTGTGCGTAAAATGGCGAAGGCGGCGATATGTCAGTTTAATAGTGGCCAGACAGCAAGGAAAATAAGTGAACATTTCAGAAACATCATAGCTTGTCAGTTATTCGCGAGCTGCTACAGTTAGTGTCTTCTAAACGTGAGGAAAAGACTGTCAAAACCAACACCAAACCACAAGGCATGAGGCGAACCTCATTAAAGATGTCGAAATTCGTAGGCTGTCCTGGTTGGTAAAACAGGATCGGGCACGAAATGTTGGACAGTTAACAGCTGACTTTAATAGATTTTAGCAGTGGACAAAGTACGTGTGTGTGTGTCAGCACACATTTCATCTTACATTGTTAGGTATGAGCCTTTGGGACCGATGTCCCACACATGTATCAATGTTAACCGTACTGTATCATCGATAACGACTAGGATAACGATAACGATAGGACGATAACGATAACGACGTATTGTCATTGGGCCTTAGACTAATGGTGGAACGTTACATGATCCGACGAATCACGAAACTGCCTTTATTGCATCGATGATCTGGTCAGAATCCATTGTTTTCTATGGGAACAGCTAGTCGAGAAGTGTACAGTAGGTTGACAACAGGCCGGTGGTGACTCCATTATTATTTGCAAAACCTTAACATGGTCATTTCTGAGCTCCGTAGTACGTGCGAAGGGCACCGGGCTCTTAGCTAACGGCAGGTCATTGTTGAGCACGTACACCCATTCATATCGGCTATATTTTCAGCTGGGAATGACATTTTTTATCAAGACAACACTCCTTGTCACAGTCATCGTTGTACTAGAGTGGTTGTACAATTACTATGACAAATTTCAATGGCTGCGGTGGCACCCAGATTCAACAGATCTTAACCCAATTGAATACCTATAGGTGTCACTGAACGTCAAATCCGAATTCGTCGGCTTCCTCCGTGTAATCTACAGGAATTAAGTGGCTTCTGTTGAAGATGGATGAACCATGCCTCCAGCCACTTACCAAGATCTCATTGCTTACATCTGAACTGCATTACTGCTGTCCTGTGAGTCAAAGGTAAAGATACCTAATATTAGGTAGGTAGTCATAATATCCTGGCTGGTCAGTGTATTTTCCCCTTCATTATTGTAATCATACATTTTTCAACCTTGTTTCTTTGCTTTGCAGATACATGTATGAAGTCCACAAGTCAAAATAATTGTGTGTTGCTGTTAGGATTACGCGTGTCACTGTTAGAAGCATGTGTATTACTGTTTAGACTATAATAAATTTGTACTTTTCAGTGTATATTTTTCATATAAGTCTACAATAAATAAATAAATATAATAAATAAAAAGTATCAACTACAACAAACTGGCGATGAACGACATACCCTTTTGTAACTCAGTAAAAATTAGTTTTTTTCTCGTAAACTACGCATAAAAATTTGTCCCCAGGCATGTCATTGTGTTTTGATTAATGTCACCTATTGATTGATTGATATACGTATGTCGCATCTTCGAACAGTGTTGCAGGGAAATGATAATTAACGTTAAAGGATTAATTAATTAACACTTTGGGTCTGTATGTACTTTTATAATTTTAATTTGGCACACACCACACACAAGTTGAGATAATTAATCAACAAATTGACCATTTCATTTCAATGAAGACAATTTCTCTACTAGAAATAGGAGCTATTTTTCTAACACTAGGAACTGCTTACATGTCCTGATCAATTGCACGCGTGCTCGTGTAGTGTCTTTGAGTATTCCTCTGTACTATGGCTTCCTCACTACAATAGTGATGTCCTTACTGTTCGCATTGTACCACACACTTGCCAGTTTGATTTCTCGTACCCTTTGTCCCACAAGTGTTGCTAAACAAAGGTGCCCACTTTGGACTAATCTCACTCATCCTCACGCTCACAACCACCTTTAGACCTCATGCTCACTCGACCTGACATTCACATCTTTTTGACCTCACGCTCACGACATCATTTCGTCCTCACACTTACTCCAACTCACGCTCAGCTCAGAACATCTTTTCGACATCACACTCACTCGACTTTATGCTCACAGCATCATCTTGACGTCACACTCAATTGACCTCACTCTTCCGTCATCATCTCAACATCACCCTTACTAGACCTCATACTCTCAACATCATTGCAACACCACGCAAACTCAACCTCACGTTCACTTCGTGAGGATGAAGTCGAGTAAGCGTGAGTTTCGAACTCATTTCATGAATGCCGACTGCATGAGCTCGGGCGCCTCTGTTGCTCAATTCTTGGAAATATGGAATGATCTAGGTGAAGTCTGTGCAGAAATTTGGCAGGACAAATAGGTTGTATTGTTCTGTTGTGATTCACCATAAATAAAATGCAAGTTTACAACTTCTGTATTGGTGAAACTCTTTACTTAACTACTCTATCGCACGAATAATCATACCACTCTAGCTTGTGCACACTTAACGGTGTGTGTTAGTACTACATTAAACCAACAGTAATGGAGAAAAATGATGTCGATGCTGATGACCCCATTACTCTCCCAATCTATCAATGAAACAATGAAAGCAATGAGTGTCCGTTTCTAACTAGGAAGTTCCTATCCTGTTAATACGCAACCAGTACAACAGGTACGTATAATAGGTTGCCGGACACTTCAGGAACTTTGGTTCAATGTATATGGTAATATATCCCACTGATTCTTCGGAACAGAAAAGAAATGCTCTAATATTTATAGAAGAGTCATTCCAAACTGGAGTTTTCTGACGTCAAAGTTTGCTGCTCGGATTCTCAGTAAACCACTCAGATAGAATAAGAAGAAGACAGCAAGCCTCGCGTTCATAGAAGACAATAGTGAGAAGTAAAGTTGGCGTAATCGGTGGTTTTGTAGATACACTACTCGTGTATTCATGGCTAATCGAACACTGGCAACACCTGTTCCTTTCCGTTCCACCTAAGTCGTCTTCTCTTCGTCTTTGCTCGTTTTTTCTCTCCTGGCTCTATGTCATTCATTGGCTAGTTGTGGATGTCTGCTGTAGCGAATTGGTTGGATATCATTAATTCATTGGTTCGGCATAGTTCATGGATCCAACCAGCGAATTTGATTCACATAATGTAACGAATTCAAATAGCAGACAGAAGGATTCATTTGACAGATAGAGGTGGATGAAATAGAACAGACAAAGTAAAACAGAACGAATATTTCTACTGGACTTCGAAAGACAGAGAGAAGAATAATCTCCTGTCCACATCCATCTGTATAATTGTGTTTTGTGTGTGTGTGTGTGTGTGATTCAGATACCATGTCGACTATAAGACACCCTAGTTCATTCATTGGCTAGCTGTGGATGTTTGCTGTAGCGAATTGGTTGAATATCTTTAACTCATTGGTTCGGCATAGTTCATGGATCCAACAAGCGAATTTGATTCACATAATGTAACGAATTCAAATAGCAGACAGAAGGATTCATTTGACAGATAGAGGTGGATGAAATAGGACAGACAAAGTAAAACAGAACGAATATTTCTACTGGACTTCGAAAGACAGAGAGAAGAATAAACTCCTGTTCACATCCATCTGTATAATTGTGTTTTGTGTGTGTGTGTGTGTGTGATTCAGATACCATGTCGACTATAAGACACCCTAGTTCATTCATTGGCTAGCTGTGGATGTTTGCTGTAGCGAATTGGTTGAATATCTCTAACTCATTGGTTCGGCATAGTTCATGGATCCAACCAGCGAATTTGATTCACATAATGTAACGAATTCAAATAGCAGACAGAAGGATTCATTTGACAGATAGAGGTGGATGAAATAGGACAGACAAAGTAAAACAGAACGAATATTTCTACTGGACTTCGAAAGACAGAGAGAAGAATAATCTCCTGCTCACATCCATCTGTATAATTGTGTTTTTTTTGTGTGTGTGTGTGTGATTCAGATACCATGTCGACTATAAGACACCCTAGTTCATTCATTGGCTAGCTGTGGATGTTTGCTGTAGCGAATTGGTTGAATATCTTTAACTCATTGGTTCGGCATAGTTCATGGATCCAACCAGCGAATTTGATTCACATAATGTAACGAATTCAAATAGCAGACAGAAGGATTCATTTGACAGATAGAGGTGGATGAAATAGGACAGACAAAGTAAAACAGAACGAATATTTCTACTGGACTTCGAAAGACAGAGAGAAGAATAATCTCCTGCTCACATCCATCTGTATAATTGTGTTTTGTGTGTGTGTGTGTGTGTGATTCAGATACCATGTCGACTATAAGACACCCTAGTTCATTCATAGGCTAGTTGTGGATGTCTGCTGTAGCGAATTGGTTGGATATCATTAATTCATTGGTTCGGCATAGTTCATGGATCCAACCAGCGAATTTGATTCACATAATGTAACTCGAAAGAAACTATTTTACGTTGAAAGTACTGTGGTGAGCCCGGTATGACCTTAGAATACGTCAGTCATTTCCAACTACTCTATGTGTGACGTCACGACATATCTACCTGTTTATGTCACAGCCAAGAAATACGTAGAAGCACTTTTTCGTACGTTCACTGTTGAAATTCGATTGCAACAGGCTGCACAAATAACAACCAAACAGATTCAGCAAATATTGAGATGAAGTGGCGCTGTCGTCACTGAACGTCGCAAACAGAGGAGGCACAAATCAGATGCTTAATAGTATTGATACCTTTAGAGGGAAAGATAAGGGAGAAACTAGAAAAATGTAAGAGAAATATTGAGCTAATAATAATAAACTGTCATTATTTACTGAAAATATATATATAAACTCGTTTCTCTAATCTAAGTCAAGAACATATTAAAATGATTTTCGTTTTGTACCTCGTGAGCAGCCTCAGTCTTCATTGTGGCTATGAAAATTAGTATATCGTAGGTCTGCCAACCCTGCTCTGCGTCGAGAACCTTCCACTAGTCCTGCCCCGGGATTTCAAATTTTTGTAAAACTTTATTGTTTTAATTTTCTTTCTCAACGGCCTGGGGCAGACAATCGGCCAAGGGCACGAGGCAGGTTGATACGTGTTAAGAAGTTTCTCGCAGTCTACGAACAACAATCAAATATGCACAACAGATAGGACCATTAACTCCGGAATCGAAAGTTTTTTTGTACCTTGCACCACTGTTTCAATAACTTGCTCCTTATACCGAAACAAGCGACTGGAATACGGTTTTGGAATCTAGTAGAGTTGAACGAAATGAATCGATTCACAGGAAATAAATCACTGTTTGGAATGGATTAAAAAGAAACGGTTCCGATAATGAACCTGTCTTCTTACACAAAGAAATTGGTTGACAGATCGAAAGAAATATCGCTCACATCACGCTTGAATGAATTTCTAATTATGCTTTTTACACTAATTTGAGGACGCTGAATCCAAGTGAAATATTTTAAAACATATTCGTCCATGAGATAACAAGAAATGTTCTAAAATTTCGAATATTTATATTTATTTACTTTGGAACTTTTGAGGTATTTTTCTCGTAACCTCATGGACGGATATGTTTTAAAATTCTTCCATTGGGTTCAGCACCCTTATGTTGGTGTAAAAAACGCCACTAGAAATATATCCAAGCGTAGGTGCTTTTACTATCGGTATGTGCCATAGTATTTTAACAACGTCTGTTATGAATGTTGACGTTATGAGGGAGTATCTTAAGTTTAAAATAAGATTCGAACCACTAGTCGATGCATCCGAGACAAGCATACTCATCTGGAATCGAACACCTTAACCAAGTGCACAGAAAGCCTGGAGTTAAACCTTTAAGCAACGATGGAAATTAATCCCCAAGAATTCAACATACGAGGGAAATTCGAGGAAAAAAACTCCGTTTGCGCATATACGAGAAATGGTCGGGAAGAGCGACGTCAGTCCAGATCCAATAGTGCTGCGTCGCTGCGTGCAGTAGTTCAGTAGACAATTAACAGTGGAAGGAAAAGGTTGTGTTGCATTTCTCTCTTCCGCTATAACGCTATAACAATTGAAAATTAACGCTCAAATAATAATAATAATAATAAACGCAAAATGTGAAGTGCAAGTGGTAACACGATTTCTGAGTGCGATGAAAAAACGTTTGGCAGCTGCGATTGATCACGAGCCATGTGGTGTTGCAGGACCAAACCTGATGAATGAAGGTGTCGCACACCGCTGTACGTACTCAAAAACTTCTGAAGCAGTTCCAATGGAACATTTTTGATCTTCTTCCCTATACCTAGGTAGTCCAGATGCACTTGAAACAGTGGCTTGCGTCACACTGCTTCGACAACGACAATACACTTCACGATGCTGTTAGCGGCGTGGCTTCATTCGTAGACAGATTTTTTTCAGTAGGAAAAAATGAAATTTTTGAGTTTTACATCCCACGATTATGCCAGCTAGGCTAAAGGAGACGGTGATCGTGAGAAATGAATGAAATGGTGGAATGAAGAAGTGGGAGGAAACGGGAGAACCCCGAAGAAACCCACGCACACGGTGTTTGTCCACTACAAAGTTCACTTGGTGGGAGCAGAGTTTGAACCCAGGACCCCACGCGCAGGAGGTGAACGCTCTACCACTGAGTTACCGCGGTTTTTTCAGTAGGAATTTCAAACCTTGTAAAATATTACAAATGCATCAATTTGAATGGTGAATATGTTGAAGAGTAAGAGCAATCTTGCACTTTTTCAATGTGGATAATAAATGTTATGTATTTGCGAGTGTATGCCATTAACAAACAAGTGGCGTTTTTTTTTTTTTAATTACCCTCGTCCCATACTTTTCATTAGTCTGAATAACACGCAGAAAGACAATATAGAAACAAATCAAAGAAGTAATAATAATAATAATAATAATAATAATAATAATAATAATAATAATAATAATAATAATAATAATAATAATAATAATAATAATAATAATAATAATAAAGAAGAAGAAGAAGAAGACTTGCCTTTAGTATTATTTTTTTAAAAAGATAAGCCTCTACAAACCACAGAATAGTCACTCCCAAGCTCAGTACTATCTCCTTTAAGCCCATCTTTCGCCGCTGGCCATAAATGAATGACAGAAGACTTTTGTGTCACGTACAAAGACTGGAAATAGGGAACCTTTGTAGGAGAAAACTCGTATCATATAGATGAACAATACCTTGTCATATTTTATTTCCTTTCAGTTCTTTGAAAGAACAGTCTCATAGTAACAAATCCCTTCATTTAACATCTTTTCTATTTTAGAAACGTCAAAGGATGCTATATAATATGAATAGAGTTTGTACTTAGTTCTCACATCATAGATATAGATTTCTTTCTTATATTTATACTATGTACAGTCACGAACATTAATAAATGGAGGCTGAAGCCATTATTTCTTATGGCTCCAACCTCCAATTATTAATGTTCGTGAGTGAACAATTGTTTTAAATTAATTCGCAAAATGTTTCCGTTTCGGGTGATGATGATAAAAATTTATGAGGAACTCTTTGAATTAAGAGATAGAAAAATCCAGCTTACAGAGAATCAGAAAAACGATTATGGTAACCAATTTTTTTGGATGCAAATTACTCATTTCAAAGTCGTCTGGCTGGCCATAGTTCGGTAAGGGATATATGCTGCTATAGCAACAATATGAAAATAAAACTTAATGGTCACATATACAACTCACATTACTAAGTAACGAAATATGTTCTGTGCAGAGTTTTCAGCATGGGCGTTCTCGTTTCGAAACGGGCGCCAGGAACAAAAAGGGGTTGATAGGGGGAGTGATCGGAGCGTTTGACATTTCATGGCCTGTTAAACTTATTCCTTATTATTGGACGAAATCCATTACATATTTCCCAAATTATTAAAAGGACTATTTTTTTTACAAAGAATAATAATTCCTTCAATTATGTAAAGATGAAAGATAAAACCGACCTAAAAAATCAGTTATAACATTAAAATTGTCGGTCAACTAAGAAAGACATGCATATGCCTTTTTTAAGTGCATTTTCGGGGAGAATATTGAAGAAAAGATGGCTAATGTAAGACAGATCATTTCACTTTCTCTCTCTCTCTCTCTCTCTCTCTCTCTCTCTCTCTATATATATATATATATATATATATATATATATATATATATATATTCCTCAAGACTGATTTTAGAATTTGGGCGCTAGACTCGAAAAGGTTGAAAATCACATTCTTGTATATGGTAACTAACAATAAGTAAGGAAATTTGAACTCTATCGTAACTAAATAACATATTTATAATATAGCATAACTAAGAAATTTACAATATCACTACAAAATAACAAAATGTACAGTATACTGCGGCGTATAATAAGGAAGTAAGGAATGTTGAGAACATGTAATGAAATATTTAAGTATTACGTCCCACGATTATTCCGGCTAGGCTACAGGAGACGGTGATGATAAGAAATGAATTAAATAGTGGAATGAACAAAGTGGGAGAAAACAGGAGAACGCCGAGAAAACCCACGCAGATGGTGTCACTTCACCACAAAGCTCACTTGGCACGAACTGGGATCGAACCAAGGACCCAATGCACCAGAGGTGAACGCTCTACCATTTTTTTTAAAAAAAAACTTCCTGACTTATTTTCTACTGCAACCACTGTTCAGGACTACTAGAACGACAGGGACACGAACACAGAAACATAGAGGACAGTTAAAATTCCACCCTTGCTACTACAGAGGGACTCGAACCCCCAATGGGCTTCACCTAACAATCATCAGCCTAACGCCTCAGACCACTCGGCTACACCCACCGGCTACCATTGAGCCACCGCGGATCAGTAATGAATATTACATTATACTTAAACTAAGTAAGGGGGCCACTTTGGCTCCGTGGTAGCGCGTTCATCTCTGGTGCATGGGGTCCCTGGTTCGATTCCAGCTCTTGTGGTGAACACAGTGTCCGCCAAGTGACTCTTGTGGTGGACAAACACCCTGTGCATGGGTTTCCTCACGGTTCTTCCAGTTTCTTCATTCCACCATTTCATTCTTTTCTCATCATTACCGTCTCCTTTTAAGCCAACCGGCACAATCGTGGGACGTAAAACTTAAAGATATCAGTTTCATTTTTAAACTAAGTAACGAATCTTACAGTATATCAGAAATAAGTAAACACATTTACGCCTTACAAAAGTAATAGGTTCAATAGCATATTGCTCAACATTTTTGCCCAGTTAAGTATATTGCTTATCTTGGTCCTAAATGAGATTCCTTCTGGCTATGTCGTCAGCGTAAGCACGTTTGAGACGAAAGACCTTGGTTGAATTCCCGGCGGTATATCATGTTGTTCGGATTCGACGTTAAGTTGTAGATTTACGGGTCATATAGCCTCGCTGCTAAAAGGGATGTTAAACTCAAATCATAATCCATGGGTTTTAAATCTTTTCTATTGTAATATACACACAGTGGCGTATTTAGGATCTTGTTTCGGAGGAATTGAGAACCAGTAAGAAGCATTTGTGTTGTACATATAATGCGAAAAAATAATAATGAAATTATTTTATGGGGAAGGAGTTTAAGCCCGATAGCCCCTAATTACGCCACTGTAAACAGATAAAAGAAGTTACATACTTATAGAATTTCCTATAAGTTCACACTCACAGCATTACAAACTGAAGTAATTTGGTAACAAACACCTAACGAATATTTCAAAACGAAAGAAGACAGAAATTTCTGAAAGAAAAGCTTGTGGAATGCTCGAGTCTCAAGCTAACAAAAATAACTTCATTAAATCGTGGAGGCGTGGCGGAACGTAATTGAAATGATAAAAAAATGAGAATAAAAATCCATTAAAGAAACTGCTTTTGAAGAGGGGAAAGTCATTCTGCATAGCCATGGAAAGGAGATATGTTTGCATTTTTGTTGTGGAATGTTTCAGAGCAAAATGGAGACAAAAGAAAAAGCTTGAGATTAAAGATTTCAAATAATTCAGAGAAAAGAAGAAAAAAAGAAAGAGCACCAATTTGAAAGCGCCAATCCTTTAGATTTCATTAGCACAGATTTGAAACAGGTGATTAAAAAAATGTATTTCATCTTACACTGGATATAAACTCTGAAAACAGAAGAGGCAGACAATTTAACTGTGCTCAGTTTAATTCTCACAAAGAAAACTACTTCATTCAAGATTTATAAAAGACGTACCATTCCTTTTATGTAACAGACTAGAGATAACAAGGTGTAATTTTTGGCACCATTATAATGTTATTGAGATCACAAAATAACGACATTTTGGTTCTACCCTTTTATGACTACGCAGCCAACTAACATGAAATTTATTGAGTCTTGAACTACTGGTGAGTCACACAGAGAAAAAAAAAGTATATGACATACGTAGAAACGTAGGTTACATGCGTAAATCCTGTAGTTTTTGGATTTAACGTACAACCCTATGTAACATCCTACGTTAAACGTATAATTGAAAACGTATGTTTTATAATACTTTCAAGTATAAGTGTTCCATCTATACGTACTTTCCGTAGGTGGTAAGGATCTCACATACAGATAGACGTTAACTGACGTGTACTTTCCGTAGGTGGTTAGGATCTCACATACAGATAGACGTTAGCTGACGTGTACTTTCCGTAGGTGGTAAGGATCTCACATACAGATAGACGTTAGCTGACGTGTACTTTCCGCAGGTGGTAAGGATCTCACATACAGATAGACGTTAGCTGACGTGTACTTCCCGTAGGTGGTTAGGATCTCACATACAGATAGACGTTAGGTGACGTGTACTTTACGTAGGTGGTTAGGATCTCACATACAGATAGACGTTAGCTGACGTGTACTTTCCGTAGGTGGTTTAGGATTTCACATACAGATGGGCGTTAGCTGATGTACGTAACATACGTATACATATGTAATACACGTGTGTATCATAAACAACCTTAAAATATTGCTCGTAAAACATTTCATATCAGTCATTACTAAATTTTCATAATTATTTATTATTTCATTCTTTACATAATTATTTTTTATTTCTTTTATTTAAGTATATACTCAAATATTTGGTTGCTATTTTATTACATATATTTTAATATATACATATTATACTCTTATACTCTTTTAACTTTGCAACCATTAATACACATTATGTATTTCTAAGTCCTAGGCAATTTGCATTAGTTTCCACTTCACAGCCAATTTTACAAATTCTTACTTGCTTTATTTTTGAGTTTAATAAAATTTAAGTATAATTAAAAATAAATGTAAAACCTGTTTTTTTTTTGAGTCATGTCCTTAAGACTATGACTAAGAACTAGCTTCAAGCAAGTAGGGCTGTGTGTTGTTTAATATAAATTTAATAATGATATATGAGTATAATTAAAACTTTTGAAATTCATTTTAAATATAAAAAAAAGGCAATAGCAACATTCTTTAGAAGCAAGGTATTTCATCAACCTTACAAATCATTGTAAACAACTTCTGGTGAAAGGGAAAGTGTCCTGCACAACCATATAAAAAGCCTCACTTTTAACAACAACGTATATTTTTCGACTACCAAATCTTGAATAGGCTCTTCGACGTTTTACAAGAATGGCAGCACACTCTCCTGGTCAGTAAGTTGTCCTTCCTTTTCCTTACTGTTTATTGTTACGATGACATTGGCTATGCCAGATTGTTGGAAGGTTTTCCAACAACAGGCTTCACTAACCATTAATACTACTGAGCATTCAGACTTATCATTTGTTCAATATCATGTTGACTTAGTACATTTGTTTTGAAAATACTAGCTGAACCTGCGCTCTCTACACAGCGCATCATTCGCATATGAGCATAAATCTCCTTCTCATTCCTCACAACATATGTACATGTCCCTTTACAGACACAAGTGAAAGACGTCTTGATAAAAAATCGGCAAGGGGTATCATAAAGGGGAGATTTTTTCGATTATTTTTTCTCAATATCTCGCACCGTTTGCAAGATTTGAGCCTACTTCCGGTTGGAGTTTCTAATTCTTGTATGACCAGTGTTTTCTTTCTTCTTGTATGCAGTATGTAGTAAGCAAATACATCACATATACAATTAATTATAATGTCAGTTATGTATGGTGTTCATTGGGCAAAACACTAAAGATTTATCTTAGACTCGAGAAATGGTTATCCTTCCTTTTTCATTATTATTTGGCCATGAAACAAACGCCTGAGACATATACAACCCCAATATACAACAATGTGGTGGTGGAATGTATGACGCATAGGATATGATGCTTTAGTTTGTTTTTTTAAGTTCAACGCTTCCAGTGGACCCTTAAAAATGTAATAAAGAAATAATGGCCATGCTTTTTAAATATTCAGTTAGAACTGGACAATCTACGCAAAATTTGCCATCGATCAGTGAAAACGTCACATTTCTAGAGCCTATAGTTTCCGAGATCTCATTGTCGAAAGGGTTGGCTACAAACATATAAATTTCCAGAAACATATAGTTTAAAAGAACTTCAAAGATGACAACATAGTTCATTTGCATTCATTTTGGAGAAGGCTTATTAAAATACAAAGGTTTTGAACATTAATTTCATATCATAAACTTTATGTAAAATATATAGTTAACTAATTAGGCTACTTAAAGTACAAATACTTGAACTGTTTGTCTCTGTTAAACGTGAAATCACACATAACCGTAAATGAAAGATATGAAAGCTAACATTATAAGTTGGAAATCAGACACTCTTAATTGCTATTGTAGCATTTTAATAGATGGATTAATCTCATTGGCTCCCATTTATCATTGTGTTTTGTTTAGAAATATCTGCTTAAGCTAATGGCACTTATATATCTAATAGAATTAAATATTCTCCATAACAGTGCCTTGTAATAGCAGAATGTGACATTATTTTTGTTTGTTAAATAAATATGTTAACAGATCATCATTCCTTTCATTTATATATATCAAAATACATGAAAGAAATATTCCCAATAATAATAACAATAGCAAGAGTAGTAATCAGAGTTAGCGTGGGTCATTGAAAACTTGACCCACGACCCACAACCCACCGTGATCTACTCTGACCCACGACCCACTATGTCCCATCACCCACCGTGGCCCACTGCGACTTACCATGACCCATCACCTTCGGTGACCAACCACCCACCGTGACCCACTTTGACCCACCGTGACCCACCACCCACCATCAACTCCCCTCATCCACTATGACCTACTCTGACTCACCAAAATCCATCGTCATCAACTCTGAACGCGATCCACGGCCTATTCTATACTGACTAAAGAGTTTGCACTTGTAATAAAATAAGACTGTGAAATTGACACAAATCGGAGTGTGAATTTCTAGTCTATCGCTCAAGCACCACTCTGTTATAATAACAGTGGATCTGAATTTTACGATATAAAATGGTAAAGTGTTTGTCAGTGAGGAAATTGAAACAGTTCGAGGTGGGGGGAAATTCTTGTGTGCCTAAACTATACTTGTACTAAAGGAGTATCCTTGCAAGTGTTAATTTCTGAACGCATTCCAAAAGAAACTTCTATTCACAGGAAAATACCCCTGTACAATATGGAAAAGGTTATGGTTTCTCAGTTCACAGTACTTTTCTCACAAAAGACTTGAAAAATCAGTTTTTCATAGTGTATAAAGGTGCTCGGGTACCCTATGTGAGAGCATCTCCATAAAGTATGCTCATAATTGTAATTTGTGTAATTACAAAACCACCGCGTTAAATTTAAGTTACAAATATGCATAATTGCAATTATTATGAATATTTATTCACAGTAGATTACCTAAAGCAAAGAAGAGACTTACTAAAAATTTAGGCACAAAGTTGAATAACACAAATAAGCCATTAATATACAAGTATAGATTTTCCATACCTCGTAATTTGCCACCTTAAAACCAATCTGAAATCGGGTTTATTTCCTGTTGGTAACTTTTTCGTAGCGGAATGATGTCCATCCTTCAGCCAAGAAATAACTAGCTCGTCTATTTCGAGCTTGTCTAGCGGTGGGCCATTAACATTGATGAACAACAAGTTAGACAATGTTTGAGCACTTAGTCTATTTCTAATATCAGTCATCTGTAAATTCATAAGGGGAAATCCCCATTCCCACTCTGTCGTGGAAATTGATAATACTACCCGACGTTGAAATTTCTGCATCTCCTCATCGACAACCTGCTTGTTAGACTTACGTTTGATGACAATTTTTCTCGGTCAGCTTTGAAATACTCAGCAAGAAATATCACTTCTCTCACCATACATCTTTTCCATATCGATCATGTCAGTTGGCAATGTCGACTCATGGAGAACAGAAACTTCATCTACCACGCCTTCGATAGGGAATCTTGTGAATGAATTATCAATGAAAGCCTGATAAACTGATGATTTCTTATTTGTTTATAAATTTAATTTTTGTAATTACACATGAAGGTTTGATGCCATTACCAAGTTCCCTCCCCGTCTAGAAAGCGAAAGGAAACGAGGTTCCTGGAAAGTGTTCAGAGGTGAAAGGGAATATCCCTCCTTCTTCCCCTTCAGTTATCACACTGCTGTTTGCCATGTGTCAAATTACGATGAATTTAAATTAAATTATCATAGTATAATTATTTCCTTGTTGAATTATCAATACTTTTCAGTGTTAAAAAGGATGAAATTTGTGAAAAGTGTAAAATTTTCCATATAATTATGCGTAGAATCCAAACTTACAATTTCCGTGTAATTAAGCTTACAGTACAAATTTTATGCCTATTTTTCTCACAACTTTATGGGTTGATTGCTCTGTGCTGCAAGCGCTCCATATAATAAACATAAGCTTCAGCAATTATTATAGTAGAAAGCAATGGATATATGAAGCAAAGCACTGTATTTTTTTGTTTCTGATTTTTTTCTTAACTAATATCGATCGTTTTCGATCATTTTTACAAACCAGCTCACTACCAGTTTTCCATATATAGAAAGTTCCCCCCTCCATAAATGAGAATTAAAAAAATGCTCGGATACATTCTGTTTATTTTCAATAAAGAGTTAATACACTGTATTTCAACTACGGAAATTTAACGGTTTGCGAGATACTCCTTTTTTATTCGCAAAAATTCGGATCCTCACTACCTCCTCAGGACATTATGCATTATGACAAAAGCAACATAACATCCCAGTTTGGATTAAGGCCTAACTGTATACCAAAAGAAATTTCATTTGACTTTGCAATTTGACCATGATGATCAGACACACATAGTTACATTCAATTTTTTATATAATAATTTATATATTACAGTGATTGAAAAATGTATTTTTTTTCAGTAGTTAGCTCCTCTAAAAACTCACAGATCTCGAAAGCCAAGTAGTAGTAGAAGTCCTATTGCTATTATTACAATTAAAAATATCGATATCCAAAAGTGCCTGAAGTTCTTTTTTCACTTGGTTAGATATACTCACCTCAGATAAGTAGACAGAAACAAATGGAAAAGGAAGGGAAATGAAGGTCTTGAAAGTAAAACGAAGACAAATTTACTAGCCTCCAGAAGATACTGTCTACAGTGCAGTGAGCAGAGAGGGTCGGTAGATCATACTGAGTCCGTGGGTCGCAGTGGGTCATGGTGGGTGGTGGTTCGCAGTGGGTCACGGTGGGTGGTGGGTCACAGTGGGTCAGATGCTGTTGACCCACGACCCACTGACCCACTCAGAAAGCTTGATCCACTTGACCCACTGACCCACCGACCCACAGACCCACTCCATCTCTGGTAGTAATAACTATCGATCAAATAACCTATCCTTCTATAGTTAAGAGACGAAACACACGGAAGACTTTTAGATGTCAGACATCCTGCAGCGACATAATTTCACATTTAACCTGGTAAAAGGCAGTACGTGTGTAGCATATGGACAACGCGTCCTCCGTACAGATTTCCGTAGTAAACTTATGGACCACGCATTTTTGTACAAAACCATATACCGCTATCTGGATTTTGCTCAGTGTATAACATCCCGTATGTTTACACCGGTTGCTAAAAATTCACCAATTAACTTCACAATTTGCTTTGAATTAAATGCTATCCGTACTCTTGTTTTGTGTAGCTACGAAAATGTCAGCTCAAACAAACTCTGCTGACGACCAGTGGCGGAACTGGCCTAGGACCGGGATCCTAGCCGCCAGATTTTTTGAGATTTTGAGTTTATTTATCGCGTTTTGCATTCTTGCTGGTTCCCCAGTTTTTACTTTCTACATCCACCACTGATGACGACAGTAAAGACGATCAAGCGAATGTATGGGGTATGAATGGTCACCGTCAAAGTGATCGTTATGAAAATGTGCCCGACTGAGTCTACGAGCTCCGTCGTGGCTAAGTGGTTAGCGTACTCGTCCTTGGCGTGCGAGACCTGTGTTCAACTCTTGGCGGGAGGTCATGTGGTTCGGATCCTTTGTTAAGCTATAGGTCAACGTACCACTATTTTTTTATGGTTATATTAAGCTTGCTATTAAGATGAAGAGCACGTCCGTTCGGAAGCTAACGAGATGTTCAGCATTACAAACCAAGTAATGCCAATAACTATCGACTAAAAAAACAGTAAATTAAAATGTGTTGGAACTTGGCTACAAATATTTCATAATATCTGTGAAACATTTCATTCTTTCTTTCATTCTTCCTGTTCATTCTGAACTCATTAAATACGTATATTGCATGTGTATCAAAAAGAACTTTACAACTTTGAAAATTCATATTGATTTATTCGTTTATCTTACAAACATGGTTTTGGTGTCATTTTGTAGCAAAATAACATCGTTTTGACTCACGTAGTACTCTAGTTCAAAAACAAGCCACCGATAGCGCTAGCGGCAGTTGTAGCAAAGATGGTTGTCTTTATTGGTCTTGAGCGTGCTAGCTGTGCTTTGGTTTAAAGGCTCCAAGTTTGCGATAACTGTGCAACGTAATTTTCATAAGTATGATAAAGACCAGGCTCGTATTTATATATTGTGCGCCCCTGTGCTCTAAATAATTTGTCGCCTCTCCTCACAAAATTTTCCGCCTCCTCCCACGAAGGCGACCAATGAATTGAATTCATACTTTTTGGAGTCGCTGAGATGAATAGTGACAGTTTTAATCCAATTCAACTTCAAGATCATACTCTACTCCCCACGGAGGGAGCGAGATTTTAAAAGTAATCGAAAACGACAGATATTAGTGTTGAATTTATAGTTTTCGAGTCGCTGAGTTTAACGGTATTAGTTGTCATGATGTTCTAGTCCATCCTCACCCCTTGGGATGGGTATGGGAGAGGATGAATTTTTAAAAATAATTGGATAAGCTAGATAATTAGTAACTACTGTAATTAGAGCGAATTAAACACATTAACATATTTTCTCGCGCGTGCGCCGGACTCTGCGGGTTGCTAGTTTTAAATATTGCTTTATTGTGAATCTTTAAAAGATCCAAAATTTTGCCGCCCCCTAAATTCTGCCGCCCTGTGCTCGAGCACAGAATAGCACTTATCTAAATACGGGTCTGGTAAAGAGGGCGCGGACAAAATCCAAGCTAAATTTTGGCAAGGCGGACAAAATCCAAGGAACAGTGTCATGTGCGTAGTATCATGTGGTGGATTTTCAGTTCTTTAAAAGTAAATGAAATGTTATTTCAATAAATTGAAGAATTACAGATAAAACTTTAGAATGCAATTGACAATTGAAGAAAGAAACAAACACACAATTTAATTAGGGTGTTCACAGGCACACACCAATAGCTACGCACATGATACTGTTACTTGGATTTTGTCCGTCTTACCAGAATTTAGCTTGGATTTTGTCCGCTTGGATTTTGTCCTACACTCCTGGTAAAGACCCTCCCAGTAGGCCTATTATTTATCAGTGACATAAGTGTTTATTTGAAACTGGAAGTTCGGTAAGATACAACAAATCTTTAGGTCATCCCCGTACGTTTGAAGCCGTTGTAGAGCAAGTGAGAGAAAGCTCTGTAAAATTAGTCCTACAAAATTATCCCGGCTTGCCTCTCGATATCTGGGCTTCCCACACATTACAGTTTGGCGTGTGTTGTAAAAACGGGCATGTGTGTGTGTGTGTGTTTTCTCTTCCAGAGCTGAGAGCTAGGATCAACCTTCCAATTGAACAAGTCAGACCTGACATGTTGCAATGCAGTTGGCAAGAATTCGACTTCATATGGGATGTGTGCAGTGTGTTCGATGTGGAAGCCATATTGAACCTCTTTAGGTGTAAGGTAAAAAAAAATGATCCATTTTGCTACACCAAAACCATATCTGTAAGCTAAATAAATAGACCAATATGAGTTTTCAGAGTTGTAAAGTCCTTTTGGGTACACCCTGTATTTCTCCCAGTCGCTTGCCCTATCCCTCAGAGTGCTAAGTGTACTTTTGAATATGTCACTAATAGATTAATTATAGGCATTTCATAGATATGTTGCAATTTGTTACATTATCATTTCGTGGCAAAATTAATAACAGAATAATTATAATCTAATCTTGATTAAAATTTTGTATTTTTCTCACTGAAGTGCTCCTGGAGTATTAATATCCTGAAAATTAAACTTTGCTCTCTGGCTTTGAAGAGTCGAACATGACCTCTGCTTTCAGAATTTCCTTTTGTACTAACTTTCCTTCTTTTACAGAAACAATTGCTGCCCAGCCCACACAACGAAATTCCTTTGTGTTCTGGACAGGTGCTGGTTACTTTGATGTAATTTATCACAGACGAGTGAATGAATATTTTTCCTTTTTTTTCTTTTTTCCATAAAAGTAAATACTTTTACAGTTTTCAATCCTAGAACAACAATCATTTCAGTGTATGGTATGAGATTCCTGATTAAACAACATTTTGATGGGTTAAGAACAATCTTTCTTTTCTTCGTATTTGGTTCCAGGAAAATTTTGGTTGAAACTTAGCAACGACCTGGATTAATTAAGCAATTCAGTTCAGCTTTTCGAATTTAACCACAGTTTAATTATGATACATACACAGTGGTGCCCACCCCCCTTATGTCCATGACGCACCCCCCCCCAATTGTCTATCCGTAGGTGTTCTTCCATGAAAAAATCTTCTTTTCGACTAATTTTACCCCCCCCATCAAACATATTTATATAGATTTTTAACCCCCCCCAAATATTTCAATGACGCAGTTTACGTCATAGCCCCCCCTTTTGGGCACCCCTGACATACACATATTTGAAGAAAAGCTTTAATAATTCCAATATTATTTTGTCTTTCTAGCTTGGAATTCAATCCACTAAAGGAATAATATAAATTTGCCGTATGAGATTTTCATTCTCAATTTAAAATTTGTAAAAATCTTTTGTTTTATGGCAAAGGAAATACATGGAATTGTGGTTCCCTATGCAATGTCCATTGTCTTGTTTTGCGTACAAAATATGGCAGGTGTTTATTAAAGTCGCAACATCAAAGGATCATGAGGTATTTCAGGTTGAATTTTCTTCTATTCAAATATAATAGTTTCATCTAGAAATTATATATTTTACTGAAATAAAGTCCAACCCGAAATTACGCATCTACTAGTATGTTGTTTCATGTAGAAAACATACTAATAGATGTGTAATCTCTACAAGTTTTCAGTTCTTAATTTTTCGTTTTTCGTTTTATACATGACCTCATGAATAGTATTCTATGCTTTGTGCTAACCCCCTTGGCGCTCCTGTTCCACATCAATCAGTATAGTAATGATATCTAGGCTTAAAATAAGCACTAATTTTCTTCCCCGACTTTCTCTTTTCGAATCATGTCCCTTCATTTTATTGTTCCTCCAAACTAGTGTTGCCAATTTAGGGGTTTTGTCACTAAATCTAGCGATTTTATAATATATTTTAGCGACAAGATTTGTTTCGTTTACCATTGTTAAACTAGGGATTAAGCGACTTTTGAGATGTCGTACAGCGAACAAACTAGGATTATTTCCATTGCAATTAAGGTTTCTAGCGACTTTTCGCGGAATGTTTAGAGACATTATTATTAACGTTGTTGGCAACACTGCTCCAAACTTCCGGGTTGCTATATAATAACAGTAAACGACGCATTTGCGTACCCACGTTGGTCTTATGTTTATATACGAGATTAGTTCAAACAGAAACCGAACTTTTGAAATAGCGCGCCAACTGAGAGGGAGAGAGTGCTGCGGCTACTACTGGCACCTAGCGGCAAGTTTTGACAACAAACTGCCATTTACCTCGTTTTGTGATGACTGTTAGTCGCCGAGCTATAGCCGTTGAAGAGACCACGTGAACAAACTGTTCGTCGGATTAATGATACAGCGAAAGAGCTTGGGGAACAACGTGCCTGTGTAAAATTTTGCTGCAAATTTTGGAAAATATTTACGGAGATATCTAGATTGATTTTCAATTCATTCAGGGTGTCTCCGTTCAAAAAAAAAAAAAAAAAAAAAAAAAGCACACTTGAGTTAGTCAAAGATCAAGGTGATGTTGATTGTGTTTTTTCCTTGTAAAAGCATTGTTCATCATGAATTTGTATAACGTGGTCAAATGGTAGCCAAACAGTTTTACAAGAACATTTTAGTATGGTTGAGGGATGTTGAGGAACAGGCCTGAATGTGCCTACTTACTTACCGTTCGCTCTTCATCTGCAATTATCTGGCAAAGCAGCAGACTCTCGTTGTGCCCCATCCACTCTCTTCTCCGGACCTAGGCCCAGCAAAGATTTCTTGTTTCCCAAAACTTAAAATCGCTTTGAAAGAACGTCATTTCCAAACCATAGAAGAGATTCAGGACAATGCGACAAAAGATGTGTGCACCATCCCAGAAAGTGTGTTTCAGGACACTTTCCAAATATCGAAGAAACGTATAAAATAGTGTATTTTCAATAGAGGTGGCTACTTTGAGGAGGAAAGTGCTATAAATGTTGTACAATGAACAATAAACATGTTCTAGTACAAGTTTAGTTTCTTTTCGAACACACCTCGTATGTGTTTTTCTTTATGAGGAGTCACTTCCCAAACTTTGTTGATGTTGTTTCCGAATATTAAACACAGATTCGGAACATTTTAAACAACATCCACTCCATCTGGTGAAAATAAACTCCAATTCAATACCATATTGGTTCTTGTGCAATGTGTTTGCGTTTGGTCGAATGTGTGATCATCACTTTTTCTTTCCGCTCCTCTGCCACTTGGCGCACAAGAAATCAAGAAAAAGTTGAATCAAGCGCTGTGAAGTGGAGACACTCGCAACTGTTATGGAAGTAGATTATTGGTAATATCTGATTTGATTTTGTGTTTAGCGTCCCTTTCAGCAGTGAGGCTATATGAGACGTGGACCTACAGCTTAACGTGGAATCCGAACCACATGAGCTCCCACCGGGAATCGGAATCGGATCTCCCACGTCAAAGGCGCGTACGATAGATAACCGCTTAGCCGCGTGGGAGTTCTATTGATGGTTTCAAATGAGTGCAACCATTTGTTGTCAATATGAGAAAATAAGAGCGACATGGGAATAAATGTGCCTTTCTATGGTAAGAAGTAGGGATGGCCTTTTTCGAAAAATCTGTTTTTCGATTTTCGGAAATTTCATTTTTCGTTTTTTCGTTTTTCGCTTTTTCGAAAAAATTTCGTTTTTCGTATTTTCGAAAAATTTTTCATTTTTCGTTGTTCGAAAAAATTTTCGTTTTTCATTTTTCGTTTTCGAAAAAATGTGGCCATCCCTAGTAAGAAGTACTGTAGATGCTCCCTGCCATATGCTCAGTGTTTCTGGAGTTACTGGACTGTAGTTAATGGCACTCATAAACATAAAGTGACCTCCTTCTGCTTGGTTTATATGCATTTTTGAGGCATACATCAATAGTTTTTTGTGCTGAAGATCAAAGTAGTATTTTTAGTAAAGCATTATTCTACAACTTCAAAACTTATTATAGAGCTCCTTCGTGGCAAAGCGGTTAGCGTATGCGCCTTTGGCGTAAGAGACGCGTGTTCTATTCCCGTCGCAAGCTCGTGTGGTTCGGATTCCACGTTAATCAGTAGGTCCCGTCTCATATAGCCTCGCTGCTGAAAGGGACGTTAAACTTAAAATCAACTCATTCTAAAAACTTATTTGTGAAGTTAAAAAATAGGTAGTAACACAACCATTTTGCCAGTAACCGCCTCTGCTAGAGCGAGCTGATTGAAGATAGTATGTAATATGTGGAAAATGGATAAGCCAAGAAAGCAATCAAATTTTATTCTATTTTATTTTTAGTTTAGCGTCCCTTTCAGCAGCAAGGCTATATGAGACGTAGACCTAATAGTACAACTTAACATGGAATCCGAAGTACATCTGCCGAGAATCGAACCCATTTTCCCAATGCTAAAGGCGCGTACTCTAACCACTTAGCACGAGGGAGCTCAGGAATCAAATTTGACCAGTTAGTTGAATTCTGTATGAGTGCAGACTTTCTTCCGGGCAAATTTCGTCCGGAGGTAAAAATCAAAATGTAAGGGGGGCTGCACTGGGACACTATTTTGGTCATTTGCAATAGCAATTTAATTTTTCGTAGTTCCATGAGAGCAGTTGGTCAACTTGGGAGGCAAAGTCCTGCCGAAAGCATGTCTGAAAGAAAATCTGTATGCCAGTAACAAGACATGTTCTAAAATTTACTCAGTTACTAAAGTTACTAAGAACCAGAGGGGTCCATCGGATCTAGAACCCCCTAAAAAATCGCAATTCGGTATGCATTTATATTCTGTCTTAATGAAACTACATTTGTTAAGCAGAAAAATCATTGATATAGCGTAAAGATATTATCTTATACTTTACCTCTACCCAAGGGCGTCCATATTGTGATTTCCAAGGGGGGGGGGAGGCAAGTATACGCGACATTTCAAATATAGGTTAAAATTTTGCTGTAACTAATGTAAAAATTATATTGGGTTTTCGATATTTCGAAGTACAATTTCCTCTAGGGGGCGAGCGCCCCACCTTTCCTCCTCCCCCTGATGGGCGCCCTTGCCTCTACCCTTCATTTTCTGGTAAAAGCCATCTAGTTCTATTATTTTTTTTAAGAATATAGGTGACAGTACTTAACAGGGGCACACAAAGAAAATTTTCTAGAGCGCCCATCTCCATGGTTTGTATATTACGTCTGGTACTTAATATAAGTGGATTGCTATATTATGTATACATTTTCGTGAGCCAGAGGGGCGACCCCATTTGCCCTATCCCTTTCGGGCGTCCATGGTACTTAACAACTAGTTATCGTCTTTTCGGGTGCAGAGTACCTGTTTAATAGTACACTGAGAAAAACCCGTTCTCCGAACAGCGGTATATTGTACAAATATACAGAATCCTCTTGCTTACTGCAGAAATCAGTACGGAGCATACGTTATCCGTATGCTACATAGGCACTGTCCTTGGATGTTACATTATGCCGTTGCAGGATGTCTGACATCTAACAGTTTTCCGTATATCACATGCATATACTTATGTTACATTCCTCAGCTGTATGTTATATACGTCCATTTGTATGTGAGATCCTGACCGCCTATATTGTTTCATACGGAAAGTACGTATAGATGGAACACTTATACAGAAAGTATATAAAACATGCTTTTTCATTTATACGTCTGCTGTACGTTAAGTTCAAAAACTACAGAAATTACTCATGTAACCTATCTTTTTAAGTATGTTACCTACATTTTTTTCTCAGTGTATATAGACGTAGTGTCTTGTATTGTTGGATCCCTTCCAACAAAATTTTGTGTGCGCGCCTGCTAATAACATTGACCCAAGCGGTATGACCATAATCAGAGAATAGCCCTGAGGAGATTTTAACGTCTTATATAACGCTATAAATTCAACCTTGATTACGTAAGTGGAAACAACACAATTTTCAATAAATTAGTACTGTTGAATAGTTTTCGAAATCTGGGTAGTATTCTTAGTAATAACATGAAGTGCGAACGTGAAATAAAAGCAAGGATAGGAATGGCGAAAGAAGCCTTTAGGAGGAAGAAAAGTCTGTTTTGTGAGACCTTGAATAAAGAGTTGAGAAAAAGACTCACAAAATGCTTCGTGTGGAGTGTTGTACTGTATGGGGCGGAAACGTGGACATTACGTAAAGGTGATGAAAATCGACTGGAAGCCTTCGAAATGTGGGTGTGGAGAAGAATGGAAAGAATTAGTTGGGTCGAGCGGAAAACGAATGAGAGAGTGTTAGAAATGGTGGGTGAGAAAAGAACACTTTTAGATATTATTAGGAAGAGGAAGAGAAACTGGTTGGGACATTGCCTAAGAAGAGATTGTATCATGAGGGACGTCCTAGAGGGTATGGTGGGGGGAAAGAGAGGGAGGGGGCGAAGGAGACTACAATTAATGGATGATATAAAACAGAAAGATCATACGTGAAGACGAAGAAGTTAGCGGAGGACCGTGGAGCATGGAAGCTTCTCAGCTGCGGCAAGTGACCTGCCAATAAAGTCAGAATACCTATGATGATGAGTACTGCTGAAAGAAATTGGAATTGTATTGAATTCACTAGTTAGTTTCTATCTGTGGTATTATAAGGTAGACTTTCCCCCGTTTCTCTGAGATGTGCTATTGCACGTTACGTGGGCGGGTCTTAAGTTCTTATAATACATAGATCTCTTTCCGTTCAGCTGATTACTACCGGAAAGAATAACTTTTGAATACAAAGGATCTATATAATTCTTTTCTATATTTTTGAGCTTCGAGATTACTTTCAGAAACGAGCAAGCCCCACCTTCACGTCATCTTTTCTATTTTCTGCACTTTGATTGCAAAGGGATTAAGTTTAGCGTGCAGCGCGCTTCCTTCTTTCGCAGTAGATCCAGTTCTTGTTATCCTCTCGGCAGGGTTGTCCTTGACCTTCTGCCTTATTGTTACAGTTGTAAAGTCTTTAAAAAAGATGAAGAAAAAAGTGATTAATTTCCTGTGCTCATCCATCTCGGGTCATTACAGTTATTAACCGGAAGTGGGCCAGTGTGTATGGGATACGCCTCTTATTTCTTAATTTGTCAAACATTTACTACGGTCATTATCATTATTTTTCCCCCTTCCTTATTTCTAGGAATCTCAATTTTGTTAATGACGCGGAAAGAATGATGCTTTTGACAGAATACTTGGTTGTGTCACTATGTTATTTCTATGGAGACAAAATGGTGTTTGACGTAATTACATTAAGTCCGTTTGGCTGGATCAGACAAAAGCTGATCTTAAGACCTATTTGATGTGGTTCGAGTCTTGACTAACGGGTAGGTGTTTTATATCAATAATTTATCTCTATGAATCATTTATCGTCGTTTTCTTTAACTTAAAGAGTAGATCCGTAGGACGGAAACCCACAAGGAAATTATATTAAACTGATACTACTGCAATTATGAGCATACAGCGTAACTTTCAATAGTAAACGAAAAAAATGAAATGAAATCTTTAAGTTTTACGTCCCACACTTATGCCGGATATGCTAAAGGAGACGGTGATGATGAGAAAGAATGAAATGCTGGAATGAAAAAGTGGGATGAAACGGGAGAACCCCGAGAAAATCCACGCACACGGTGTTTGTCCACCACAAAGTTCAATTGATGCGAGTTGGGATAGAACTAAGGACCTCATGAACCAGAGGTGAACTTTCAATAGTACACCAGCATCTTCATTACGTACAGGAATATTACTTGCTGTATATTGTGTGTGTGTGCGTGTTTTAAAATTTATGTGCTCTGTTAACAGTTGGTATTAGTTTAATAAAATATTTTTACTACGTTAAATAGTGGTTTCTTAAATGTCAAATAAATAAAGGGTGTCTCAAAACTCTCCTGATATGGGGTAACTCTGTTATTATAGTTACAACAAAATGTAAGAGGGTAAACCGTCTCCAAATATGATGTTTTCAATCTACGAGCCGTTTGGGCCGTACACTCTTTATGCGACCAATGTTAAATGAAAATTTAATCGTGTCATTTACCTGAACCAGTGTTGCCAATTTGGTTGATAAGTCGCTAAATGGAGGGGATTCTTCCAGTATAACGACAAAAAGGAATTTTTCCGATTAGCGATTTTTTGGGTGATTTTTGAATGATAATTTGGCGACTTTCTTACAAATTTAGCGACTTTTGTGCTGTGAACAACTTGTCCTTCAGTAATCAAATACTATTAGTTTGAATCTCTTCAAATATATGTTTGTTTCTCTTTTGTTTATTTGAATCAGCACAAACGTTGAGGAGCTGGGAAAGTATGTAGCATTTTACCTCCATACTTCCGCTTTGATTGCTGTTACCTTCTGCCTTCTAACGGAGACCAACTCCAAACCTTAAATGTCCTTTAGTTTGCAGTGCTTCCTCTTAGAGACACAAATAGTACATAGCAAGCTGATTATCTGTAGAACGTGACTAAAAGTGAAATTATTGCTAGTTACATATTCTTTCTATTACGTTTTTAGGTATACATTTCTGTATAATCATTTTTAGCGACTTTTCACCCAAGATTGGAGTAATTTCATTTCCCATTTAGCGACTTTTTATGTCAACTTGTTGGCAACACTGATCTGGACCCAGCATGTAAGTGAATGAAATTATTGTCATTTACGCTAACGTGCCCATAGCCAGCCCCCATTTCAAACAGTTATTTCATTCACTTATGTTGTGGATCCAGGTAAATGGTAACGTTGCATTTTCATTTAATATTGGAAGCATAAAGAGTGTACAGCCCAAACGGCTCGTCCGATTTAAAATATTCCTTTAGTTTAGATGAAAGTCTATATCAGGAGACTTTTGAGACACTGTGATACAAAACTTTGTACGTGCACACTTTACTCTCTTAGAGTAGAAACGAGCTCTTCAACAGTACCCGAGCTGTGAAACGTTTTTAGTTAGAGAAATATACACACTGCGTAGGCAGGGATTTATTTCGGGGGAAGGATCCGAAGCTTTTCATGGTGTTACAAATTCAATATGAGGAGGATATTAAAATTTGTAAAATCACCCCAAAAATTAGATTAAATTTACAGAAATGTCGGGATTTTGGGGGGATGGACCCCCATCGTATGTCCCTAAAGATACAGTAATTTTCGAACACATTTTTGTATTGTGGGTTCTTTATTTCCTTAACATTCCTCCAATTTCATTTCCTGTGCTATCCCCTTCTTCTACTGCTACTTTTTTAAAATTTGATTCAGAATTTCCACGTCGTTGGAGATTCAATGTGTTGTTTCTCGCTCCAGAAGTTTGACAAGATCAGTCAAAGCAAATTTCTGCGTTCTCTGGATTCCAACAAAGCAAGTACAATTTCCAGCGCGCAGCAATTGCAACATTTACAGAGTTGCCGTTCGGGACGAACAGAAAGTTTCCCTCATAGGTCTTTGTGGATGGGAAAATATGCTTTAGAATACAAGCCTGTATACAGGGCAGGCCCGTAGCCAGCCCAAACATTTACGGGGGCCCGGTAGAAGTTAGGGGGGGGAGGCGACATATCATATTATAGTTCATTTGGAAGCCTACCGTGAAATTTTATGGGGGCCAGCCAAATTAGGGGGGCAACCCCCCTTTCCCCCGTGGATACGGGCCTGATCCAGGGGGGTCTAAGGAGGCCAGGCCCCCCTAAAATTTTCACGGTAGGCTTGCAAATGAACTATAATATGGTGATGAAGTATAATATGGTTGGATCGGGCCGCTCTAACTTTAGCCGGGCCCCCTGCATTTTTGGGCTGGCTACGGGCTTGTTAGAATATATAAAGACGTTTTATCAGTATATATATTTTGTAAAGAGGCAGTTTTCAACACGATATCATGATCACTTCCTTCTATTTTGTCGTTCTGATCCCAATTCTAATTTTGCTCTAGATATTTATAGATAACCGATCTGGGGGCAGGGGCACTGTAGCTCAATGGTAGAATGCTTACCTCTACTGCATTGGCTCCCTGGTTTGATACCTGACCAAGTAAGTTTGTGGTGGACAACATCGTGCTCATGGGTTTTTTTCTCTCGAGGTACTTCCGTTTACTTCCACTTTTTCATTCCACCAATTCTTCCATTCTCATTCACTTGTTTTAACCATCATCTCTTTTAGCCTAATGAGCATAATCGTGGGGTGTTAAACTCAAATATTTCATTTCATTTTTATAACCGATCCGGAAATGAAGGCGAATTACTATAAAGGGATTATAAAACCGAAAAAAAAAAATTACTAGTGTCGGTACTAGGAAGAGAAAATCGTCTGTTGTTTATTCAAAGAGATTATTGTGACGTATGTTTCTCCAAAAATATTCCGAATTCTTCATTGTCTGGACGAACAGCTACAGGGTGTTCTCAATTTGTGCTATTCTTCGATCCATTATTTCTTGGTATTGGCGTACTTCACAGTACGGATATGCATTGGATCGCGTGATCGAGATGTCTAAGGCATTGGCTGGTGGTGATCGGGAAACTTGTCTGTTGCGAGTTAGAAATAGAATCCTTTTCAGGGCATGAATATTATGCAGTAGGGCATTTCCAAAAGTTTGCACCCTGACGTTGAAATATCACACTACTTGTGAAAGCCATTCATGGTATTCAGTGCCATCTATGCAAGAAATAATGTACTAATTTTAACTGTCTAGCTGCTTTAGTTGGTTGGACGCACTCATCCGAATCAACCTATGTGAATTATGCTCGCATCCTGCATGACAATGCTCCAGCCTACACAGCTGTTGCGAAGCGGAAGACTGTGACTTCGACAAGATTCAGCACCTACCCTACAGCTCATATCTAGCAGCCTTGGTAACATTAGTTGTGTGAACTGGAGTATTAACATGCAAAATTCAAACTCAACTCACAACGACTAATTCAAATCACTTCCGCCAACGAATTGACGCAGCTAGACAGTTAAAACAAGTACATTACTTCCTCCATAGATGGCACTTTATGTCCTGAATGGGTTATTATTATCAACGCGCGTGATATTCAGTGTGAGGCCGAAAACACCCTCGCATTTATGGTAATTTTCTTTATGCATGCTTAAACGTAAGATTTTTTTTTTTAAAGTAGTGTCCTATATTTTGAAACGTTCTTTATAATAATAACTATTGGCCATCCTGTAACGACTTAACTTGAATTGAACTCTTTCTGTTATAGGAAGACATGCGTCATGTGAAACTCATCGATACCTACTACTGTATCTTGACTCTTGATTGACGAAAGAAGACGCTGACTCCTGAAATACTTCAAGACCAGTTTTTGAAGCCGCGCTATATCAGTGAGTATTCTATTTTAAGCTAAGGAATGTTATATATTTGCTGAAAAATACATTTTTAAGGCACTAGTAGTATATATGTATACAGGGTTTTCATAAAGTCTGGACGGATTTAATTCGCTTATAATTTACATAAAAATGGTCATATTGAAATCAAATAAAGTGTAAACGGTAGCGGAAGGATTATATTTTTACCTGTAATCTGCACCAGCTCAGTTCATTCACCGCCACACTTCCAACTGGGCGCCATTTACGTCCACTAGGAATCGACTTCTGTGGGCTGTTGATGATGCTTTCCCTTACCCTGCTCACTGTTGCAGGCCATGTTGGCGGCCTCCCACTTCGAGGACGGTCCAGGACGCTTCCTGTCTCCAAGAACTTAGCATGCCACTTTCGGATTGCACTCTCAGTCGGTACCGGCTTTTTGAACTCTTTGGTGAACTTTCGACACACCAGAATTGGTCATTTTATCTCTGCGTACCACAGAACACATTGCGCTTTCTCTTCCACCGACGCCATCTTTGATACGGTAAAAAAATAGTCTTCTCAGAGGAGTTTTTCATTTATTTATTTCTTTAAAAGACACACACACCAGTACAGCTTACAACTTACTTTTAACAGTCAACATTGAAACAACAATGGATGGAATTTGGTAAGAAACTGACCCTTGCCCTCCCTCTCCCTCTCTCAACGTGTTCAGAGTTGCCGCTTATTTAACACTGTTGCCAACTAAAAATTTAATCCTTCCGCTACCGTCTGCACTTTATTTGATTTCATTATGAGCATTTTTATGAAAATTATAAGCAAATTAAATCCGTCTAGACTTTATGAAAACCCTGTATATTAACCCGTTACATTCCAGTGACATCCAGGTGATGTCATAAAATGCTCCGTTGCAAAATATCAATGTTATCCATGGGGATGTCATGAAAACATATCCTTTATCAAGGACCTTATTAATCATGGAGGTCATGAAATTTTTTAGTGAACGCAAGGAACAAGTTAGTTTTACTGTTTCTACTTAGATGACAGCACCTTACTCATCTCCGGTCAGTGTTGCCAACATAAAGCAGCATAAAATCCCTTCAGAACATCAAAATTTCCCTTTTTTCATTCCAAATCTTCAACACTGCAAGTGTTTGTTTTAATCAGTAATGTAAGTGCTCTCCTCGCGCATACTTATTTATATATATATGTGTGTGTGTGTGTGAGAGAGAGAGAGGCACACACACACACACAGAGAGAGGGGGGAGGGAGAGCAAAGGGCGTGCGATTGTACAAAAAATGATATTCATCGAACTTTATGCAATAACTCTACCCTATACAACGGTATAGATAGTCTTTTAAAAGGAAATAAAAGGCTGGTATTACAGTACACACATAGGAAAATGACATCTGAAACACAACACTGCGGAATATTAAGAAATACTTTCCTTATAGTGAACATATATAGGATATGCACGTACAAAGTAAATCTGAATTCATACAAGTTTGATGGTTATAAATCGAAAAATGAATGAAATGAATTTTTTGAGTTTTACGTCCCACGATTTTATGCCGGTTAGGCTAAAGGAGACGGTGATGATGAGAAATGAATGAAATGGTGGAATGAAGAAAGTGGGAGAAAACGGGAGAACCCCGAGAAAACCCACGCACACGGTGTTTGTCTACCACAAAGTTCGCTTGGCGGGGGTTGGGATTAAACCCGGGACCCCAAGCACCAGACGTGAACGCTCTAAGGTTATAAATCGAATTTGATTTCCGATATGTAGATGCATATTTCTTTTAATAAATGCATGTGCGCCTTTGGCGCGGGAGACCCGGGTTCGATTCCCGGCGGGAGCTCATGTGGTTCGGATTCCACGTTAATCACTAGGTCCACGTCTCATATAGCCTCGCTGCTGAAAGGGACGTAAAACTCAAAAATAAATAAATAAATAAATAAATAAATAAATAAATAAATCTTTTTAACAAATTTTAACAGTTAAATAACCAAAGTTTTACAAGTTTAAGATAAACCTACACAGCTAAAGTATTAGCGTATGTTTTTCCTGGTTTGATTCCTAGTAGTAGCGCACATTTGACGGTATTGAACCAGCATTATGACAGAATTAGAAACAAATTTAAGTTAACACAGGAAATAGATGAATTCGTCACGAAGGTGAATCCAATTAATTCGTGCATTCGATAGAACTAAATGAGTTGTATAACATATTGTAAATGAAAAAAGGTCATTTCAAATTGGGTTTTTCAGAAAATCTTCCCATAAATCTCATAAACTAGATTTTGTAGAGAAGCTTCCAATACTGCGTAAGGAAGCACTTCTAGTTCTTGCGAATTTCAGCAGATTCAATTACTATCCGTCTGACAGTTCATGAAATAAATGAACTTAAAATTTATCTAGACTCTGTTTATCGATACCTATTCCAGCTTTTTGCCCTACCATAAATGATTCCATTTCCGATTTATACTGTTTCCAGTTTTAGTAGAGAGACAAGAGCGAAGATGTAAAAATAATTCTTGCAACGATAAAACTGAATTAAAAGGCCTATTCACTGCGAAATTAAAATACCGCTAATTTTACAGTAACTATGTGATATCTTCAAATAGATAAAAGATAATTAAAATATGGAACAAGAGCGCCCTAGACAATATTATTTTGCACGAGGTACCGTTAGCACGAGTCACCTAGTAGCCTTCCGTTTGCAGCCATTTATAAACGCGAAAATAAATGCCGATTTTCTAAATGGCTAGAAATCGAAATCAGATAAGTGAGTCGTGATAACGGTATCTCATGTAAAACAATATTGTCTAGCGAGCTCTTGTTCCACTTTTCGATTATATTTTATCTATTTGAAAATATCTCATACTTACTGCAAAATTAGCGGTATTTTAATTTCGCAGTGAATGGGCCTCTTAAGAAGCTGTTTCTCGCTATATTTTACTATTTGTGTTGTATTACCTATTGATAGACGGACGGACGTATCCGTTCTATAAGATTTCCTTTACTTATGAATACAATAGTTCGAAAATCTGATATGTAAGTGTGAATTCGTAATAAGTTACCGTAGAAGAGTGCTTTTTACGTATTTTACACCACACAAGTATTTTGTATGTTGTGAAGAAGATACCCAATATATTGTTCAGTGTATCTTTTAAAGATCGTGATTTGCCGGGAGACAGTTTGACTTGGAGCGAATGTGATCTTGATGTTATGACCTCAAACAACGATTAAATGACCTTGTTGTTTATTTGTGGCTGCGACATCAACCTCCCAATCAATCTTAATCGTGTTATGGTTACCAATTAACGCCACTCGCTTCACCTTACAGTTTCACATTAAACGAGAGGATGGAAAGGATTCCACATACGTGGAACTGAAACTTAATTTGCGCTGACTAATAAAATGTAAGCTGATACAGTTTATAAAATAAACAGATTTCTTTATTGTTTATACATGGACCCAGGGAGCACTCACTGGGGTCCACTAGGGTCCGGACCCCCTCCAAAATTTCCGGACCCCTCTCAACATACATTTGTTGTGCACTTCCTAAACAAAACTATACTTGTTTATCAGGGAAATGATTGAAGTAACATGACAATTTGATCTTACTCTTCATCCGTACTCTTTCTCTTATAAAAACAATCTAGTTCTATCACTTTTTTCTGAACATACAGGTGGAACTATTTTACAATTACCTATCGTCTTTTTGGGTGCAGAATAATACCCGTTCAATATTATATAGACATTGTGGCTTGTAGTACTGGACAATTTCAAAAGCGGGGACCCCTCCCAATAAAACTTTCTGGGTATGCGCCTGCTTGGACCGCGTCATTCTAAGGAAAATTATACACAGGTCAGACCATTTATCCTAAAATGCCCTCCTAACTTTTAAACGAATAATTAAAAATATTGGAAAATTTTGTATGAAACACATATTATCACTCATAAATATTTCGATTTACTCTATAATATTACCAGATTTACAGTGTTTCCAACCAAAAATATAATTGTTTTCAAATAACATTATGCTATATTAATACATATTTCAAATACAAGTTATTTCAAGTTTAGCTTAGGGTAGGAATATTCTACGACATAAATCAATTTTCATAATTTTCGTTAGTATATTAGTATTATATAGTATTTTTTTAAATGTATACACACGTCAGACTCAAGGGACGCTATTGCCCCTCCCTTCTGAAGGCTCAGATGACGTCAGTGGCTTCAAACATACATGTTAAATGAAAAGTTATACTACCATATTTATTATACAAAGCTGCAAACCAAAGACGCTAAAGTATCAAAAATATCGAAAACCAGCAAACCAGTGGCGGTTCAGAGGAAAAAAATGGGGGAGCCAACTCTCAACGTTGCATATTATATGCCGTCCTGCTGTCCATAATCTACATTCTCTTTCGTTGCTCTTTTATTTTCCCACCATTCGTTCCAATGCCTTTTTCAGTACAAGTTCTCTCAGAAATGACCAAACAAATGTTCGTTTGTGCAGATGGCTGTGATACACATTAGGTTTTTTTTTTTTTTTTTAACAATTGCATATCCTTTACGTGCCGTTTTCGCTGGTCGATTAGAGTGTCCAGTTCTAATTGAATATTTAAAATAAAACGTGGCCGTTGTTTCTTTATTACATTCTTTATGAGTACATTGGAAGTGTTGAAATTTTTAAAAAGTAATGCAACGTATCCTATGAGTTATACATTCTTACGCTACATAGTTGTATAAGGGGTTGTATATCTCTTATGCATTTGTTTCGTGGCCAAATAATAATGAAAAACGAAGGATAATCATTTCTCCAGTGTAAAAGGAATCTTTATTGTTTGGAATGTTTTACCCAATGAACACCATATTGACATTACAATTAATTGTGTGTGTAATGTATTTACTAATTACATACTGCATGTAAGAAGAAAGAAAACACTGATTATACATGAATTAGAAACTCCAACCGGAAGTAGGTTATCTTACGAACAGTGCGAGATGTTGAAAAAATATTCCAAAAATCTTCCCTTTATGATATGCCTTGCCGATTTTTTTTTTAAATCAAGAAGTCTTTCACTTGTTTCTGTAAAGGGATATCACATGTGTGGATGTGAGGAATGACAAGGAGATTCATGCTCATATGTGAATGATGCGCTGTGTAGAGAGCGCAGGTTCAGCTAGTCTATATATTAAAATGCCGGGTTTATATGTTTTTGGTCAAGAAAAGTTAACACGTTTGTCGACGTTTATATGTTTGGGGTCAATTCTTTGACAATAAGATCTCGAAGACCACAAGCGCTAGAAACGTGCTGTTTTCGCTCGCCGATTCCAAATTTTGTGTAGGTTGTCCAGATCTAATTGAATATTGAAAAAAAGAGTGGCCCGTTATTTCTTTATTACATTTTTTAGTGTTACACTGGAAGTGTTGAAATTTTTTTTAAAAAAGTAAAGCATTATATCCTGTGCGTTACACATTCCAACACAACAATGTTGTATACAGTGGTTGTATATCTCTCAGGCGTTTGTTTAATCAAATTATAATGAAAAACGGAGGGCTAAAATGAATCTTTAAACTTTGAGTGTTTTGCCCAATGAACACGATATAATCACTGACATTATAATTAATTGTGTGTGTAATGTACTTACTTGTTACATACTGCATGCAAGAAGAAAGAAAACACTGATCATACATGAATTAGAAACTCCAAGGAAGTAGTCTCAAATCTTGCAAACGGTGCGAGATATTGAGAAAAATAATCCCAAATATCTCCCCTTTATGATACCCCTTGCCGATTTTTATGAAGAACGTCCTTCACTCGTGTCTATAAAGGGACATACACAGATGTTGTGGGGAATAACAAGGAGATTCATGCTCATATGTGAATGATGCGCTACGTAGTTAGAGAGCTCAGGTTCTGCTACTTAAAATGAAAGACGGTCAACTATGTTGAGAGGTTGATGTGAATCGCGCGTGCAATTGAAACTTGAGCGAGAAAGATAAGGCAGTGAACCTGTAGCTTCCGTTGCACTTATCCATTATTAGCGTAGTGAATGTATGTTGTTTAATCCAGGCTAAATTGCCCATCTTTTTAAAAAGAAAGAGAGAAAGAAAAAAGACTGCACAATTTCGAAACTTTCACTAAATCCAGTAACGGAAAGGAGCTTTGAAAGAGTCTGAAAAGCCCTGCATAATTGTACGCCATAAAATAATATAATTTGAGTAATAGGATTAAGTCATTCACATCTTCATTGGCGCCTAATGTACGAGTTCATTCATGTCTGTAACCATTTATATATATATATATATATATATATATATATATATATATATATATATATATATATATATATATATATATATATATATATATATAAATCTTTTAATGAGTTTAACACAACTATGAATGAAGTGTTTGCGTCACTGAAAAAAAAGGCGTTCGCTTGACATTGTTCTTAGAAAGGATACGGTCATGAAGGTCAAAGGAATGAAATGGCCACAAAATATATTATTTGCCCTTCATGACGTACAAGATTTTTCGCCATACAGAACCTCCAATTCCCTCTGGGTATTTTGCATTGCATGCTGAGTACACAAATGAATGAACCATGCAATGCTCATTAAGAAAATGACAGTATTTACACGAAATAAAATTCGATATTACAGTGAAAAAGAACAATAATTAAGTGTCTTTGTTGGCAAAAAACAAATATACTGCAAGATACTTTGTATAAAATTAGAAAAATCTTTAGTACTAATTAATACATTTTATTTAATTACATTATTTCGTATTTTCATATAGTACTACTTAGAATTTGAAATTTCCTTGTAAAAAAAACAACTTGGCGGGTTCATTAAAGTGTTGCAAGCAAAATATTTAGTAAAAAAAAATCCCACTTGTTATTTTAGATTTTATGGTCGGATCCTCAGTTGTCATTTCTATTCGCGAGCTATGTGAATCTCGTAAGCCTAATAGCGTTAACAATAGTGTAGGAACAGCAAGAATAGAAACTCTGTGTTACTTTGTACGACAATATTGCGATACTATTAGAGGATAACACATTATTGAAACTCACAAGAAACAGGGAGGTAAGTAAGTTAATACTTATTTATTTTACATACCGCACCTTTACAGTGAAACATATGTTTCAGTGGTAATACGGGTCACCAGGTTAACTTGATCAATCTGGTTTAGTGCCGTATTTAGAATTTTGTTTCGGGGGGGGGACTATGAACAACACGGTGAAGCAGAGGACAATTGCCCACCTGAGTTTGAGTATTAAATGTTTTAATCTATATATATAAAAGAGAACGTACAAATCCTTTGTCCGCTCATCACGCTAATACGGCTGAACCAATTTCTTTTATTTTTGGGGGGTTATTAGGATTTGGACCCTAGATGGTTTTTATCATATCACTTTAATTTTCAATTACCAGTGTCTTGAGATAATTGACCATTCAGGTGTCCATTACGTACAAATCCTTTGTTAGTTCATCATAGGTATAAAAATAAACGTATTTATATGCAACCCGCATGACCGTGTCACTCGGCGGGTTAACATAAATGACAGGCGTTATAATGGTTTTTATCATATTACTTGAAAGCGAAAAAGTAAAAATTATCTAAGTAACAAAGTTTATTGCGTTCGGGGGTGACCGCAGCGAAGCGGGGCGGGTTAACATAAATGACAGGCGATATAATGTTAACATTTACTGCAATCTTCTATGGTTTTTATCATATCACTTGAAAGCGAAAAAGTAAAAATTATCTAAGTAACAAAGTTTATTGCGTTCCGGGGTGACCGCAGCGAAGCGGGGTGAACGCTGCTAGTTTATACATAAATTGAAGTTCTAATGCCAAGAATTGCAGACTGGTGAATCTTATGTGATATCATACACAAAATTTAGCAGTAAATCTAGCCCTTTATTATATTCATCTTGGCCTACCTAATTTCTCGGGCTACGTATTCCCCCTCTTGATTTTCTTTAATTCAAATATTTACCTTTCTTTATACCTAAACGATGTAAACATTCCTTTGCTATAATAACTAAAGTCCCGTTATGTTGTGATATCCGTGCAAGTTGGTGTGGAACACCTTTTTCGTTTATCAGCTCTACTGGTGTTACTGACGATGGCCAACTTGAATGACAAGTAACAATGGTCAAAAGTATGATAGGAGAAACAAAAGAAAGCAGCAACTAAGAAACAGAAGAGTAGAATGGACGAAAGAAAGAAAAAAGAGCGCAGTTCTTATATGGAATGAAATTTGGGAAATACAGTATTATTTCTGAACAAAGAATATAAGAAAATGAAAAATCAATGACTTTTTTTTTTAGAAATGGTAAGAAGGATTATTGTAGTACGTGAAATACGAAAAACTAACAAATTTATCTCGGGGAGAGGATGAAGCCCGATAGCACCTCTAAATACGCCACTGCTTGGGTTTGAGTCTCACTTTCTGACTCACTATGATTCACTCTGACTCACTATGACTCACTATGACTCACTATGACTCACTATATAGTATCAATTAGAAGCACTGGGTTGTGAAACACACTGAGGGTTCTCTAATTCTCACCCTACAACTGGGGGTTTAGGGGTATTGAATAATTTCTAGTCTTAGCGGATAGTCCTGGGGTCCTCTATTGAAAGTTTTTAAAAATTAATGTGCTGAAAATGCAGTTTTAGGTATTTATGAATGAAAATCGAGTTCCTTTTTTTTTATTGATTTTTCCTTTTATAGTGGAAAATACTTCTGAATGAGAGTAAAGGAGGAACCAGAAGGTTCTAATGTTATAACTCCCTATTTTAGTTCTATTCATAGAATTTCTTTTATATTTCTTATTTACGTACGTGGAAAATCGTGTTGGTAATCGGAGCACCTCCGGAGTTGGTGCCCTTGACAAGCGAACACCCAGAACTTTTTGTTGGGAGAGGTCCGATCCTACAAGCAATTACACCTATGCAATTACACCGGGTATTATTCTGCACCGGAAAGAAAAACGATAAATAACTGTAAAATACTTCCAACTATGTTTTCAGACAAAAATATAGCAGTAGATTGTTTTTATAAGAGAAAGACAACAGATGAAGTGTAAGATGAAATTTTCATGCTACATCAATCACTTCCGTGTTAAACAAATATAGTTTTATTGGGAAAATGTACAAATATATGTTGTGTTAGGAAAATTGGGCGGATTCGGACCCTCTAAAACCTGCCTTGGGTGTGCCCTTGGCTCTTGATATTACGTAACTCTACAGTAGTGCCGAACAGTTTTATACCGAATTAATAACGTTCATTTCTGGAGCTCCAACATTTACAAGTTCGACTCCAGACGTAACATTTCTTAATCAAGATACAATGTCTCGAACATTTCATGGGCCGCGGTGGCTCAGTGGTAGAGCGTTCATCTCTGGTGCATGGGATTCTTGGTTCGATCCCAGCTCGCACCAATTGAATTTTCTTATGACAAACTTCACTGCTTAGGTTTTCTTGAGGTTCTTCCGTTTCCTCCCACTTTCTTCATTCCACCATTTCTCATCATCATGGCCTCTTTTAGGCTACGCGGCATAACGTAGGACGTTAAACTCAAAAAAAAGATTTCATTTCATTTCATTCGGTGCCTCAGTCTTGGTCGACGTGACCCTGAGACATAGAAACACTGTCATGTACCTGCAAGACAAAAAGGAATGTCAAAAAAATCTCATATTTTTTTTTTATTTGACAATTTGAAATATATGGTTTGGCTCAATCTACTTGAAACAAATGGCACTCGTAGGATAATAAATAAGGAAGATATAAGCATGCTCTCGTTTTGAATAAGTCAGTATAATTCAAAGATCTACACAGTGAAAGAGAATAAGTCGACTTATTCCCCTTCGCCAAACGCATTTCTATCTGAAACGATACCAAAATATGTTATTCTGAAAGTAATAAGCCATTAGAGTTTTCATTTCTTATGGTTAGTTTTGTCGGCAAAGTGAACAATGTAACATAATACTATTGACAACGTAGAAAAAGGGAAGCAGCTAACTAATGGAATCTTTGATCTAGCGAATTTTTTTATACAATCATAGAGAGCGGTAAAATTATTGTGCGTTAAATATTTTCAGAGCGGTTGGCGTCACTTTTATTTAATAATTATCGTGAAAATAATTGTTCGTAACAGTCGCCACTTGTAGTTGCTCATATTTAGATGTTTTAGTTTTCCAGTTAAAGGCTTATATGCTCAGACTATATGCCTTGAACTTGATCTGGAGTAATGACAATGGAAGAAAATTTTGTGTGCAGCACTTTAAAAGAATTATCTGATTCCAGTATCGGCGGTTTACTTTCGGACTCTGGTTCCAGTTATCACCCGGAAGAAAGTGACGGGGTTTCGGATTCTAGTTCTTATCGAAAGAACATTGATGGAAGAAAACTTTTTTTTTTTTTCGACAAAATAAGGATAGTGTTAGACAGACTAAGAAACGTATATCTTTCTCCCAACCAGTTTTGGACTCACAAAGCGAACACAGCAAGAATAAAGAGCTTAGTGTCAACTCAGAATACGAGGATACGGAAGACATTGATACTGTATTTAGTAAACGGAAAAGAGATGAAGATTTTCCTAGTAGTAAGCAGTCTAACGATCGGCAAGTAAAGAAGCGAAAAACGTCGAAAAAGGAAGCAAAGGAAAAGAAGAATTTAGGACAGCAGTACATTTGGACTAGTGGAACTATTATCCCTGGAAAGAAGACGATACCTCTTTCCCCGTGTCATTCCGGATGCTACAAGAAATTTACAGAAGAGGAACTCGAGACCATTTTTCAAAACTTTTGGAAGCTAGAGACCACAATTTATTAACTCAGTTTATTGGTAATCTGATATCCATATCAGAAAAACAAGCGCAAAACCTCGAAAAGAAAATCCAAGAAATCGTAATGTGACTTGCAAATATTTCTTAACTCATCCTGGTGGCAATAAAGTTCAAGTATGCAAAGGTTGCTTCAGTAAAACCTTTTCCATTGGGATCAAGTACTTGAATGTTGTAAACAAAAAGAAGAAATCAGCATCAGGAATATTTATCTCCCGATAGAAGAGGTTCCACTACTCCATCGAATAAAATATCTGAGGACAGTTTATTGTTTCTTCGTGAACATTTTAACGAACTACCTGCATGTGAGTCGCATTATGGAGGACAAAGAAGTAGCAAGAAATACCTACCTAGCTATTTAAACAAGCAAATTACATATGAAATTTACAAATCAGGATGTCCTGAAAGCATAAAAACCTGTGAGCTACACATTTTATCGCAATTTTATCCGTAAAGAATTTCTATTTCTTTCAATTAAAAGACCAAGAATTGACATGTGGAAGGTTTGTGACACACTTAACGTGAAACTAAAATATAGTTCCTCAAGTGAGACTGACGATATTCAAAGGCAGCTATCTGATCATCAACTTAAAGCTGAATATGCTTATGACATGAAGAGGAGTGACAAGGAGAAGTGCAAGAGAAGTGGAAGAGAATCAGTTATCCTTACATTCAACTTACAGCAATGCTTACCGACGTCAGATTTACATTCAATTGTATCATTTTACAAAAGACTTCTATGGACATACAATTTAACTGTTCATTCACTTAATGATGACAAAGCAACTTGTTACATGTGGCACGAAAGTATAGGAGGACGAAGGTCCAATCAGATTGCATCGTGTATATTGGAGTATATAATGAATTTGCCTGAGTCAGTGAAACACCTTACTATGTATTCTGACACGTGTGGTGGCCAGAATAGAAATTTTAATTTTGTGGCAATGTGTACCTTCGCACTCAAAGGAAAGAAAACCTTACAGAGAATAGATCACAAATTTTTGGAGCCTGGACATACTCATCTAGAGTGTGATGCTGATCATGCCCGAATTGAGAAATCTAAATAGAGTTCTAATATTCAAATTCGTGTTTCGCAGGAATACTATATGATGGTTAGAATGGCTCGAAGAAAGAGACCATTCACAGTTGTGGAAATGGATACTACAAAATTTCTTTCATTCTCAGATCTGTTAAAGTCATCGCTTGTCCACAGATATCACAACGCTTTAGGAGATAAAGTAAAATGGCTCGAAATAAGATGGTTGAAATACGAGAGAGATTTTGATGTAGTCTACTACAAAACAAGTCTTTGAGATGATGATACGTTTCACACAATGGACCTTCGTCGACGAGGAAACACTGACGAAAATGCAAGGGTTTGTCCAACCTACTCAGGACCTAATCCAATAAATCCCCCAAAGAAGAAAGATCTTCCGTCTTTGTTACCCCTAATAGATCCAATATATCATGGATTCTGAAAAATAAACACACTGCTGAACAATACTGCACTTATTTAATATAAAAACACATTTTTTATATTAAATAAGTGTGTTTTTATATTAAATAACTGCAGTCTTGTTCAGCAGTGTGTTTATTTTTCTGATTTTATTCGAAAGACGTTGACTATGATTGTGTATCATGGATTCTACACATCTTTGGTGTCGTCTCCAACTGTAAGATTTACAGACCCTGACATTCATTATTCAGTTAGAAGAAGAAGAAGAGGAGGTGTAAGTGATTGAAATGAATTTGTATTATCTAAAAATGTAAAGATTCAAAGTTAGAATAGTTTCTTTTCAAGTAAATCTGTTCTATCATGTTTCAAAGTTACTTAAAATGTTAATTTTGTTCATGTAAAAATAACTGTAATTTTATAAAAAAACATTGTCACAACAGATGTAGAAAGCTTAACAAATAAAGAAAACTGAAGTTAAAACTAAAAATTAAATAAAATACCATAATTTGTATAACAGGTTATATTCTTACGGTGACTTATACCACCGCGTCTCCTTTAGTAACTAATAACTAAAAAAATGGAAAAAGTTAATAAGTCGTATTTTTGGTTATTTTAAGAGAATGTTACTGTATCAGGAAAAACATATCTGCAGCATTGTATAAGACCATGTTATTGTATAACTTTCACATTTATATGATTAATATAAAATTAAATATAGGCGACTGAACTTTTAAAAAAAAATCTTTAAACCTCTCTCCTGAAAAGAAGCGATTTTGACTTATTCCCTTTCGCCTTACTAAGTGTTTGTTTCTATTTAAAGTTTACTAAAAGCTTATGTTTATTTAATATTTTCTGAACTTTCCTAGATGTTTATCAATTATTTTATTTTATTAAATATTACTTTCTAACTGCTCATGTAATTCTAGTGAAGTTAATTCTCTCCTCTGGCTTTTTCTCATTAAATCTATCATTTACTTTCTCTTTTGTTGTGACGTGAGTGTGTTTATATCTCAGAGCACTTCACTGAAAGATAAGTGCAAGATGTACTCAAGCGTAAGCGTGTCAAAATCACAAACAAGAAACGCTACATGTTTTTTTCTTATTAGGGCGTCTCAAATTTCAATTGGGCGAATCTGTAAAACTTGTTATGTAGAATATGAGATGGTGTTGAAAACAAACACTGTTTTGTTACATATTCATGTGTCACCTGTTCTATTTTCTCCCCTCCTGCTTTTATATTTGACACCTACCTCTTCGTTCCAATCACCATAGCTTTTATCTTTCTAACATTTATTTTCATCTCATATTCCTCACAGCCCTTCCTCAAGTTTTCTACCCACATAGGATGTCCACGGGATGTCCGAGACTGAGCCCGCAACGGACGACGGGACATCCCGGGATTATCCGAATGTACTCGCGGGACATCCACAGGATTTCCACGGGAGATCCAGATGTCCGCTAATATCCCGGGATACGGAATATTCAACGGGACCACGAAGGGATGTCTATTGGTTTTCCCTCGGACCTCCTGTCCTATCTGGGACGTCCCGTGGACATCCTACATGGGAATCCTTCAGGACATCCCATGCAGGACGTCCATGGGATGTCTTCTCATTGTCCCGATAATCCCAGGAACCGAATGGAATGATTGGGATCAAAATGGGACATCCCAAGGACGTAGTGTGCTATGTGGGTAGCATTCTATTGATTTTCTGTTCAGTTTGAAGTAACAAAGATTCGTTTTCTTCCTCCAGAGCTGAGTTACAATATAATAATATTTAACAAGGGAATCGAAATGCAAAGATAAAGTTGGAATGAGAGAGTTAATATGAATATTGGGATGGGAGGATAGGATAGAAAAATAGGAGTGAAAATTCTCTGCTTGCCCTAAGCGCTGTTAACGCTAGACACACCACTGAATTCAACATTTATTTGATTAAGTGAATAAAGTTTAATAAAGGTTTACATACTGTCTGTATTCTATCGCCACGGATGTTTCATGTTTCCATTGTGCTGACAAAAGGAAAATGTCGGTAACAGACAAAATGATCGTTTGACGTCACATATGAAGTGAGATCAAACAGATACACTGCTGAAGACAGTTCTATAATTGGTTATATATATATATTCAGAGCGAACAATTCGCTCAAGGCATTTCTCCAGAGTAACGAGGCGGAAAAAAAAAATACTAGTCGAAACGTTAAATGATTTACACAGAGTTTCAAATATTAGTTAAAGCTACAGAGAACATAAAAACAAATGCAGCAAGTCAGCTAAATTAGTTGCTCCACACAATGAATGTTTTACTTTATCGTTTCGGATGTTTTTTAAAACAAGAAATTGCTTACATTTTACAATGATATGTTGTATTCTTTTAAACTCTTTCTGGGCAATATGTGATATTTCTTTAAATATGTACTAGTCAACTATTTCTATGGTAGAGGAAGAAGAAGACACAAAAATAATTACATTTTAGAAACCAATGTTGTCGTGTAGGTTTTTGTTTGTTTTGGTAACCATGACAATAGGTTGAGTGTCGACATGGAAATAGAGTTACTGTAAGCTATAATATATAAATGACATCAGAGAGATCACGACGAACATAAAAGGTATAATAAACGACCATATTAATTTTATTTATTTGTGTGGCTCAGAACAGGGCTATTTGTGTGAATCAGGGCTATAGGACATCGATTAAGAGTAAATAGATTTCTTATTCGTTCTAATCTGACCATAGGCGGATATAACTAGAATGCAAAAACCAAATTCCGGATAAATCTTGGTATAGCAAGTTTTGTGTTAGAAGTTTTACATGAAAAATTTTAAAAACTTGATGAAGAAATCGAAAAAAGTAAGCGTCTTAAAGTGTTTCTAAGATTACTTTTAGACTTAATTCACCGCTTTACAGTATAATTAATTATACAAAGTTAGGTATGTAAATCATGTATAACGTAATACTGTTCATGACATTTTCTGCTGTTTTTATATAGTAACGTATCTAATGCATTTTCATGAAGGAACGTATAGGAACAGGAAATATTTTCAGCAGATTATTTTGGTACCTAACCCAGTTTCCATGGAAGAAAGTAAGTTTTATTTCACGTTAGGTGCAGTCAGGGTCGGCTATAGGCAATTTCCCGCCCCGTGCAATAGCATCATTTACCTCTCCCTTCTCTTAAGAAAGAGCAAATCTTAAAAGTCATGATTTTAAGTATGCTACCATATCATGAACAACGAAGGGAAGGGGAAGTGCACTCGCACTCAGAAAGGCCTAGACACTAAAATACAATCACGTTTGTCTGTTTTTTTTAAACAATCTACTATGTTCGTGAAATATAAAGCAGACACACCTGGAGAGGAAAGATAGTAATCCTTTTTATAGAATTCAATATCAAGCTTCAATCTCAATATACGCTATCAGTTAGCAATTCCAGTGCAATTGTATCTTTTATCTTTATTTCGTGATTTTCCTTCTACATCTGTTAATTAAAAAAAAAAACTTTTGTTTCCACCATCAATGATAAGGAACTTATTTGTGAGGAAGTCAAGACTAGTTTCCATATTAAAACTTTGACAACTAACTAAATGAGACAGATGTTTGCTACTCTTCGAGAGTTGAGTTCTTGTATTTGACAACAATCAAGCAATTCATGCTCGGATTTATTTGACCATTTGATTTAGCACTGTCCATGTGGTAACCTTAAATTAATGCGACGTAAACATGATTTATGAATGTAGTATTCAAATAGAAGGTCTGAGAGACCCGGGTTCGATTCCCGGTGGAAGCTGATGTTGCTCGGATTCCACGTTAATCAGTAGGTCCACGTCTCATATAGCCTCGCTGCTGAAAGGGACGCTAAACTAAAAATCAATCAATCAATCGAATAGAAGGTCAGCTTAGTAAATTTAACTACAATTATCATAAAGTCTGTTTCCAATACGAAATATTTATTTTAAATAATATAAGGTAGGTGTAGTTAAATACGCCATGTTCAGGGTTTTGGATTTTTTGTAGCCTTAATTTTCATGAAGCGCAAAGAACAAGACATGTGCGTTGCAGAGTAGTCCTTTTCGCGTGTAGAAAAAAATGTGCCAATGATGTCAATCACTTCTATTTTGTACCCAAGGTAAAAGAAAAAAGTTTTAGGAAGTGGCGTATTTACCAACACGTGCAGGTAATTACGCCAAGTCTAGAATACTACCAGAAACCTGTAATAAATCTTGGAATTGCTTATATCGTTTCTATTATACGAACTCAAATATTACTACATAACATGGTTGATGAAAGAATAGAATAACGAAAGTGCAAGCTGAAGGTAAAAGGTAAAAGTGTAAAAACGATGATCTCCAAAGTTGAAATGAAGTCCCAAACTGAAAAGTTTTAGTCCATAATAAGATAAACAGAGAGTTTCACTGTATTGTGAGTTTTTTTTAAAAAAAAAGAAAAAAGACTACACTAGATTACATGGAACATGCGGAACAAATGAAAACATCTTTGTCTTCTGCAGTCAGTCCTGCACAAGCCCTGGCGTATTTAGCTGCACCATGCTTGGTATTGATTTAGTAGCCATGGAATCACAAATACTAAAATTACACTTGGCATTGCTGTGAACAATGTTCTAAGTTAGCACGGTATTAATAACAGATTCTTACCTCTATTGAAATAATAACGTTCTTCCACGGAACCTCCCCGAAGCAAACAACACTCCACGGAATGGCGATCTGAGCTCTGTTTCTCGGAGTATTCGTTAAATCGGACTACACACACATTGACACACATTGGAGGTTCATTTTAGCGGATTTCGTTGGAAAACTTCCCAGTACTGAAAACTTGGCGTATTTAGCTGTACTGGCGTATATACCTGCAGTTACCTTAGTTATGACAGATTTTTGCTGACCCGTGCAAATGTACGTGTTGCACATATGCCAGAGTCGTGTCTGCATACAGTAAATATTTTCAGCCTGTTATCTGGCATCACTTGATTCCGTTACGCAGATGTTGAATCAACTAGAGTAATATTTATTTTCAAGTAGGGACTGTAGTGACTCAGTGATAGAGCTACCTCTGGTGCAAGGCGTAAAAGTCCTTGGTGGTCCAAAAGTAGGTATACAGTACTGATCAGCTCACTGTATTTTGCATAATTTCTTATTATTATCCATCAGGTAGACACTTAGTTTCTTTATTACTTCTTTTTAATGTCTTTCTACTTATATATTAAGCTTGGAACAGCCGAAGCAGATAATCCTGTAACAATCCTGTAGCAATCAAATATAACATCCTATAAGCTAGAATGTTATAGTTGATCAATGCAGGGGTGTATACCTATTTTTGAGCCACACTGTACATATATTCTCTCTCTCTCTCTCTCTCTCTCTCTCTCTCTCTCTCTCTCTATATATATATATATATATATATATATATATATATATATATATATATATATACCGACCTAGGTTAGAATAATTATTTCGATACTCTCTTTTACTATCAAGCAGGAAGTCTCTATTTCTCTTCCCTATTTCTCAGTGGCATATCCAAATACAAGGGAGAAAGAACTGTTACACTTAAATATCAACTTCCCTATTCTAAAGGAAAGGGGATCTAATTCCTTACTATCTATCTGCACTCATTATGTGGAAGATTCAGAATGAAGAGAATACTCCCCAGTCTGTCTTCACCTATAAGACCTAACATAGCTTTCGAGGGTTGAGCTAAAACAACCCCTTCTCGACGGAAAATCAAGTACGGCTTCATTTAACCGCCCAGTCCACAAGGATTACTTCTTAAAGACTACCAATATTCTCGTATTATGAGAGAAAGCTCCCACTTGGCTGGCTCAGAAAAAACGTCTAACCAGGGTAAATCTTGGAAGTCCCTCTTCCCTGGATAAAACTTCCCTTTATATAGCCAAGCAAGCTATTCACAAAGGAAAAAGATTGTCGTATCTTAAAGACTATAGAGAAAACATGCAGTGAAGAGGAGGGGTCTCCCACTAATAAAAGGAAGCATTCTCTCGCGGATGCTGCGTACTGTTATACCTAGAACAGAGTTAATATTTAACTATTGTTTTGTCTAACTGTAAAAAATAAAACAGCATTTAAAACACTTTTAGTACAGATATTGAATGGGGAAATATTTCAACCGTGTGTTTAGAAAGTGTGCTTCGTGTGTCCAAAAGCGTTCATTCTCCGAAAACGGTAATTCTTCTAAGAAAACAGTTCGTAAAGAAAGACAGTTCGATACATTTTGCACATTTTGTATATACATCTGGAACATACTTGGAAAACAGTATTTTACAGGGAAGAATATGTGTCATCTGGAGGTGTTCAAAGAATGTCGGTAATGTGTACAGTGTCCTATTGTGTCTAAAAGTAGTTTTTGTATTTTTTGCAATGTAAGAGGAGATTTTTTTAATAGTAATTGCTGAAAATAGAAATAAGAATACATAGTAAACACAAACAAATACAGTTATACACAGGTAATACTACTACTACTACTACTACTACTACTACTAATAATAATAATAATAATATCAACTTGCAGGTCTGGTTTCCTTAATCTAATAATTATAACAAACATAAAATACATACCGATGTATAGATATAAAACAATATACGGATGTTAATGAACTATATCAACAAACTGTACAAGATGATTCCTCACATCAAAAAAGGAAAAAAAGTTCATATGGATCTATAGCAAAAAATACATAGTTTCAGAGCTAGGGCTGTCCAAAATCGCGAAAAAGCTAAATTTCAACAGGTAATATTTCAAATTCCAGAAGTTGTGGATCATGGTCCTTTTCAGCATAAAGGAAGCCATGTATACACAATCCAAAAGTGCATATTTCATCAATTTTCAGTAGGTATACAGGGTATTCTTTACAGCAGGAGTGTGCAACTTGAACGGTGGACGGACCAATCACAGAGCACTAAATGGCGTCGCTGGCCTCACTGTAGGTATATCACTTTTACGAGAATTGAATAGTATAGTATTAAATGATGGAACATGTTCATCGTAATTTACGCACAATAACCAGTATAACCAAAATATTTAATCGCTAAAGAGAAGCAGAATAATGTATTTAGAACTTTGTCGGTACATCTAACAACCCTTATACCGAGGGAAATTTCTCCCAAGTAACTGCGATTGCAAAGTGCTTGTCTTCAAAGCGTTACCACGTTTTGCACTGTGTGATCGATGGATAATTTCCAGTTCACTCTTAACAGGTTTTGTAAAAAAGAAAAATTATAATAATTATTGTTTTCAATAACTGGCCAGCGGGCCGGAAGACAGGTTAGGCAGGCCGCATATGACCCGCGGGCCGGCTGTTTCACACGGCTGCTCTACAGGGTGCAATTCTTAGATATGCTCTCAATAGAGTTTTCAGATATACCCTGTTTTCAAGGAGGGTCTAAAGTAGGCAGAGGTAAGCCTTGACGATAATGGATATCCAGTGATTCGGAGGGAAGTCGGAAATCTTAGAAATCGGCAGCTCTATGTTTCCTTGTGTTCAGAATAACATGTGATGCGATGTACAGTATTTCGTCATGGCTTATTTCACGTTTTCTCCATTAATAAGCGTGAAAGAAAACATCGCAGCATGCGTTTTCCCGAGTACGAGAGACCATGCTGCTGACAATCCTTAACACTTCCTACATCGCGCCAAAGGATTCTGAGTTCATTGCTATCAAGACTTATCATTTGCCTATTTTGGACCGATCATAAAGTCAGAGCATGTCTCAAACTTTGGTTGATGGCATGTCTGGGAAGTTCATCCTGCAGGGAATACTCTGTATACCCTTGAACATTAAAGAAATGTGCACTTTTGGACTGTGTATGCATGCCTTGCTTTACGCTGATAAAGACTACCATCCACATCTCCTGGAATTTGAAATAAGGCCTGTTGAAATTTGGGTTTTTCGCGATTTTGGACATCCCTAGCTCTGAAACTATGCACTTTTCGCCATAATTCCGTATGAACTATTTTTCTTATTTTGATGTGAGGAATTACCTCTTAAAGTTTGTCGGTATAGTTCATTAACATCCTGTATATTAAAAAAATATTATTTAAAACAAAAACCAGCAAGGGATCTAAAGTGCCACTTGAAAAATTCTGCTTCACCATAGGGAAGAGTGGAAAGCTGTGCCAAGCAATAATACAAGATGCAGCGAAGAAAAAGTATTTGGAAATGAAAAGTCTGCCTCAGTATAGGGAAAAGTGGAAAACTGTGTCACACAATAATACAAGATGCAGCGAAGAAAAAGTATATGGAAATGAAAAAAGTCTGCCTCAGTATAGGGAAAGGTGGAAAGCTGTGTCACACAATAATACAAGATGCAGCGAAGAAAAAGTATAAGGAAAATTGAAAGTCTGCCTCAGTATAGGGAAAAGTGGAAAGCTGTGTCAAACAATAATACAAGATGCAGCGAAGAAAAAGTACATGGAAATGAAAAGTCTGCCTCAGTATAGGGGAAAAGTGGAAAGCTGTATCAAACAATAATACAAGATGCAGCGAAGAAAAAGTATATGGACATGAAAAGTCTGCCTCAGTATAGGGAAAAGTGGAAAGCTGTGTCACACAATAATACAAGATGCAGCGAAGAAAAAGTACATGGAAATGAAAAGTCTGCCGCAGCATAGGGGAAAAGTGGAAAGCTGTATCAAACAATAATACAAGATGCAGCGAAGAAAAAGTATAAGGAAATGAAAAGTCTGCCTCAGTATAGGGAAAAGTGGAAAGCTGTGTCAAACAATAATACAAGATGCAGCGAAGAAAAAGTACATGGAAATGAAAAGTCTGCCTCAGTATAGGGGAAAAGTGGAAAGCTGTGTCACACAATAATACAAGATGCAGCGAAGGAAAAGTACATGGAAATGAAAAGTCTGCCTCAGTATAGGGAAAAGTGGAAAGCTGTGTCAAACAATAATACAAGATGCAGCGAAGAAAAAGTATATGGAAATGAAAAGTCTGCCTCAGTATAGGGGAAAAGTGGAAAGCTGTGTCAAACAATAATACAAGATGCAGCGAAGAAAAAGTACATGGAAATAAAAAAGTCTGCCTCAGTATAGGGGAAAAGTGGAAAGCTGTATCAAACAATAATACAAGATGCAGCGAAGAAAAAGTATAAGGAAAATTGAAAGTCTGCCTCAGTATAGGGGAAAAGTGGAAAGCTGTGTCAAACAATAATACAAGATGCAGCGAAGAAAAAGTACATGGAAATAAAAAATATGTTTCAATATAGAGAAGTGTGCAAACCTGTGTTAAGTTATAATACATAATGATGGAAAGAAAAGGTGCATGGAAGTGAAAAGTCTGCCTAAGTATGGAGAAGAAAAAGCATTTGCGTATTTCAATCAAAAAAGAGTGCTGAAGCGAGAAGAAAATTCCACTCATAGTTGGAATTATTCACAATACGTGACAATAGTAGATTGAGGCATAGGTGTAACTAGAAGAGAGACAATCACTCCATAGAAGACTGTTGTTCCTCCATAGAAAACCATTGGACATAAGGCTGAAGACTTTTCAAATTCTCGGAAGTAAGATACTCTACTTACGCCAATAGACCAACGTAGCATAGAAAGTAGGCGGTAAAGACATATTCACAATGGGAATTTGCTCTTACTTATTTTGATGAAACGTACAGTCATCGACAAAAGAAAATAGCGTCTTATATACAGATTACATATAAAATACTCTGTTTACTTTCGTACACAAATGATCAAAAAGTATATATATAATACTGTAAATAAGAAAGAAATACGAGAGCTGATCATAAAGTAAAGTTACAAAGCCTGTTGTGAAACGTGTATAAATGATTTCATACAACCAAAACAGCCAACAGATAATGTATACATTAGGTTATTTTTGGACATAGTCTGCATATCTGTTGAGGCACTTGTCGCATCGTGGGATGAGTTTGAAGATTCCTTCATAGTAAAAAATCCTGTCCTTGCGTGTTCAACCACGTTGACACGAAGTGTTTCACCTCCTCGCCTGAAGCGAAGCAACGCCTCCTAGATGCTCCTTCAGTGCGAAAACAGGCGAAAATCGTTTGGAGCAAGGTTCGGTCTGTCGGGAGGGTAGTTGGTGATGGCCAGCGAAATTACTTCAACTGCATTGAGATCTTTGTTCCTTTATGGGGACGTACGTCGTCGTGAAGGAAGATGACACTTCGGAATCCTGATAGTAAACCTCTACCAGCTGCCGGTGAATTTGAGCCGCGGTTATATGTTTCGCCTAGAGATATCGAATAACTGAACGGACGTCTTCGCGAGACCAGTTTTTCCAAAGAAGTTGCCATTTGTGTTTACATATAACTAGCGCGGAAGGTGGTTGAAATTCCCCATAGTTGCCATCTCCGTGCAATAAAATTACCGCACACTCCTCATTTCTCTATAACAGACAAAACTCAAGATATATCGGCCTTATAACCTTAAGTTTCTGATCCTCTCTCGTATAATCTTCCAAGGGAAATTTTGAATATTCAGGTTTCAATTTCGTCTCCTGAATACGTTATTCCTGCTGGGTATGAAAACATTGTTTCTGCCAGGAAAGGTGAGAACGTTTAACCATCTAGCCCCTGCTGTTCGAGTAGCTTGGGGGCGCGTGCCTTTGGCGCACGGGTTCTGTGTTTGACTCCCAGTGGGAGATCATTGACATGTGAATACATTACAGTGGTTCAGATCCATGTCTCATACAGCCTCTGTGCTGAAAATTCAATTAGCCGCATTGTTAAACTTCAGCAAGCTGCAGCAACAAGAAGGCAACCATCTAGCTCAGACGTAGTCGATAGTTCTAAATCTGAAAATTTTCTTTAAGAGCTTTAAAACGGAAGTTACATCATATCTCTTCAAAGGATATGAAATTCCTATATAATTGAACAATAGCACAGATATCTGCTTGTTAGTGGTCCTTTATACAAACAGCTCCGAAGCGAAACTTTGGAGAACATATCCCTTCATTAGTGCTCCGAGAAGTTAACACGCCGTACAACAAAAGACACCTAATTACACAGCGAGCGCCCTTACAGTTTATGGATGTGAAATCAGATACTTCGGAACAAACAAACATGTTGTTTGATGAAGGAACAAAAGGAGAGAGAAAGGAAAGGGCATGTGCCTCGTTCTGCTTCCGTAAACTAGCCTATTGTTAATTTTACGGGAGGAGTTACCTGTTTATTGCTTGCGTACGTCAAGAATACAGTAAATAATTTCCCTTGAAATATAGATGGTAATTTGTTGGTGAATGTTGTGTTGGAGCATTTAATCCACAGTACAAAGAGCGTGACTTCACAAAACACTGCTTTCAGGAGGCACAGACTCATGAATGAGATATTAGAAGGCTCTTCAGGTTTGTTTCAATGCTGTTTAACAAAGGATTTTGAGAATAGTGTCCGAGTTAGGTATGAGACGATTTGGGGGTCAGTGCAAGAAATGCGAATATTTTCCCATTCGCGGGCAAGAAAATTGTAGCGCTACTTAATACTGAATATAGATAAGATGATATAATATACAGGGAGGGCACAAAAACAGTCCCTGATTTAAAAAAGGGTGTAACTAACTAATTAACTCTATGGCTTATGGAACCCGAAGGTTCAATGATGCGTGCACAAAAGCTCCCCACTGACTTCTATCCTTAGCCAGCTGGATCCAGTTTCTACTTTGTATTCCTATATCTGCGAGGTCCATCTTAATATTGTGTTCCCCTCTGCGCCTAGGTCTTCCTAATGATTGTTTTCCGATTGGTCTTCCAGTTAAGACTTTGAAAGCGTTCCTACTTTCTTCCATCCTGGCGACATGCCCACCTGAGCCTCCCGGATTTGATGACCCTAACAATGTTTGGTAAACGGTATAAATTAATGTAGTTCCTCGTTATGAAGTTTCCGGAAATCCCCATTCCCGTTCCTCTTGGGTCCGAATATTCGTCTCAGAAATTTGTTCTCAAATACTTTTTGTCTACGTTCTTTCCTCAGAATAAGCGACCATGTTTCCCAACCATACAGAAAAAAATGCAAACACAAAAAATGCAAAATGTAATTTGCTCTACCGATTATCGCAGATTTTGCGTTATGTTGACGCAAACCGTTATGGAACGTGACCACATATCACCTTACTTCAACTTAAAAAGGATTAGCTCAGGAGAGTAATGCTCTCGGAAGTAAGAACGAAACACAAAGTACTGATTGGTTAGCGTTATGCATTTCTTGCCACATTGCATTCAAAGAGCAGAAATCAAACGATTTCTGCTGTCGGTGTTTGTGGCCGAGTCTGCTAGCACTATATGCTTGTAATGAATATCACTTTTGGCGTGAATTTAAACCTGGCCCAAGGAAAGTTTATTTTTTTTTTTTACATTTTTAAACACTTTTTTAAAATTAAAATAAGATGAAAATAATATTCAAAAAAAGTGATTTAGTTACTTTTGTGAAGAAATTGCTCGAATTACTGTATCAGTGAATGTTCAACATAAAATTCATTGTATATTGATTGCAAAATTCTAAAAAAAAAAAAAAAAAAAGAAAGAAAGAAAAAGAAAAACGAAAAGTGGGCTAGCGCTATATACAAGTAACGCAAGTCTCTTTTGGCGTGAGTTCAAACCCGGCCCAAGTAAAGTTTTTTTTTATTTTTATAACAGTTTTTAAATTTAAATAAGATGAAAATAATACTCAAAAAAGTGATTTAGTTACTTTTGAGCAGATAAGTAGTAGTTGTTGTAGGAACGGGTTAGAAGCCACGCAGGGCTCGTTTTGTTCCCCTTGTATTCCATGATATAAATTTTGTGATCAACTTAAAAGATGTGGCTAGGATAGCGCGTAAAACAGCTGGCTAGAGTAGCGCGCGAAAGAACGTACTTCCGGGAGCATTACTCTCGCGAACGGGTCGTACTTAAATACAGTAGTTTTTTCTTTTTCAAACTCTACACTTTCTGACGTAAGAGAACTGATAGGGAACAGTATGCATCGGCGCAGGAAATGCGAATGTTTTTCGGTTCGTGGGAAGAAAAATCCGAGCGGAAGTGAATGTAGTAGATAAGTTCAATTACGCTGTGACAAATATCTACAGTGGCGCAGCTGATAGCAAAAAAAAAAAAAAAAAAAAAAAGTTTACCCAGAAACTGGACGGACTGGATTCTGTTTTTAATGGGGATTAAGAGTTATCCTTATTGTACCCTCGTGCATACATCGGCTCAGTTTTATCCTAGTCTCTGACAAATGAATACATGGAAAGGAGGATTTGGAGTTAGTAAACGCTTCTGAGGGGATTGGTGTTGACTATGTCACAGCATTAAGCATCAAAAGACGGAGCAGTATTTTCCAACGGGTTGTCCTGTGATGTGTTACACTTCACGTCTCCAAGTTTCCGTAAACAGAATGTCATGAGAAATAGCGTTAACAAAAGCAATGCTAGTGACAGGCCAAGAAGAAAACAAAGCGCGTAGCCAATGTTTCTGCAAGCACACACCGCTCGACAATCTATAATTATTACTCATACCGCATTATCAACACTTATCTTTATACCTTGCTCCCTGTTTGGGATCTCTTCTCCTTGGCTCTTACTGTTTCTCTGCGTAGGTTCTCCTAGATTAAAGATATATTCTCTCCTCATACATCTTCCAGTTGGAGAAGACTGGAAACTCCTTTCGTGAAAGCGTGGCTATCGCATGTGCTTCCAGTGCAAATGTATCGCTGATAGTACTAAATGCATGCATTTCTTTGGATGCACTTTAAAAAAAAATTGGTTCCGTCTGACAACATGATGCGGAAAAGAGAAGTTAACTGCAAATAAGCTAATCAAAATTAAATTACTGGGTTGGAGCTACATTCTACATTGCAATTAGTCTACAACGACTTTTCTTAGAGGTATAGTTTTCACGAGACTAAATGAGACAAGGTGATCTCGTCTCTTGAAATTTTAAAACTATCATTTCGTCTCGATTCTCGATTAAATTATTTTCCGTCTTGTCTGAATTCCGGAAAACCTTTTCTTAGGTGGTCTCGAATTTTTCTCGTCTTGTATGGATTCTGGAAAACCTTTTATCAAGTTGTTTGTAATTTTTCTCGTCTTGTTTGGATTCTGGAAAGCCTTTTCTCATATGGTCTCGAATTTTTCTCGTCTTGTCTGGATTGTGGAAAACATTATCTCAAGTTGTTTGAAATTTTTCCCGTCTTGTCTGGATTCTGGAAAGCCTTTTCGCATATGGTCTCGAATTGTACTCGGTTTGTCTGGGTTCCTGGAAACCTCTTCTCAAGTTGTTTTAAAATTTTCTAATCTTGTTTGGATTGTGGGAAATCTTTTCTCATGTGGTCTCGATTTTTTCTCGTCTAGTTTTATATATTTTTGCAAATGTTCTCATTATCTTCTTACTTACATCTGGAAGTGACGAGAATCCTTCCGTGTCACGGGAAATTCAGGAAAACTGTGACATAACAACATTGTATCTTTAAACGTAGATGAATGCTTTTTATTGTGGTCGCTGCTCGTATGATCAGTTTCTAAAAGTACTGTTTCATTTCCATCAATAAATGGGAGAACCACAGAAAGTAACGCCTTCTCTTGTACCAGTGACATCAATTTAAGTGTGGTAAGAAGAAATTAGGATTTTTTACTCATTGTTATTTTATAATTATTTATGTATTTTTGACATTAATAGATAAGAATGCGGTAAGAGATGAGGTGATGGTAGGAATAAAGTGCTGTTCACCTAACATAAGGTCACATGATGTTAGCTGAGACGAGAATGTTAATATTTTGCTCTCGGCATACTCAGAGCGGGTTGAGACAATGGGAGCCCTGTTAGTGAGAGCAAAGGAATGCAAGAGTGAAATTGTGTGTAATAAATGTGTAGATGGTGATTGTAAATGCGACGATCTGGGATGTAGAGAGGAGTGCTCTGATCATGTTTATCAATTTCATTAATTTATAGAGTTTATATTTTAACCATGTAATAATAAAACAGGACTTGGGTGAGCTAGTGTTTTTCACGACACTTGAGAAATTTGTGGTCTCGTCTCGAATTTAAAAAATGTAGTTTTCTTCTTAACTCACGTCTCGTTTTGAGACGAGGAATTTCTCGCATCGTTGGTAACACTACCTATATATGATACCATTGTTTAAATTAGGACTTGGGTGAGCTAGTGTTTTTCACGACACTTGAGAAATTTGTGGTCTCGTCTCGAATTTAAAAAAAATGTAGTTTTCTTCTTAACTCGCGTCTCGTTTTGAGACGATGAATTTCTCGCATCGTTGGTAACACTACCTATATATGATAGAATGGTAGCAATACTGGTTATATAGGCGATTTCTGCCTCGGAGACTTGGGTTTGATTCCAGTTAGAACGTCATGTCGTTCGAATTGTACATTAAGCTGTGTCTCCAAGTCTAATACAGCCCGATGCTGTGACAGGATGATGAACTCTAAACTGTTCAACGATGAGAAAACACAGACCGTGCTAATGAAGTACTGTTTCCAGTAACAATTACAAAAATAAAGTTTCGTTCTTCATTCGGGGCAGGGTATAAAGTCCCACACACTGTGTGTGCAGATAAGGCATTCAGCGCCACGTTCTGACTCTCTTTACCCCTCGTTTCCTCAGACTTCCCCAGGTACTCATCTTATAGATGTGAACTTAAACCACATTGGAAAACAGTAGAACAAGAAATTAGCGTTATTGCTTCTGAATTAGTAGGTTCCTTTATTCAAACCTTACGAAGGTTACCTTGACAGCTTTTTTACGCTTTTCCGTCACATTTGCCAGGTCCACTGTCCCTTCACTTGTTTTTCTGATGTTAGTTGTTTCTTTGATTTGGAGTTTCAAGTCCTATTTTCCGCATCGTGGCTACTTGACACGCATACCTAATGTTGCGTAGCGTGGGATCAAGACCACAGAAGCTTCACTTCTTATGCTTCATACATACCTTCGTAATAGTGACATTCCTTCTTCTTATGGTTCCGACATACCTACGTAGTAGTGATACCCCTTATGGCATTCTTCCGACATATCTACGTGAAAGTGACACTCCGTCTTCTTATGCTTTCGACATACCTACGTAGTAGTGATACCCCTTCTTGACATGCTTCCGAAATCTACGTGAAAGTGACACTCCGTCTTCTTATGCTTTCGACATACCTACGTAGTAGTGATACCCCTTCTTGACATGCTTCCGACATATCTACGTGAAAGTGACACTCCGTCTTCTTATGCTTTCGACATACCTACGTAGTAGTGATACCCCTTCTTGACATGCTTCCGACATCTACGTGAAAGTGACACTCCGTCTTCTTATGCTTCCGACATACCTACGTAGTAGTGATACCCCTTCTTGACATGCTTCCGACATCTACGTGAAAGTGACACTCCGTCTTCTTATGCTTCCTACATACCTGCGTGGTAGTGATACCCCTTTTTCACATGTTTCCGACATATCTACGTAGTAGTGATACCCCTTCTTGACATGCTTCCGACATATCTACGTGAAAGTGACACTCCGTCTTCTTATGCTTCCGACATACCTACGTAGTAGTGATACCCCTTCTTGACATGCTTCCGACATCTACGTGAAAGTGACACTCCGTCTTCTTATGCTTCCTACATACCTGCGTGGTAGTGATACCCCTTTTTCACATGTTTCCGACATATCTACGTAGTAGTGATACCCCTTCTTGACATGCTTCCGACATATCTACGTGAAAGTGACACTCCGTCTTCTTATGCTTTCGACATACCTACGTAGTAGTGATACCCCTTCTTGACATGCTTCCGACATATCTACGTGAAAGTGACACTCCGTCTTCTTATGCTTCCGACATACCTACGTAGTAGTGATACCCCTTCTTGACATGCTTCCGACATCTACGTGAAAGTGACACTCCGTCTTCTTATGCTTCCTACATACCTGCGTGGTAGTGATACCCCTTTTTCACATGTTTCCGACATATCTACGTAGTAGTGATACCCCTTCTTGACATGCTTCCGACATATCTACGTGAAAGTGACACTCCGTCTTCTTATGCTTTCGACATACCTACGTAGTAGTGATACCCCTTCTTGACATGCTTCCGACATATCTACGTGAAAGTGACACTCCGTCTTCGTATGCTTTCGACATACCTACGTAGTAGTGATACCCCTTCTTGACATGCTTCTGACATCTACGTGAAAGTGACACTCCGTCTTCTTATGCTTCCGACATACCTACGTAGTAGTGATACCCCTTCTTCACATGCTTCCGACATCTACGTGAAAGTGACACTCCGTCTTCTTATGCTTCCTACATACCTGCGTGGTAGTGATACCCCTTTTTCACATGTTTCCGACATATCTACGTAATACTGATACCTCTTCTCTACATGCTTCCGACATACCTACGTAGTAGTGACATCCCTTCTTCGTGGCATTGTTATTCCTTCAAATTTTAATACTCTTTCACCGGGAATCGAAAGCGAGACCCCGCACAAACACACGCTGGCCAGTACAGCAACGGAGAAAGCTATTGTTGAATCACCTGTCTTTTGCCCTTGGTTGTTATTGTTGAATAATTTTAATTATATTGTTGAATTACCTAGCTGCTGACCTTTCCCAGTATTCTTCTCTTCCTCTCAATCGCCTTTTGTTAATCGTCAAAGGAAGAGGAGGGGCTTTCTATTTTGTAGTCTGGTGCTTTCTATAGAATATGTACCGGGTCTCCTTCGTTCACTTGTTATCATTATTTATTAATCATCCAGTTGGCTAAGGACAAAAGTCAATAGAGAGCTTCTGAACGTGGCGTTGAACATCCGGACTTTCCTACCATAGAGTTACTAATTATTTAATTATCTTACCATAAACACAATAGTTTGCAACTGCAACTGGAAGTTTATGATATGAATAATTGAGTATAAATATACATAGTTTCTATGCAGAATTGTTTCCATGCTAAAGTTGTGTTCAATTGGTGGTTCATCACTCGACGTATTTCGAGAACTGTACGTATTGAGAGGTTGTGATGAATGAAGTTGAGAAACCATAATCATTTTGATTTTCCCACGGAGAGGGAGTGGAATTTCAATACTATCTTACATGGGTGCATCCAGAGGGGGGGGGGCGATCGGGGCAATCGCTCCCCCCGAAGAGGAAACTTTCTTATTTTATATATAAATAAAAGCAATCCTAGAGTTTGGAACTCTTAAAAGTAGCTCTAAGTAGCAGTATTATAACCCATCGAACCCCCCAGAAGTCCGTTCTGGATCCGCCCCTGCTCAAGATGAAAAAAATATTTAACAAATACTGGGAACACATATTAAGCACGATACGTGATAAGGCTCCTGGGTAATTGTTGCTTCGTGTGGAGGGGAAATTTCGCCCAGGCCAACCTGTAAACTCATCATTCACTAAAATTATTATGAGATTGGTTATTGTGTTGATTAGCATTACCCACGAAATGATATGAGACATACTTTTCGTGGCAAGAGAGAACGAAACACAGCTCTCCCAGTAGAAACAGATATAATTTTCGATTTTGATTTGATTTCAGTTTAGTGTCCCATTCGGCAGCGAGAATATATGAGACGTGAACTTACAGCTTAATGTGGGATCCGAACCACATGAGCTCTCACCGGGAATCGAACCCAGGTCTTCCACTCCAAAGGCGCATACTCTAACCGCTTAGCCACTATGGAGCTCGCTATAGTTTTCAAGAGGAAACAGGAACTTTACGGCATTTTTGGAGACGAGACAGCCCAAATTCGTCTTGTCGGAGACACTAATGTTGATAGTAGTATTTCCTATTACACGTTTAACTTTCAAAACGTTTTTTTTGGGTAAAAGTTGCACATTTGATTGTCGTAAACGTTGAAAATTTCACTAAAAATGTTGAAACTCTCAGGAACTTTCTTTATATTATTGGGTAAGTGAACGAGTTATATTTCGGGTGCCGAGCCCTAACTCACATCAGTAAGCATGTTGATTTTGAGCTAGACCAGGTGGTGGAGTATTTCCTTTGAGTGAAATCTAAAATAGAAACGGACTATGTTAAACTTTTGTTCCTGATTGTACTTTTAGTTCATTTCCCTACTCTACCAACAGACTTGCAAAAGATGGTGATGATGTTGAAGATCCAAGTCCAGTTGAGCTGTGAACAATACAGTGACATTAAGATTAAATAAGGTTGATGGAGGCAGAAAAAGATTGGCAAGTGATTTCCGAACACTTGTAATGGTGATGATTTATGTGTTAACGCTCTTCTATCCCAAACTTGATTAGCATATGATTGCAATAAGTTACATATCTGTATTAATTTGAAAACCGTATCTCATGATGAACAACAGCTTCCTCATGGCTATATGATGCGGGTGACTTGAAGTCGATTTGCTGTGGGTGATCATGTCCAGATGAGACTTTACGCTATAGGACCATGTCTCATAGCCTCAGTACCCATGCAAAAGGACTATTCGAGCAGAAGCGCTAAGTATAACCTGTCCTTCGTCCGCGTACAAGAATGTCAGAAACTATCCTGATGAAATAAACGTGCGCATTGGAAGTTAGAAGATCGGAAGAAAGTCAGCTACTTTGATGAGTCTTGATTCTATTCCCGTCCATGGGTAGGGGTGTGTGTCTATGTCTTTGTGTGCGTTTGGCAGAAGCATGATAAGGCACTTGGGCTCTCATGCAAGTCCCCACAGTTCAAGTTGTGGTGGCGGTTGTAAGGTTTGTTGCATGCCCTCAAGTTCTTATCATGATCTCATGACCACGGTATCGCGATATTTTCCTCTTAGCGATAATGCCTTTCAAGACAATAGCGCACTTACCACCTCGCAGGTTTTGAGTTGAGTTTATTTTGTGTTTAACGTCTCTTTCATCAGCAAGGCTATTTGAGACGTGGACTTACTGATTAACGTGGAATTTAAATCACACAAGTTTTGTACAGGAATATCTTGAGGAATACAAAAAGGACTTCAGCATCTTTCGTGGGCCCAAACTCACCGGATCTCAATCCAATTGAATACTTGTAGGACGTTATACAACGTCACATTTAGTCTCGTGAGATATCCCATATCCATCTAATTACATCTTTGTGAGAACAGATCACTGCTATCTGAAAGGGAAAAGGAATGTACATGCGTTATTAGACAGGTGGAGGATATAATTTAGTGAAATTGGGTGTTGTTAAACACAGACATAGATGAGAACCCTCATCAGGTGGTACTCCTCAACCTCACTCTCTTTAAAGTTAATGTGTGAGGTTGAAGATGACTGAAATCGAGTGATAGTGAGGGACCGTAAGGGTGAGACGAGTGAGGGTATTTAACAGCCATAAAGTGAAGTGTGAGGTAGAGGGATGTGAGTGTACGTGAGAATCAGGGCGAGTGAAATTGTAACAGGCCGTGAGGGTGAGTGAATTTAAGGGGTAGTGAGGAACGTGAGGGTAAGAACGAGTGAGTTGAAGAAGTACTAAGGTCCGTGTGAGTGAGGAGTGAAAAGTTGAGCAGTGGTAATTGCTAAGAGTGTGAGAGTGATTGAAGTTTAGAGAATGTCCTCACTTGTGGGTTCAGGGAAGCTTCCACTAGGCAACAAGCTCAAACAATATCTGACATTGAACACATAAATATTTACAGATTATGAATATTTACTAATAACTCTAGAATTCAGTTTCAGGATTATTAAATTTAATACTGTACATTATTGAGTTTCTTCTAGATTCTGTGAAAACTGGATTAATGGAATAAAATACATTCCCTTGGTGGCTGTTATTTCTTATCAATTTGAGTGATTATCACCGAATTTTCAACTCTTGGTCGAAACGAATATAATTATCACGAAAGAAAATCTGGAGCACGGAAAAGGAGTTTAGCGTCTACCTGTCCTAGAAAGAGAAAAAGAGGCAATGGAAAAGAAAGAGAGAAAGCAAATCCGAAAGGAAAAATAAGGACAGAGCGATGCGGAGAAAAAGACCAGTGAATAAACAGAAAGGAAGAGAAGAGAGAGAAACGAAGATAAGGAAACAGATCACAGAAAGAAACAGAAAAAAACATGAGATAGTAAAGTATAAACGGAGAGAGGGTGAAATTACGTAGACGTGAAAGAATTTACAGCTGACACGGATAATGCTATCTGGTTTCAAGACTTTTATCTGCTAACAGAGAAGATGGTTAGGTCACGAAATGAGTCTCTTTTGCGAGATTTATTCTATGTCCACAAGTAGATGGTCCTGTAATAAACGTAAATCTAAAATTTCATTTTGTGGGCCACGGATAGTTAACAGAAAACTTTTTCTGAAATACCAACTCAATGTTGATTTAGCATAATGTTCATTTGTGTAAATGTTTAAAATCGTATCGTACTCATCTCGGTGCCAGATTAAAGGCTTCAAGTTGAAATCTCACGATCTTCCATTCTGTTTAGGATTCATACAGCGTTTTTCGTTAACTCCCAACTGACTATAAAATTAAGGTATTTTAGGTAATTTTTTTTCTACATTACCAACTATTAAATCCAAACCTCAAACAGAAAATTTGAGGTATTTCAACATCGGTTCATTTTTATTCAAAATGAAATGAAACGAAATCATCAAGTTTTACGTCCCACGTCTATTCCGAGAGACTCTCCTGAGTCACAGCAGGATAACTGCAATTCTCGAGAAACCGTGTTGTGGTCATTGCCCGCCCTAAACAATTTGTCGCCCTGTGTGCAATGACATCGTTTTCCGCCACCCTTTTTCCAGGAAGAACTAATCTTAAAAGCCATGATTTGATTTTAAGTACGCTATCCCATTCTGAGCAACGAACATGAGGGAAATATATTCGCACTCATAAAGATCTAAACACTACAAATATAATCTTGTTGTATATATTTTTTTAAAAAAATAATATATTATATTAGTGAAAGATAAAGCAAATATCGAGCTTCAATTTCAATATATCGGTTTGCAATTATAGTGCAACTAGCTCTTTTATCTTTATTTCTTGATTTTCCTTCTACATCTGTTAAAAATTTAAAAACAAACTTGTTTCCACTTTCAATGATAAGGAACTTGTTTGTGAACAAAGACAAAACTAGTTTTCGTATGAAAACTGTGACAAGTACTTAAATGGAACAGATGTTCGCCACTGTTCGAGGATTAAGTTCATGTATATAACAACAATCAAGCAATTCATGCTGGAATTTATTTGACCATTTGCTTTAGCACTCGTCCATGTGACCTTAAACTAAGTGACCTAAACATGATTTATAAATGTAGTATTCACTAGAAAGTCAACTTTCTAAATGTAACTACCATCATCATGAAGTATGTTTCCAACAAGAAATATGTATTTAAAATAATATACTTATGACAGATTTTGCCGCCCCTTCAAATGCACGTGTTGCACGTATGGTAGAGCCGGCCCTGGTTGTGGTGCAAATGTTCTGGATTGTGTAGTGTCCGTACAAATCAGATAGTTAAAAAAAGCACAAAATACAATATTCTGTATCCTGCACGTGTCGTCGGAGGACACATATGATTTTCGTCTAATTGTGGCTGCACAGATTAAAACTGCCTAGGCAACGAACCTGTAAGTATCCTGGTACAGAAAATCTTGTGTATAATATAGAATCCTTCTAAACTTCATCTCTCCGGATTTTCCTAGACTAAAACTTAACTTTCTTTCTTTTTCTTTCTTTCTTTCAGTGCACATGGAAAAGCTTCAGAGAATGTTAACTATTTCAATATGGCGAATAAGAGCGGGAATTTGGCCAGTGAAAATATGGTTATCCCACAAAACCGGGTTAATAGTTTAGCCATGTGAAAGTTTCAGAATCGAAAACGATACGAGAGAATATAGATTATACTCAGGGATGTGTAGCGGAATTTTGAGAAGTTTTCAAAATGCATTACGTTCAAGAGCTGTAAGTTTTCTGCTAGTGCAGCAATCCAGCAGGGAAGCCGTCCTTGTGTTAGTAGTAGCATAAGAAAATAGTTGATTCGATTGCTTTATTTGCATTTTCATCCTTTGTATGCAGAGAGGTAATACAGAATGAGACTTCCATTCTCGAAATGTGGTCGAAACCGCTGTAGGGCGTTCGATGCCTCTGCCCCCCAACGGGAATCGAACATGAGACCTAGTCGACAATACTCGGCACTAGGTCAGCAGGGAGGGCATGCAAAAGAGCAAAAATTATGTTAATGTGGGTGTCGAGAGCAGTCTGTAGTTTTAAAAATCTTTGGGTTGTTTCTATTTATAAAATGGAAGCAATTGCTGTCTTTCTTTTGACACACTTCCTCGTTAAGTCTTATCCAAATTTAATTCATAAACATATATGCTGTGAAGCTGGCCAATTGCAACTCACTGAGCGGGAGTAGGATAGTGAAAATAATTTTTGTTCCACAACAGAAAAATCCTGGTTTTAAATATTTGGCTAGCTATGCTGTTTATTCTTTCAGCCTCTTTCTTTAGTTTTATATCCAGGCAAATGTCGGGTTGGTATCTTTGCGTATAGGTCCTGACCGACTTCCTTCCGATTATTGTGTTTTATTTTTTATTTGATTCAATTGGTTTCCATGAATCATGAGAAGATATACAGATAGTAATTATAATAGCATTTTAATATAGTCTATATGTAGCTACCTTATTTGGTTGGCGGATTTTGTCCCTTTTAGCAGTGAGGTTTGTTTTAAATGTACATGCTCCAACTGAAGATAAGTGTGACGATATAAAAGATAGTTTTTACGAAGAAGTGGAACGGATATTTGACCAACTCCCGCGATACCATATGAAGATTCTATTAGGGGATTTCAATGCGAAGGTAGGACGAGAGGATATTTTCAAACCGATTATAGGGAACGAAAGTTTGCATAAGGAAAGTAATGACAACGGTGTTAGACTCGTGAACTTTGCAACATCCAAAAACCTAATCGTGAAGTGTACAAAATTCCCACATCGCGACGTTCATAAATACACTTGGACATCACCAAACGGAAAAACACATAATCAAATTGATCACGTTTTAGTAGATAGAAGAAGACAATCTAGCATAATTGACGTCCGGTCGTTTAGAGGGGCTGATTGTGACAATGATCACTACCTGGTAGTAGCGATAATACGGGAGAGATTATCGTTGAATAAAGGTAATATTCAATGTCCGAAAACGGAGAGATTTAATTTAAAGAAATTAGAAGAGAGCCAGGTAAGAGAGGAATACCAGATTGAAGTTTCGAATAGATTCACGGTTTTAGAAGACTCGGAGTGCACTAGTGTTGAGGATACTTGGATTGAAATTAGAGATAGCATTAAAAGTTCAGCAATAGAAAAATTGGGACACGCGGAAATACGTAGGAACAAACCATGGTTCGACCAAGAATGCATTAAACTAGCAGAGAAGAGAAAATAGGCAAAATTACGGTGGCTACAAAATCCGAATGAAGCAACTACACAAAATTTCGCAGATATCAGGCGGGAAACTTCCAAAACTTTTAGAACAAAGAAACGGGATTTTTTGAAAGCTAAAATTAAGGAACTTCAAGATAATAGTAAAAATAAAAATATTCGGGACATGTATAAGGGAATCAGCGAATTTAAGAAAGGCTATCAACCTCGTGCTTATATATTAAAGAAATCTGACGGAACAGTTCTCACTGATACGGATAGCCTCTTAAATAGATGGAAAGATTTCTTTGACGATTTGCTGAACACGCAGCCAAAAACTAATGTGCGTGGAGAAAAGGAGATACACACCGCAGAACCGTATATTCCAGAACCCAATCGAATAGAAGTGGAAGCCGCTATAAAGAAATTGAAGAAACACAAATATCCGGGTGTAGATGAAATTCCGGCTGAGTTAATTTTAGCTGGAGGCGAAAAATTGTGGAACAAGATACACAAACTCATTCTCCTTATCTGGAACAAGGAAGAATTGCCACAAGAGTGGAAAGAATCAATCATTGTTCCAATTCACAAGAAAGGCGACAAAACTGACTGTAATAATTATCGAGGCATTTCTCTTCTGTCAACATCCTATAAAATCCTTTCAAATATTCTGTTAGCAAGATTGACCCCATACGCAGATGAAATTATTGGAGATTATCAGTGCGGATTTAGACGAAATCGATCAACTATCGACCAAATATTTACCATTCGCCAAATACTCGAAAAGAAGTGGGAATACAATACCCCGGTACACCAACTATTTATTGATTTTAGAAAGGCTTACGACTCGGTTAGGAGAGAAACATTATACAACGTTCTTACAGAACTTGGAATACCGAGAAAGCTAATTAGATTAATTAAGATATGTTTAAGTGAATCCCAAAGTAAAGTCCGGGTAGGAAAATTTTTGTCCACGAGCTTCCACGTCGAAAATGGCCTGAAACAAGGAGATGCGTTGTCGCCATTATTATTTAACTTTGTGCTGGAATACGCCATAAGGGAAATCAAAGATAACAACCAGGGCCTAGAGTTGAACGGCATTCACCAGGTTATGGCATATGCTGATGATGTAAATTTAATAGGGAATGATAGGGGAACAGTAGAAATAAATGCAGAGATCTTATTAAACGCTTGCAGGGACATGGGTTTAGAAGTAAATGCAGAGAAAACTAAATACATGGAAGTGCGTCGGGACCGTAATACGGCAAATTGTGGAGGCGTTAAAATATTAAATAATGCTTTTGATAAAGTGGATACTTTCAAATATTTAGGATCAATATTAACAGACGAAAATCATATTCACGAAGAAATTAAATGTCGACTAAAAGCAGGGAATTCGTGTTACTATTCGGTTCAAAATCTCTTGTCGTCGCGAATTCTGTCGAGGAATTTGAAGCTTAAAATATATAAAACGATAATCATGCCTGTTGTTCTGTATGGTTGTGAAACATGGTCGCTTACTCTGAGGGAAGAACATAGACTGAAAGTATTTGAGAACAGGATCCTGAGAAGAATATTCGGAACCAAGAGGAACGAGAATGTGGAATGGCGGAAGCTTCATAACGAGGAACTACATAGTTTATACTGTTTACCCAACATTGTTAGGGTCGTCAAGTCTAGGAGGCTTAGGTGGGCAGGTCATGTAGCTAGAATGGAAGAAAGTAGAAACGCTTTCAAAGTCTTGACTGGTAGACCCATAGGAAAACGACCATTAGGAAGACCTAGGCGCAGATGGGAGGACAATATTAAGATGGATCTCGCAGAGATAGGAATATAAAGTAGAAACTGGATGCAATTAGCTAAGGATAGAAGTCAGTGGAGAGCTTTTGTGAACGCGGCACTGAACCTCCGGGTTCCATAGGCCATAGAGTTAGTTAGTTAGTTAGTTAGGACCTGCAACTTAAACCAGATGCAAACTACATGAGTTTGCAGCGGGAGTTGATCTCAAGTTTCCCGTGCTAAATAGCGCATTGCTAAGCACATAGCCACGCCACTCAATATACACGCTAACCTTACGGAATAATGTCAGTGTAATAATGCTTGTAGTATTGCTCACACACAAAGCAATGGTATCTCTGCATTCAAGCACTGTCTGGTATCCATGCTTCCAAGGTCACTTGAAGCATTTCAGATGTGAAACCAAGACTATTTTCAGTGGTTGCATTACACAGAAAACGATTAACCCATGGGTGTCCTGCCAGGACAATAGGTGATGTATACATTTAGAGAACTCACCTAATAAAACAACTGTCTACTTGATTGGGAGAAGAGTGCGGTTACTTGCGATATTTTTCAACTAAAGTGCGTTGCAGAGTAGTTGTCGTATATCATGCTCAAAAATGCATGACCACATTAAAAATATCGATACTGAAAATTTGGTGTACAGGTGTTTCTCGAGCACCCTGTAGGTACACTCATTTCCAAAATGATTGTCGCATATCTATAACTGTCTTCTTGTAAGAATATAACTTAATAATGATTTTGCAGTGTACTTTTAACACTGATACTATGTGTATAATCGCGAAATGTATATTTATGTTAAACTTCATAAGAAAATAATTATAAATACGAAAATTAGAATGAGTAAAATAAAATGTTGCTAAATGGATGAGAAAGTTTTATTTTCGTTTTATTGTTCTTATTTACTGCTCTTTTGACATGAAATTTGCCACATACATATCTTTGTCGATTATACACATACTAACATTATAAGAAATACCGAGCGAATTCGTTATCAAATTATATTCCTACAACAACATACATATATAGACATGTGACAATAATTTTGGACATGAGTGTATTTTTGTGTGCGACAATTCAATGTAGTTAACATCTACAGGAAAGCCCAAACTAGCGGAATTATTGATACTGCATAATAATGGGTACGGTAAGTTCACAAACAAATATCGGTGATATTAAAAACTAAAAACTGTGACAACAGGGCCGGTAGTCACGTGTAATATCTGTAAATTGTCATCAATTGCTACATGAATTACAATGTAACTTATCGTTCCAGGCGCGCACCTAGAACTTTATGTTGGAAGGAGAGTAAACTTTAGAGGGGGGTCATCCAATACCACAAGCCACTACGTCTGCGTAATATTGAATGTATATTATTCTGCACCAGAGAATAAAGAAAAATAATTGTAAAATACTTCCACCTATGTTTCCAGAAAGAAAAAAATGAGAGAACTAACATATTTTTAGTAATGAAAATGAAGAGTACGGATACAGTGTAACATCAAAATGTGCATGCTACATCAATCAGTTTCCTGTTAAACAAGTATAGTTTTATTGAGCGAGTGCAAGGGCGCCAATTTCTCTGTAAATTTGGGGGGGGGGGGATTCAGATGCAGAAGGTATATATATATGAAGATTTTTAAAACAAATTGCACTCAAATTATACCAAATATTGTATACTCATAAATAAAATAGGGCCCCTACATGAGCTTTGGGGGGTGCTCGGGCCCCCTCGCCCCCCTTTAGGATCGGCGCCCTTGAGCGAGTGTACAAATGTATTATTATGTTAGCAAGTTTTCGGGAGGGTTTCCGGATCTGGTGGATCCTCCCTCGGTTGCACCTCTGTATCGTTCCTAAAAGTTTCGGTGTTTATAATCATTATCGACGCTAACTCACAGTAGTTTGTTTCTTTCTTTCTTGCACACTATTATCAGTGATAGGGGGGGGGGTGCCTCAGGCAGAAGCCTAAATAGGCCACAAGTGTTGTATTGCCTATTTAGCGAAAGAGAATGGGCAAATAGCGAAAGTGTAGTTTGTTTCTTCGAATCCATTTCGTGTCCAGCGGTGGCTCAGTGGTGGAGCGTTCACCTCTGGTGCTTGGGGTCCCGGGTTCGATTCCAGCCCCCGCCACGTGGACTTTATGGTGGACAAACACAGTGTTCGTGGGTTTTCTCGGGGTTCTCCCGTTTCCTCCCACTTTCTTCATTCCACCATTTCATTCATTACTCATCATCACCGTCTCCTTTATCCTAACCGGCATAATCGTGGGACGTAAAACTCAAGGATTTCATTTTCCATTTCGTGTCTAGATAACGAGCATTGAATGTGTGTTAATAGGCGTAAAATCGACACGAGCGCACACCAAGTATGTTGCGTTCTGAAGGTTCATTACACCACTATGACATAAGTGCTCACTCTTTTCACTGGAAGAAGAGGAATTAATGAATACGAAACTGGAAATTTGAATGTTCTTCGGAAGCGGAAGTTTCGAAAACGCTGCAAGCAGTGTTTCTTCCAGACATATTTTTTCTTGGGGGGCACTGCTCCCCGGAGCTCTGAAAGTGCCCCCCCCCTCGGACGAGATCAAAATAATATGTCTATAATATAATAATAAATAAAATAGTACCAGCAGTGCTCCTCGGAACACTACATGTGCCCCCCCCCCCGGAACACTTTTTCTGAAAGATGTGGCTAATCGCTCATTTTTAATATAAAATTTATATACCGATTTTCACTTCAAACTTAACTGAATCATAACATTGGGCATTTTCTAAGTAAATAAATAAATAAAATCAAAAATTTTACTACTATGGAAATTTTCCCTCCGTGTTTAGTTATTTTTAATTAGGAATTTATAGGGGCACGGTGGCTCATTGGAAGAACATTTACTTCTGGTACATGAGGTTCGTTGTTCGATATCTGCCCAAGTTAATTTGTGGTGGACAACATCCAGTCCGTGGGTTTTGTCTGGGTACTCCCGTTTCCTCCGACACTCGCATTCCACCAATTCTTCCATCATCATTCACATGCCTTAATCATCCTTCTCCCTTAGCCTAAAAGGGTATAATTGTAGGACGTTAAACTCAAAAAGATTTTATTTTAATTTCTTTTTAGAGATTTATATACTGACCTTCATCTCCCTGATTTCAGGGACTCGTGAGATGGGGAGATGGAGGAAATTGAGCGTTCCTTATGCTTATTTGTTGTTTCTTGAAGTTTATAGTTCCTTTCGAGAACCGAGGTTAGGCCTAAATGAGACATAGATCTACATTATGAGGTGCAATCCGAGCCACTATTTTGCGAACATTATGCTTCCGCTGGGAATCGAACCCGACGCCACTTACACGAAAGTACTGTACTTGTTGAAAATGAAATGAAGTCTTTGAGTTTTACGTTCCACGGTTCTGCCGGCTAGACTAAAGGAGACGGTGATGATGAGAAATGAATGAAATGGTGGAATGAAGAAAGTGGGAGGAAACGGGAGAACACCGAGAAAACCCACGCACACGGTGTTTGTCCACCACAAAGTTCACTTGGCGGGAGCTGGGATCGAACCCGGGACCCCAAGCGCCAAAGGCGAACACTCTACCACTGAGCCACCGCGGCCCTTACTGTACTTGTTTTCATTAACAGTTTTAATTAACAATATTTCACATTTCATAAATTTTGAAAATTTTGTAACTAGTATAGTAATTACTAATATAGAAATTTTAGGACCAAAATGGAAATTTGTGCTTTTCAAGATGGGATTTTATAAGGTTCCAGGTTTTGTATCAATGAGCTACACACCCAAATTTCTGGTTCATTAGAAAAAGTTTGGAAATGGTTATTTGTTTTTTTAATAGCATTTTGTAGACAATATCTGCTTCATCTACAAGTAATTCACTAAAAAAAAAAAAAAAAAAAAACTAGGAGAAGCTTTGGGAACGAATTTAACCTAAGTATATTGTAAGTAATTTCTTATGAAAAAAAAAATCCAGAAAGGGTATCTTACTTTCTGAAGTGAATTTTCATTGGACGAAATTTTCCGAAAAGAACTTATAGTTTTGTTGGTATTTATAAAAAAGTGCTAGCGTCAATTACCTGCTTCGCAGGTTTAAAATAAGAAAAAATAGTAATATATTCTGTTAGTCAGTCACTTTTTACTATTACTAGAGCGCTCTCTGATAGACAACAGTTTTTTGTCTTAAAAATTAAATATTACTGTTGTGTGCTAAATTTGAATTCAAATGGCATCAGAAGTGTCACTATTCATCTCAGCGACCCCAAAAACTATGGATTGGACACTAATATCGGTTATTTTCGATCATATATATATCCCATTACGACCCGCTCGAGAGAGTAATACTCCCGGAAGTACGTTCTTTTCCGCTCGCTACCCTAGCAATCTGCTTTAAGTTGGTCACAAAATTTATATTATATCATGACAGGCCCGTATCCAGGGGGTCTAGGGGGACCGGCACCCTAAATTTTGCTGGCCCCCTAAAATTTTCACGGTAGGCTTGCAAATGAACTATAATATGGTGATGAACTATAATATTGTTGGATCGAACCCCCCCTAATTTCATCCGGGACCCCCTACACTTTTGGGCTGGCTACCGGCCTATATCATGGGGGATCAGGGTGGAACAAAACGAGCCCTGCAGGGCTTCTAATCCGTTCTTACGACTCCTCCTACTACTACTACTCTTACTACTACTACTACTACTCTACTAGTACTATTATTATTATTTCTTATCTGCACAAAAGTAAGGAAATCACTTTTTTCAGTATTATTTTCATCCTATTTTAATGAAAAAAAGTGTTATAGAAATTAAAGAATTTCCTTCAGCCGGGTTTGAACCCATGCCAAGAGTGATTTCCGTTACTCGCCCGTAACGCTAGCAGGCTCGGCCACGCGGGCCGACATCAAGCGTTTGATTTCTGCTACATGTATGCTACATGGCAGGAAACGGATACCGCCAATGAATCAGAACCATGTATCAGTAGTTCCTACTTCCGGGAGTATTACTCTCCCGAGCTAGCCCTCTCCCATTCCCCTAAGTTGCACCGTGAAAGTGAAATGATAAATACCATTGTCAGGCCCGAACGTCATCTATGTTGAAAATTTGATCGAGATCAGTCGGGTGGTTCAAGACTTATTAAGTCAGAAACATAGTCTCTATCATTTCTATTTATATAGAAATGCAGGCCACCTTTTATATTTTGATTTCGTGCAGAAGACCTTTCATGTCCAAAATTTCACTGAGTTACCTTTATTTCGTTATGTAATATCTCGGAGATATGAATAGTAACACGCCATTCTAAAATTTTTAGCCTGCGACAACCATCAACAACACGAATTTTTCAGAACTTCAAATGAAATTCTTAGTTACAACTAAATGGTTGTAGATGTCAAAGAAAATTCTATAGTTTTAGTGACAATTATGCGGATAGTTGCACTATCTGTTCGGCAAACTGATATTGAAAAAGAATAACCACATATCTTTTACGTTGTTAATTATTATCATTATTATTATTACAATGATTAATTCTTGTCAGTAGTTCATAAACTGCTGTTGAGATATCAAATCTTGAGATGCAAGTTGCTGCACCATCTGTGAAATCAAATTAGTGTTGTTGTGTTCTGCGTGTGGTAGTGATTATTCCAGACGGGCGAGCGGCCTACATCGACCGATCAGTGAACGAAAACCAACACCAGATGGAGCGAGTGTTGGTTTTTGTTTTGTAGTGGAAGAGGAGGAGGATTAGCGTATTAATTTAGCTGAAAATAGCATCTCGCTGTAACTAGAGGGAATTATATGAGTTTTCACCATTCTTCGACGCATATTGGTGTCTTATTATCACAAAGCTTCCAATGTCTAAATGGAATCCCGTTGGGAATTAAAAAACACAGACATGGAACAGCAGTTAGTTGTAACGAAAGGTTGAATTACGTTAATCCGGTTTCCCTTGTTAACAAACACAAGAACGTACCAAACGCAGAACAAGTACGGTAGAGTTTCAATCCTATATGTAACTCAGCCTGTAACTGCAAGTAAATACAATAAAAATGAAAATAGACCTAATTAATAAATAAATCATGTTAGGCAGAAACATCCTTATTTGAAGATGATGAAATGAGTGGACAATTTTGATTCTTTTTATCCTTAATGGTTGTAATAGGAATGGACCAGGGGAGTCCCCGGGGGGTTTCATAGGGTTTGCACCCAGGTCCATATCCAAGAGGGGTCTAGGGTGGCCGCCCCATAAGTTTTACTGCCCCCCCCTAAAAGTTTTACGGTAGGATTGTAAATGAACTATAATATAATGATAAACTGTAATATGGTTGGATCGGGCCCCCTTACATTTTTGGGCTTGCTACCGGCTTGTCTTGGACCCCCAAACTTCCTACTTGTTTAGCAGGAAAAAGATTGATGTAGCATGAAAATTTGATCGTACACTGTATTTGTACTCTTTCTATTAAAACAGCAATCTAGATCTATCATTCTTTTTTTTTTTTTTCTGAAAATGTAAATGGAACTATTTTACAATTACTTATCTTTATTCCGCCTGAAATGAACCCATATTGTAATACCAACAACGTTTGGGAGGTGATTCCTAACATCAAGATAAGACAAGAAGTATAGATCAACCCGGGTGCACAAAGGCTGCCGAAAATATGAAAAAAATAAATTTTAAAGGTCCATTACTGCCGTCCTAAGCGAAAAGACCTTACCTCCACATTTTTCGAAAATCGAGAGATTGGTATGGGAATGTTCGTAGTACAATTCTGCATCTATCTTAAGTGAAATTGACGTGGTTTGACCAATAGGTAGGGGGTAATGACGTCATGAATGTTTACCTTATGTTCAAAACTGTAACTGAAAGTAAGCAAAAATACCTTAAGTGGCAATTCATAAACAAAAATATTTAACTGTATTACCACACAAATTATAGATCATGAAAATATATTTAATAGCGTTTTACTGAAATACATCAAATTTGAACGTACAGCCTAAGCCAAAATGCGTTTTGTTTATTTTCTCGAAAGTATGCGAAATGGAGATAAGGCCTTTTCGCTTAGCAGGGCAGCAGCTCCAAAACTATGGGACTTACCGTAGGTGGGTCAAAACTTCACTTAGGAACTAGTATGTGCTCTATACAAATATCCAAGTTTCATAATCCTACCGTACTTCCGCAACTATTATTATAGAGGTAATTGGTGAGTATTTCAAATTATATACCCATAGCCAAACTCTCTACATCAATCATTTTTCAGTTAAACAAATATAGTTCTACTAAGAAATTCTTGAAATGTTAATCGAGTTAAGAAATTTGAGAAGAGGGGCGGACCCAGTGGTTTCCCTAGGTGGGTGCCCCTGTGTACCATACAATTCAACAAGAAGACTTTGAACCTTATGTAACACAACCTTTAACTAAAAATAATAAAAAAAAAATAAAATAAAAACATAAATAAAATTAGGGAGAAACGTCCATATTTAAAGATGAAGAGTTAACATTTTTATTCAATTTAGGATCCAATATCACTAATCAGGAAGTCGCAGAAAGTCAGTAAGAGGGATTGCCGCCGTCACCCGTCCGCGGCGGCACGATGATCTACTTGTTCAAAGTTGCCGACCTTTTGTCGAGGCGGCAAGCGGTCGATATCGTAAAATAAAATGCCCTTTGCCGACTCTTTGCCGAAAGTTGCCGATCATCAGAGTCGGCAAAACAGTCGGAAAAGCCTCTTTCCGATCCTCTGTCTACTCCTTATGCCGGCCTCTTTTCGACGGCGGGGACGGCGCATTTACTGCGCCTTTACGACTGTTTGCCGACTGCTAGGCAAGGCAACTTTCCGAAGGCGGCGCCGATGCATTTAATGCTCATTTCCGTCTGTTTGCCGATTGCTCGGCAAGGTAACTATTCATCGCGGTCGAAAATCGCGCGGAAAGACGTCGGTGTCTGGCGCCAGCAATCCGACCGCGGCATCTGGCCGACATGGACAAATTATCCGACTGTAGGCGACAGATTCCTGATGGAAGATCTTTTATCATCAATAGCTGTAATTTTAATGAACCCATATTCATAAGCTCAAACCAGTTGTTTCCAACCTTTTTTCACTGACGACTAACTTTATAGTATGCGACACGCTTGTATCTTTTCCAGTAATAATATAAGAGTGTAAGCCTATACTTTTCTATGAGGTAGTGACTCTATGTACACTCACGTCCAAAATGATTATCGCATATCTATAACTGTCTTCTTGTAAGAATATAATTTGATAATGATTTTGCAGAGTACTTTTAATATCATACTGATACTATGTGTATAATCAGAAAATGTATATTTGTGGTAAAATTCATACGAAAAGAATATTATAATGAGTAAAATAAAATGTTGCTAAATAGGCAAGAAAATTCTATTTTCCTTTTATTATTCTTATTTACTGCTCTTTTGACATGAAATTTGCCACATACATGTCTTTACCGATTATAAACGTACTAACGTTATAAGAAATACCGGGCAAATTTGTTATCAAATTTGTTATTCTTAGAGCAACATATTTATAGACATGCGACAATAATTTTGGACATGAGTGTACCTATATAGTAGCTATAACTGGAGGTGTTGACTGGTATAATCTATGTCAAAATTAATTGTAACTGATTATACAATACTTTATACTTTTAAACTGTAAAATTTCGCAATATATCGGTTAGAATCCTTGCTCTCTTAAAACCCACACACTATGTTTATCGACCATAAAGTCCACTTGGAGCGACCTGGGATCGAGCCAGGCCTCACGCACCAGAGGTGAACGCTTTACTATTGAACCTCCTTGAACCTATTATATCTACGTGGGAATCAAACCTTAAACACGAAAGAAACATGCTCAGTAAAGAGCTACATTCTTGCAAAGTATTACATTCCTTTATCCTCCAGTCTGTAGCGGTCGGCACTTTGAAATGAAATGAAATGAAATCTTTGAGTTTTACGTCCCACGATTATACCGGTTAGGCCAAAGGAGACGGTGATAATGAGTGATGAGTGAAAAATGGTGGAATGAAGAAAGTGGGAGGAAACGGGAGAACCCCGAGAAAACCCACGCACTACGGTGTTTGTCCACCACAAAGTTCACTTGGCGGGGGCGGTCGGCACTTTGTCAACTGTCTCAGTGCAAACACGGTTTCCTCTGTTTTGAGCCTTTGCGTATCACAGTGCGAGAGCCAATTGTTCTGGCGAGTAACAAAGTGCCGCTAAACATACAACCCTTAGTCTTAAAGAAAAGCTTAATTTTTATAAGCTTAAAGAGCTTAAAATACTTTTATAAGCTTAAAGATAATCTTAATTTCCTTAAACTGCGTATTTTCAAAGATACTCTTAATTTCCTTAAACTGTGTATAAGATAAAGTGTAAAATCAGGGCCTTTAATAAACTTGAAGCCATGCTATTAATATAAAACTTACTTGTATAAAACGTGTAAAAACATTTCAATTGATATTTAGATTACGTAGTTATGCATGATTCCTTTGTATTTTTGTGAATTTCCGCAGGCATGCAAATATAATCTTATAAATATACATGTGATCAAAAAGCAGTGCAAAAGGCTAATTTAATGTGTATTGTTCATACAACTTTATATTGTGCCTTTACACAGGGTTACACGAGCATGTTTTGGTACACGAACTTTGAGTTAAACAGGACTGAAGTGATGATTGTAACAGGTAAACCTTCTAGGTACCTCTAGGTGTATCTGTCCGGTATGGAATAAAATACGGTACTATTGCATGGTGGACTCGGGCGGGGTGTAGCTGGGGGGACTCGCAAGGTAAACAATAGTGCAAGGCGTATCAATGTCCTTGTGTAGGCTAACGGAGCCTAACCACTAAAGCCAAAATAAGGACCGGTACTGAAGCACTATACAATCATTCACCCACCAGCCTGTATTTTGATGTTGGAAATAGCGGAATGCGTCAAACAAGGCAACACTATAAAATGACGTTCTCTCATTGGGACGAAAACCAAAGACCGCTATAACGTATGAGTTATGAATCAATTTACGTGATTTGTAAAAGAATTGATTTACATCTTCGGTTACATCTGGCAACACTGTGTGGTTCCTTGTGTACTTCAATCGTTGCTCCCTAGTTTAAAATCATATGCATGAACAAGGCTTCATTTTGGTATAATCATTATTTGTGTACCGCTTCCGGTTCAAAAGTTCTACTATCCCAAACTTTAGGTTTCATTGTATATTAGACACCCTGTATGTCATTTATATGATTTCCAAATTGTAATTGTCTGTCATACATAATACCGAGATCTTTAATTTGTTCAACTTTGTCTATTATTACTGCATTAATTTTGTATTTGCTAACAAAATATTGGGTTTTATTAGTGAATGTCATATATTTAGTTTCCTCAGAGTTCATAATTAATAAATTATTTTCGCAGCAATGATTTACTGTATCTAAATCTTTTTGTAGCAGATAATTATCATGCTCGTTATCAATTACAGTGAAGTCCCGCTAATCTGAACTAATTGGGACCGAACCATATTCGGATTATGTGATTGTTCGGGTTAGTCGGAATAACAGTAAAATCGCGGTTTGAAGCGGTTGAACGGATCTATTGTGTTGTAATATATAGCGTATACTATTTCAAAACACGTTTTCTGACTATATATATGTACTGTACTGGAAAATTGTTTAAAATGTTGGAAAGACTGGATGCCTTCATTTTTTCAACGTACTGTACGTACAGTAGTTACAAATCTTTACGTTAGGGGTTTTATTATCTTTGTATACTTTACTTTGTAGCGGTCGACAGTTTGTCAGCTGTTGTCTCAGTGCAAACACGGTTTCCTCTGTTTTGAGCGTTTGCGTATCACAGTATGAGAGCCGATTGTTCTGGCGAGTACGCTTAAACAGACAACCCTTAGTCTTAAAGATAAGCTTAATTTTTATAAGGTTAAAGAGCTTAAAATACTTTTATAAGCTTACAGATACTCTTAATTTCCTTAAACTGCGTATTTTCGCTACAAAAAATAAAAACAAAGTAAAATAAAATTTTCCTTCCAGACCTGTTCGAATTAACCGGATGTTCGGATAAAACGTATTCGGATTTTCGGAAATCCACTGTACTATGCAAAGCTTTATGTCATCTGCGTATAACAGTATTTTTGAGTATTTGACTTTCCCTGGTAAATCATTGATAAATAGAGAAAAAAAGAAGTGGCCCCAGGTGAAATCCTTGAGGTATTCCTTTCCCTATTTACCTTTGACTAGATGTTACATTGCCTATCTTTACTTTAAAAGTTCAATTTGATAAGTAACTTTCAAACCAAGTAATATATGATAGTGATAGGCCAATGTTTGATAACTTACTTATTAGTAATTTGTGATCAATAGAATCAAATGCCTTTGCTATATCGATGTATATAAATCTACTAAACTTATAGGCCTATAATTTTTTAACATAATCTTGATCACCAGATTTGTATATTGGCACTACGCATGGTTGCTTCCATTTCGATGGAAATATTCCAGTCTTTAACGATGTGTTAGACATGTTTACTAAATTTGCCGCTACTTCATTACTACAGGCTTTAATGACTTAATATAGAATGTTATCAGATCCAAGTGCAGGGCGGTAGCCAGGCCAACAATTTAGGGGGGGGGGGGCAGTACAGTTTAGGGGGCCCGATCGAACCATATTATAGTTCATTTTGAAACCTACCGTGAAAATTTTAGAGGGGGCAGTAAAAATTTAGGGGGGCCGGACCCCTAGGCCCCCTGGATACGGGCCTGTCCAGGAGTAGTACTCTTTTTAATTTTACTAATTGTTTCAATTACAGTATAGGCATATCCTTTTGCGTCATAGATGGAATACAAATCGGCATATAATTACCATCATATTATGTCAGTTTCATAACCTTACACTTTTTATTTTGGTTGGAGCCAAAAATTTTCTAAAAATAATAATAATAATAATAATAACAATAATAATATCATCTTATACAATAATATCAAGACAGCATGGAAATACTAATGAGAGAACCGGTTTTTAAATGATTGTCATCACAAAGCATAATCGTCCTTAGCTAAACCACTTCACCTGCACATTTAATTAGGATGTTTACTTCACATGTATTGTTGCAAATAAACCTTGATCCTTACAAATAAAGGTAACAATTAAACCGGAAAGGACTACCACAAACAAATAAAAATAAACAAGAAATTACGTGTTACCCAATTCAAATCGATTTTATCGATCGAAGCAGGACATTTGTGGTAAATGTTACTTGGATAGATCGATTGTTCATTCTGTCAGATGGAAGGAAGGAATAAAAAGAAGGTAGAACACGACTGAGTGGTAATCTCATTAGAGACGCCTGTTCTTCATTATGTTTCTCGAAGAGAAAAATGAGGATCACGATCCGCCATTAGCACTGAAGCAGAGCTGAGTATTTTTGCTGCCACACGAAATGTTTATTGTTATTCTTCGCAGAGGTCGCTGGAAGTCAAGCCAGAAATATTGAAGGAAAATTGAAATTGATAATGAAATCGAAATCATTCTCTAATTAGTTACAAGCAGGGGTAAAATTGAGGTGGGAACGCGGGGAATGTCGTCCACCCACTGCCATAAAATATATATTGAATCCCCTCACTTCATAAAAGAAAATTACAATGGGCAAACACAGGCAAAGGAGACAGTGTGAAGTCAGGTGCACCCCTACCTTTTCACATGCACTTTTACCACTGGCGTAAATCTCGGAGGATGAGGGGGACATGTCCCCTCCAATCTTGGAACTGGGTGGACTGTGTGCCCCCAAAAATTCGATTTGAACTGTGTTTTTTGGGGAGAAATGTGGTGATGCGTGTCCGATTGCCACAAAGATAAGTGAGATGAAATTGTTGACCCCTCAGAATAAGCTTCAAATCCGCCGCCTCCCAATGCTGAAGACAACTCTGCTCCCCTGATCCTCCACACCAATGTTTGTCAACTTCATAAATATTTTGAACATCGCTTATATATATATATAAGGTCTTACTCGTCCCCCCTAATGTTGAAGACAGATTTGCGCCGCTGACTTTTAACCCCGGGTAACAAGAATACTTCAAAACCAACTAATAGTCTATGTTACTAATTATAGGGCCTACAAAATATTTTGCAGCTCTAGTGATAATTTCAAAGTGGATTTTCCTTTATTACTGAAAGTAGCGTCATCTATAATAAACTATTTGATTCAACACATCTGTTTCAGTATTATTAAGTCTGGGGTACGCGAGTGCTTCTTAGGCATTTGAGGATCTAGCTCGATCTGCGGGGGGGGGGTCCTAGTTTCCCCTAGCGTTTTGAGTAACCAAAGTAGTCTTCTTCTACAAATAGAGATTCAAAGGACATTCCTAGGATTACATTAATAGTGATGGATTGTAGTATATATCTACATTCAACATTTATTTTCTCCGACTATTTCTAACGAATATTAATTACATTTTTTGACATATAAAACACAATCAGTGATGGATCTAGCCCCAGTTTTTGAGTGACAATAATAACACTGGCTTACAGTGGTTTTGGTGCCGGGTGTTTCTTAGCTGATTTGAAGTAGAATTGGGACGCTGAATCCAAATATGGCGTTAGTTTTCCCCTAACAGCTTTAGTTTTTGACATATAGGAATTGCAAGACTGACCTGCTACAACGTTGAAAATTGCATAGGTGCTGTTTTACTGTAAGTGAAAAGAAAACTATGACATTTAAATCTGTTATTTGGAACACTTTGAAAATAATGAAAACCATATAAACACAAACATCAAGTACATAATAACTCTGTAACTACATTTTATAATAGTTTTTATGAATAAAAAATCAAATAATTTGTTCAAAACGATCTATTCAACACTTCGGAAGCTTCGTTTTCGTGACATCCTTGAATGTTTCTTTGCACAGTCTCTTTTTAGGTTCCAGCAGTAATCTGCCATCATATGGGCATCCCATCTTCCTTGGTAGCGGTCCTCCATTGTTTTAATATCTTGGTGAAATCTTTCACCTTGTTCTTCACTCAGACTGCCTACGTTGTCTGGGAAACGGTCCAAATGGCTGTGCAGGTAATGAATTTTGATACTCATATTACATCCAAGTTTTTGGAATGCATTAAGCATCTGGTTCACTAGCTCAACATAGTTATCAGCTTTATTATTGCCAAGGAAATTCTTGATAACTTCTACAAATGAGGTCCAAGCTCTACGTTCAGTCTCATTCATGGACTCCACGAAAGCCGGATCTTTCATGAGTTGTCTTATTTGGGGACCATCAAATATTCCAGCTTTTAATTTTTCTGTGCTGATCTGAGATAGCTTGTTTCCCATGTAAGCAAAGCACGGCCCGTCCTTATTTAGCGCCTTTACAAACTGCTTCATCAAACCGAGCTTGAGATGTAGAGGTGGCAAAATGATTTTGTCACACTCAACAATAGGCATGTTAATAATATTTTTCTTACCAACAACCATGTCGTCTCTCTGCGGCCACTCTTTTTTTGACCAATGGTTTGCTTTGTCTCTGCTATCCCACAGACATAGAAAACAAGGATATTTTGTGTAGCCACTTTGCTGTCCAAGAAGAAAGTTCACCATCTTTAAATCCACACAAATCACCCACTGATGGTCCTGATATTTAATTTTTTCCATAACCAAAGCAATTGCTTCATATTCTTCTTTCAGTCGTGTTGAATGAGCGATTGGAATTGAGCCATATTTATTGCCATTGTGTAGAAGGACGCATTTTAAACTTCGCTTGGAGCTATCAATAAACAGGCGCCAATCATCTGGATTGTATTCTGGAAGACCCATGTGTTCTAGGAGACCTCTAACATCGTGACAGAATACGAGATTTGTGTCTTCAGTGAAAAATGGTAAAAACTCCTTTTCCCTTGTTCGGTAGAATGTGATTTTAGTTCCTTGTTCTAGTACGTTTTTCTCCTTCAATCTGGAAGCAAGTAATTCAGACGATTCTTTTGAAAGATTAAGGTCCCTAACTAGATCATTTAGCTCATCTTGATTAAACTGTTGAGGAATTGTTGACATTCCCTCATAATCACTGTCACTTCCATCATCCATGTCACAAGAATGTTCACTACGTTCGTTTTCAGTCTCACAAAGCTCTGGCAAGTGGTGAAACGTTGGGATTGGTATTTCATCGGAATGAACAACTGGACGTCTTGCTGAAGGCAGATCAGGATATGTCCACTTGTTCCGGTTATTTCTATTCATACCCGTAACATTTACCAGGCAGAAATAACAGTCATCAACATGGTTTGTGGGTTCCCTCCAAACCATTGGAACACCAAACTTAAGACTTTTTCTTTTTCCAGTTGTCCACTGTCGCAAGTGTTCAGTACACATTTTACACACAATATGTGGAGCCCACGTTTTATCTTGGTCCCCTAGGCGTACACCAAAATATGCATGATATGCTTTTTTTACAAAGTCACTGATATGTTTTCTATTGTCTTTAAATGTGTACTCACCACATATGTAGCAAAACACATCAGGATGGTTAACACAACTTCTTCGACTTGAACTCATTTTATGTTCAGGCCACTAACACGGATGTTAAATATAAAGCCTTAGTATACGCGATACAAGTTATGTTTTCAGAACAAAACTCACATGTTCCAACATGTCACTCCACCTGCAAGACAACAACTACGATCCACTAGCCAAGTAGAATACCAATGCAATCTAGTGGACGTTCCTGGAACTACTATATGACTAGTTTCCGTTTAGTACCGACAGATAGCAGCACTAATGAGAAAAGAGCGCCGTTCTTCCAAATAGAAATCTCTATAGAGCACAGTAGGATTTATTTGAGTTGCAGAGTTTATAAGATCATATTCAAACTTGTTATTACGAGAATATTTGTATTTCTTTTGCTTATTTTGTATACTATTGCAAGAAGCATGCAGAAATAGTGGTTACATCATTTATAATTTACATATTTATTTTGGATTGTAATATTTCTTCCACATACATTGTAACGTAAATAACACTACTGGTACAGTAGCCTGTATCTACCAAAGTAGAGCTGATAGAAAAAAACTGCTTACATTATTGGATTCAGCGCCCCACACATAGTTAAAATCAGCTCTAAAATTTTAGGCACCAAGAAAAATTTTTTTTTCTGTAGGCCTGTGTAATTGAAGCTATTATTTATATATGTTTTTTTAAAATTTATACTAAACTCATCGGTCATCTGACTGGTCTTCCGAGATATTTACCTTCAAGATCCGCCACTGAGCACAATATATTGTGACTAATTTGTTTAGCTACCGTACCTGTTAATGCCTACAACTTATTAAATTGCTAATTCATCTCTAACTGCAATTAATGAAAGGAATGATTCATTTTTTATTCTTAGTTCTTATTGTTAACGAAGTGCGTAAACGGATTTCAAATTAAAATCATTTGCGCAAACGTATGATATACCTATCATAATTTGAGTTGTGGCTACCTTCCTTCCCAATTTTTTACCTTTTAGATTCGCCACTGCTCTTAAGCAGTACGTAAAATTTAAAATAACGTAGTATCATAACATGGTAAATATAAATAGTCCTATTAAATTTATGCTGCAATTTTCCCTTTATAGTAGAACTGTCTATAATTTATTTTTGATATGTATACTTATAATTTGAATTAAAATTAGCTTAAACTTGGATCGAAAAGTATCGTTAAGAGTACCCCCTATCCCCAGGGACGTACTCATGGATTTTTTTCGGGAGGGGTCCAAGGGGGGTTCAAACACAATTTCAGGCTAAATTATATTAAAAATTGTAAAATTGCCCCTAAAATTAAATTAAATTTACACAAAAAAGTCTGGATTTGGGGGAATCCGGACCCCCAGGACCCACCCCCTGCGTACGTCCCTGCCTCTCCCGAAAAAAATGCTAGTTTCCAACAATTTTAATCGAAATTCATCATTCATCTACCCGACAGTCAAAAGTTCACACCCCACCAAGTTGATACCTGTTCAATTCCTTGCAAAATAACTTGACACACACTTTCTCTTGGATACTTCTTGTCTGTAGATGGGATATGCACGACAATAGCTACAGAATTAAAGAAATATTTAAACCCCTGTATTGCATTTGTTGTTTTTCCACTTGGAATGAAACACGAGGACTTAATCACCAATAGAATACGCGTTAACAAGTAGACTATTTAAACAGGAAAAATGAAATGAAATGTTTGAGTTTTACGCCCCACGGTTATGCCGGTTAGGCTAAACGAGACGGTGATGATGAGTAATGAATGAAATGGTGGAATGAAGAAAGTGGGAGGAAACGGGAGAGCCCCGAGAAAACCCACGCACACGGTGTTTGTCTACCACAAAGCCCACTTGGCGGGGACTGGGATCAAACCCAGGACCCCAAGCACCAGAGGTGAACGCTCTACCACTGAGCCACCGCGGCCCAACTATTTAAACAGTGTCGCACCCACGGGGTTGTCCACCGGCCCCCAAGACTTCCTAACTCAACATACATTTGTACTCTTTCTTGTATAAAAAAAACTATCTTTATATTGCTTCTGAAAATATAGATGGATCTATTTTACAATTACTTATCGTCTTTTCGGGAGCAGAATAATACCGGTATTCGTTCAATACTACATAGACGTAGTGGTTTGTAGTATTAGAGCCTCCTCCCCAAAGCTTAGACCTCTCCTAACAAAAATATAGGTGGAAGTATTTTACAATTACTTATCGTCTTTTCGGGAGCAGAATAATACCGGTATTCGTTCAATACTACATAGACGTAGTGGTTCGTAGGATTAGACTCCCATAAAACTTGGACACCTCCCAATAAACATTTCTGGGTGCGGGGTGAGGAGTGCTCCGTCTGAAGTGTAAGGTGATAAAAGCAATTCCAAGTTGAAAGTTTTTCATATACTTAAGAATAAAACAAATTTCCACAATAATTTCCGTTTTTGGTACTCTCCATTGATCTAGCGACAAGTGTGCTCGGTGCCTTTGGTGCCGGCCTTAGATTTCCGGTGGAAGAGCATATATATATATATATATATATATATATATATATATATATATATATATATATATATATATATATATATATATATGAACACCTTAGGCCGACCTCACATTGAAAATTTTTGAGTTTAATGTCCCACGTTTATTCCCTTTTGGCTGAAGGAGGCTATGGTTAAAACAAAAATGAAATGAAATGAAATCTTTGAGTTTTACGTCCCACGGTTATGCCGGTAGGCTAAAGGAGACGGTGATGATGAGTAATGAATGAAATGGTGGAATGAAGAAAGTGGGAGGAAACGGGAGAACCCCGAGAAAACCCACGCACACGGTGTTTGTCCACCACAAAATTCACTTGGCGGGGGCTGGGATCGAACCCTGGATCCCAAGCACCAGAGGTGAACGCTCTATCACTGAGCCACCGCGGCCCCATGGTTAAAACAAGTGAATGATGATGGAAGAATTGGCGGAATGAAAAACTGAGATGAAATGGGAGTACCCGAAGAAAACTCAGGGAAACGGTGTTTTCCATCAGAAACTTACTTGACCGGGAATCAAACCAGTGACCCTAGGCACAAGCACTAAGTGCTCTACCACTAAGACACCCTGCCCCCAGGACCATATTGACTAAAGGAATGCCAGCCACGCCGATCTAGAGGGAAAAATGAGACGATGTGGACAGAGAAACCTGAGAGTATTGACTGATGGCTTAGTCAGGAAGTTAGAGAAACCTTTGTGTAGCACGTGCTCGAGTGAATATCCAGTACGAGGGTTTGTTGTATTACTCATGATATACTGAACTTCGTTCGGTTCATTTATCCTGTCCTATAGTCAACGTGTGGCGGCCTTATGGTGGTTCAGATTCCATTTTAAGGCCTGCTATAGGCCGTACACTATGAGATAAAGCCTAGGAAATATCTTAGGACAAATGTTATGACATATCTACCGTAGAAATCCAACCCTTTTGTGCCATACACGTCAAGATCTTTTCCTGTTTTCACATTTTCTAAAGAGGTGCCAGGTCTAACACCGCATACTCGGCCATCAATGTTTTCCAGTGCCTTTTGCCTTGCATGTCTGTTGTGATAGAGCGTTGACTTTGTATTATATAAAAATGTATGCTTCTCGTATGCACTAGAATAAGTGCACAAATAGCATCTTTCCTGGCGGGGAGTAAACAAATTTGTTTTCACTTTCTCTCACCTGATGTCGCTTAAATCGAAATCTTACAAATTTTATTTCCAAAGTAAATCGTGCTCTAAACAAGAGAAATCTCTTAAGATCGTTCAGAACATAGGAAATGACATGCGATCTGATGCCATAGACGTTGAGATTTGACTCTAGAAACAATCGTAAGAGATTTCCTAGGATTTATCTCGTAGTGTATAGCTGGCCTAACTGTAGATTGACATCTTGTATAATCTTAATACTAACAAGGAACGCCAAACTCATATAAGGCCTACAAGAAAATTTTTAATTGAAATATCTTGGATCTCTTGATGCATTTTTGGATCAGGGGCCACAAAATTTTTGCACGGCCTCTACATCAAGTTTTCGTATTTTTCAGGGAATAAGCACATCATACTGAGTTAAGTGATAGCTTGGGTTTGACTACACTATATGTAGTTCTCGAGATATAAGGTCTACAAAAAAAAATTGATTTAAATATATTGGATCTTTTGATCTAAAAAGAAAAGAAAGAAAAATTAAACTTATTGATATCTGCTTTCCTAAACGCACTGCAGTAATGCCGCATTCCATTTCATTCCAGGTATTATATGATTTGACGTGCGGATGGAAACAGACATGCATGTGAACGTGAAATCAAGCTTAAAAAATCAGAAAGCTTTTGTTTCGTCTGCTTTTTTTTTTTTATCTTTCTTCCTTTTTGAGTTCCACACATGTGCTTGTTAAACGTATTGTAATTTATGATAAAACACGTTATGTGCGTTTCTTGTGTGAAACAGTACATCTGTACTGTGAAAATAATTATCAAAAAATGAAAGAAAAAAGAGTAAAAAAGGAAAACTGTTCATATAGTATTGATAAGTTACTAATTCGTGTGTGAATAGAAACCTCTAGGGGAAACGAGTAAAATAATGTAATCACTAGAAATTTCAAAATGCCGTTCAAAGGATTTGGAGCTGACAGCTGGCAGCAATCGCCTCATTTATTTTGTTTCAGTTTTAATTTTTTATCTATGCAGCAGATCTCACAACAAAGTTACCATTTGTTGGCCAATTACACACCAATCAATTATTTGTTAGTAATATTGCTAGGCCGATCGATTACATACCAGTTGCAAATTTAAAAATATTCCACACACTACGATCCTCTTTATTTCAACGTAGAAAATTTGTTTTGTAACAACATGCACCGATTCCAATATCTTTCTCCTTAATTTCTATAACCTTCAATCACATTTCTCAGAAGACAATTTTTTTTTCAAGTAGTGTTTCAATAGTTCTTCTTCTTCTTTAACTATTTCCAGCGTTGTTCTTTCTCAACAGGGCCGGTCTTCTTTTTTTTAAACTATTTCCAGCGTTGTTTTTTCTCAACAGGGCCGGTCTTTTTTTTTAACTATTTCCAGCGTTGTTCTTTCTCAACAGGGCCGGTCTTCTTCTTTTTTAACTATTTCCAGCGTTGTTCTTTCTCAACAGGGCCGGTCTTCTTTTTTTAAAACTATTTCCAGCGTTGTTCTTTCTCAACAGGGCCGGCTATACTAGCTATATGTGCAACACGTGGATTTGCACGTGGCGGTAAAATCTGTCATAACTATATTATCTAAAATAAATATTTCTTGTTGGAAACAAACTTCATGATGATGGTAGTTACATTTACTAAGTTGGCCTTCTATTTGAATACTACGCTCATAAATCATGTTTAAGTCGCATTAGTTTAAGATCACATGGACAGTGCTAAAACAAATGGTCAAATCCCTGCACAAATTGATTGATTCTTGTCAATCACACGAACTCAATTCTCGAACAGTAGCGAACACCTGTTCCATTTAGTTAGTTATCACAGTCTTGATATGAAAACTAGTCTTGTCTTTCTCACAGACAAGTTCCTAATCGTTGAAGGCGGAAACAAGTTTTTTTTAAAAAAATATTTTAACAGAGACAGTAGGAAAATCAAGAAATAAAGATAAAAGAGCTAATTGCACTGGAAATGCAAACTGATATATTGAGATTGAAGCTCGATATTCAATTCTATAAAGAGCTCCTCCGTGGCTAAGCGGTTAGCATACGCGCCTTTGGCGTGGGAGACCCG